>NC_045543.1:18576592-18886592 GCF_009769535.1 Thamnophis elegans | reverse complement strand
ACACGAGCCAATGTTAGCAGTATTTAGAACCATCGCTTTAGGTTTCAACAAAAAGCATCACCTGGTAAGTTTTGGAAATATTTCAAATACAAATCCACTATGTTGTGAAATATTCAGTGTTGAAGAGATACTGTAGACATGCTTATATTGTCACTGACAAACTAGTCACAATATAGTAATGCATTGGTAATATAGTTTAGAAATCTGTGAAATTTTCCTGGATGCACACACAGCAAATTCATTATTGATCGTTTGTAACATGGGGTATAAAAGTGGCATCACTTGGTCAGTTCTCTTGGATTTTTCTCTTAAAAGATGGAAAATACTACACTCTTTGAAGCAGCTGTAAGGTTGCAACCACCCAAGTTCTTGGCATTGTCTTTAATTGAAGAAGCTGTAATTCAATGTACTGAAGATTCCATCTGTTTGCATTGCTTATTGTTAAAAGTGTCATTAAACTTGTTTATTACCCACCGTGAAGACAAAGTGTATTTTTACTAGTCCTGTATTTTTCCTCTTCATAGATTTGTCAGGCTGGTACAATATCAGGTTCCACCACAAAACCGCGGACGACAAAATCGCGGTCGACGAAAGCGCGCATTTGACGTCATCACAGCGCGACGAAAACATCGCGCTGTGATCGAAAAATGTAAAAATAAAGCGAAAACCTTACCCTAACCCCCCCCAAACCTAACCCTAAACCTAACCCTTAACCTAACCGTTAACCTAACGCTAAACCTAACGCTAACCCTTAACCTAACGCTAAACGTAACCCTAACGCTCTAAACCTTAACCTAACCCTAACCCTAACCCTTACCTTTATGTGAATCGGCTTGCTTTAATTTTATTTTTATTTCAATTTTTAATTTTTTTCATCGCGCTGTGATGATGTCAAATGCGCGCTTTCGGCGATTGCGCTTTTGTGGACCGCGGTTTTGACGGGTCACGCAATATCATTAGTAGTACAACTAGCAAATAATTCTCAGAGTTGTGCAGAGATTCAGATACAGAATTGGGATCATGCGCATAATCTATATCCCAAAAATTTAATACAGCCAGGATTTTCTCCAGTCATGTGACTACCTTTTGCAGAGGATATATGAACTTCGGGGGGGGGGGGTGGAATGTGTTTGGTTTAAAGTATTTCCTCCAGATGCCAAGTGACCCCCCATATCACATTTTGCCCTTTAATTTCAAGCCTAGCATGTTGTTTTAGTAAATAGGGGGAAAAAATACTCAATAGTTGGAACGATTTATGACCCCCCAAAAGGAGTTATTGGGAATGATTTCAACATAAAACACCCCAGACTTGTTCTAATTGCATTTTCTCTCTTCACAAGATTTGTAGATTTCGAGTTAATGAAAAAGCCTTTACTAATGCAGTTATGTAATGGTTTTAATAGTTGTAGCACCTTTTGGCTTAGGGGACTTTATGAATCAGTTTAATCAGTAACCATGAGTAAGCAAAGTAAGCATGAAGAGTCTCAAAAGTATTCTAAATCCAATCAAGTGTGGTTTATTCAATTATCTTTGCTGAAAGTGATCTTAATTTAGCATGAAACAGCACACCAATCTGAACAGATGCCATTTCAACACTTTCAGCACAGAAATTAGTAATTGGCAGGTAGGACTAGGTCCCTTATGTTCTTTTCTAATTATAACAGACTAAAAATTCTCCAGTGTAGCTGTATATTGCAACACAGTGGCTGGTTTTGCTTTAAGACCTAAGTGGCTTACAGATCCTTCTGTAATGGCTGAATTCACACCAAAAAAACACATTATGGCTTAGTGCAGTGTTTCTCAACCTTGGCAACTTGAAGATGTCCGGACTTCAACTCCCAGAATTTCCTAGCCAGCATTCGCTGGCTGGGGAATTCTGGGAGTTGAAGTCCGGACATCTTCAAGTTGCCAAGGTTGAGAAATACTGGCTTAGTGTGCTGTGAAAACGCATCCTTTAGTAGAGAGCAGTTCCATTACTTTTGAAGACAAACATGAATGCTTACAGTGCACGTAAATTACATTTACACATTACTCAGCCTTCTGGATCGCGATATTTTCCAAGAAATGTAACCTCTTTCTCTAAATAAGTATCTTGCAAAAAAGATGGCATTCTTTAATTTTTTAATAAGGCCAATCAATTTATTTAAGTCCATCTACTTTCACATATTTATACAGTATAAAATAAAGATCCCTATCGGTACTTAAGGTTGAAATATACCCTACAAATGTATTGCAACTGGTCATTAAAATGCAAGTCAAAAGGAGCACATGGTATACAAAATAAATATGTAAATATAACCCCTGGATAGTATTTCTAAAAACATTTTACCAAACAGAAGAAATGACATAAAGCTCTTACTACAGAGTTTACCTTTAAAAAATTATATATAGGAACTTTTTATTGCTTTTCCTTCTGAACAAATAAAATATTGGGGCAAGAATTTGAAAAGCAAATATAGAAAAGTTGGCCTAAATTATTCCTCCCCTCTACAAAGTGATTTTGAAGTTGATGTAAGGAAAGAGGAAATTTTGAGGATGCACAACTAAACGAATCCAAAACTTTACCAAAGGGTACAACCAATATTCAAAGAATAAATCAACTTTGAAAAGTAACGGAGTAAAAGCAGCTGGCATATTCTCTGAATCCACAAATGCCTTGAGGAAAATGATATCTTGCATGCCAAGATAACTTCTGTGAAAATCCTGTCCCTTAAGACAAAACAATTGTGCCTCTCTCAAATTTACCACATTCTTTTGTCATGAAGAGTCCAGGGCCCAACACACACATTACTAGTTGCACCAATTTCTCAAAGGGGCAGAAAATGCCTAAAAAGATTGATACTAAATCTTTTGTGAGCAGATTTCTACTTTCGAAAGGGGATTTCTCCCTACTTTGTTGTCTTCTGCATCTTGTAGCTCTCTGAAAGCTGCTGCATCTTTAAGGTTCCCACAATCTTCCAAAGAAAATTTGGGAGTGCACATGGAATGACAGAAACTACAACACTTTAACTTATACCTTAGTTCCCCAATGTAGAAAGACACCACAAAATTCGCAATACATGAGATTTGGAAAGAAACATACAACAAGTTGGTATTTTTTGAAGTCTTAAATAATACTAAGCATAGTTTCTGAATATAACAATTAAAACCCAGAATACTAGCAAATTCAGGATATAGGTGGAATTTCAGATTCACATAGGCTTTGGCACTTCTTATTTCCTGATTTTAAAAGTAAAAAAGGCACATTACTGATGCTTTTTGAGTTAAAAGTTTTCATCCTGCATTCTGTGTGATATAGGAAACTTACTTTCACGTTTGGAGCAACTATTTTATCTTGGTTACACTGCAGGGTCTCCTGAGCTATGAGCACTGAAACATAATTGGGTGAATATATTTGTAAACATCTACAGGTTTGCAAATAGGTCTTCCTATCTAAATTTCTCTTTTGCATTGCTTCGAATGTCAGCCGAAATTATAACTTAATTTGCCACAAGAGATGGAAGTGTTTCGTGCAAGCATAAATCCAAAGCAGGAAAATTACATCCAGAATATTTCAGGTACCACTGCCAGAAATCTGATGATTTTAACTTTCTTAATTCAAAATATTAATATAATGGGGCAAAGCAAGAAAATATACAATAAATTATCTACAACAAGATGTGTCCCATCTTTAAAAAGACACCATTTTTAATATCTTGGAGCAATCTGTTCTACGAGAGTCCTGCCTATGCAATTTTTCAAGATATAGAACACTCTTCTCCATACGCAAATACCAGTAAGTAGAACACAGCAGCAACTGGGAAATAACTTCTAGCAGGCGGGGGGTGGGGGAACCAAGAACCATGTGCAGTGCCTTCTAAAGAGAGATTCTGGGAAAAGAATGTACAGCACCTAGGTGGATGCCATTAAGATGATGAATTTATAAAACAGGTTGGGAACCTATAAATCTCTAGATGTTGCCAGATAACAATTCTCAGTCTCATTAATACGAATGCTGGTTGGCACTGGGATCTGTAATTAAGCATTATCTATGGAAAGCTTTCAGTTCCTTACCTCTGTCGTAGACATCACTATCAAATGGACAGATCAGTAGGGACTGAAGAATTTAGCTCTAGAACAAAGCTGCAATTTTTTTAAAACCTGTTTCCAAGTACACCCCCCCCCCACAAAAAAAGAAGTAATCTGTTATATTGATTACATTATTTTAAGGGTGCTCCATTTCTTTTACAAAGCTATGTCAAAATCCAAATTGTAGGGACAAACAAGGTGGTTTTCCCTTTCTCGCCCTTTGTGGTGATTGTACACATCAGTTCTGGAGAACAGCCAAAGCATTGATTGGCTGCAGATTTTTGACAGGTGCAAAAGGGTTAATTGAGGGAGGAGAAACCCAGGACTTCATTGCAACAGCCAAGGGGGCATAGTTGGATTCAAAGGGTGATTTTTTTCTGAATTCCATCAGAAAAGCAGTTCTGCAGTTTACAAAAACAGTGCTAGGTATTTCCTACCATCTGAGATTTCTTTGAAAAAAAATTACACTGCATAATGTATTAGACCCACAGAGAGAGAGATTGTGGTGCACTATTTCACATTCTTCTGCATACAATATGAAAACAATGTTAAATAAGATATTTCTTTAAAAAGGAAACTAACAGGATATAATGCCGAGAAGAAAAGAAAAAAAAAGAAAAATCTGGACTCAAACAGAACCTGCATTTCCTTTTATAGTGACTGTGATCTGGACCCTACTTTACATTATGCAGATAAAACATAAAGAGAGCACTTTTCTCTTTGACAAATGGGCTAAGTACTGACTTCATCCATTTAAATTCAACTAATTTGGGTAGAGCACAGGATTCTAACAGCACCCTTTTTTTTACAGGTTACTGTACTACAAGAGTTTTACACAATATAAAGTAACTTTTCCCTTGTGGAACTTCTCCACTCAACTGATGCAACCTATTCCGTGTTCACCAAGTTGTGAAGAGGCGGCTGAAGTGAGTCTGTCTGGGCGTGCAACACTGTCAGATCATGCAAAGCTGTAGCTATGGGGGCTTCTTGGGACCCCCCTACAGGCCTCAATTTACAGTCTGTTACAGAGGAAGATCCATTTTCATGCCCGACAGTCATGCTGTCTTGAACAGCCATCAAACTTTGATAGTGCCCATTCTCAGAGAATGACAGCAGCTTTTCGGATAACTTGGGACGAGGTTCATCGTATTCCTCATCAGGAACCTCAGTCTTATGATCCTCATCATTCTTTGAAGCACCTTCAATAACTACAAGGAAAGACTTCCAGGGTGTGTTCTTATCATGAATCTATTAAAGAAAAAAGATTGCCCATATGAAATCACTCATTAGTACCCACTGGATTCTACAGCACTTTCTATAGTCTGAAAGGCTGTAACAAACCAACCCATTCACAGAGCTTTAAACTCTGATACAGTACGGAGGAGATTCTTGGTTAAGTAATAGCTAACCTATAGCTATTCATTCAAATATAGCAGAATATTTTGGAGAATTGGTTTATATTCAAGTGACAAAGTTTACAGTGAAGAAACTGTAGAATTCGGGGAAGAACAGTGGCAATTAAAATGTTGAGATAGCAAGAAGCGGGACACATTTTTCCCAAGTGAAGGGAAGGCGCGAAACATTACAAGCAAACTAAAAATAATCTCAAATAGTAAAACTTGCCTGTGCATTCGTTCATGTGTAAATTGTTTTCTCCTTCAAGGAAAAGCTTGTGGGCTTTTTGATGGCAAAGATCAGGCTCTATATTTGAAACTCGGTGTCACATTTCTTAATTGTGTGTTGGGATGAGTTTTTGTGGATGTTCAAAACCAAAATCAAAATTGTCACTGTAATTCCGAACAGCCTGATTTGGCAGATGTCACCAATCAGAAACCCAACCATCAATAAGGAAGGTATTTTATCAATAGAAATCGAAATATCCTCTGCTAATATCTGAAAGGTTCCCATTTTTTTAATCTGCATAAAATGCTCATCCATGAAAAGTTCTTACTCTAATCTCATTATCCAAGACCACCATATATATCAACGGTTCACAACCTGTGGGTTGCGACCCCTTTGGGGGTCGAACGACCTTTTCACAGGGGTCGCCTAAGACCATTGGAACTCTTTTAACTTTTTAGACTAAAGCGTGCTGTGTCGCTCTCTCTCGCGCACACACATGCATACGCGCACACACCCACAAATACATGCAGGCGCACACAGGGAAGTAGGAGGAGAAACGCGAACGTAAAAAAAAGGGAGTCTATATGTGGGGGGGGAGGGGGGGAGAAATTGGCTTCCGGTTATTGGGTTCCAAGCCAATCAGAGCTGAGGGGCGGGGTTTTGGCACGACAGAGCGTTGGTTGGGGGTCACTACAACTTAAGGAACTGTATTAAAGGGTCACGGCATTAAGAAGGTTGAGAACCGCTGATATATATAATATTGTGGGATCCATACAAGGTAACCTTTCCTATCCTTTAATGCAACAATAACAATAAGTGGAAGTACACAAAAAGCAATTTTCACAGAAGTGCCCATTTCCCCCTTACTGAAGTGTGCCGCCGAAGAGTAGACTTGTCGGTAAATGTCCGCCCACAGGCATTGCACATGAATGGCTTCTCTCCCGTGTGGATCCGATGATGACGTTGCAGAGCATTCAGTTGAGTAAACTGTTTGCCACACTGATCACAGCAGTATGGACGCTCACCTGTAAGATAAAGCACCTACAGAAATCAGGGGAAGTTTTGCCAATGAGATGCACAAATAACCTGACTGAAAGCTTTGGCTACACTGCCACCTTGCTGAGGTTGTGCTTCTCAGCATATTTACACCTCCAAATAAAAGCAAAAACAAAATGTTACCAATTGGGGATTATAGAAAAAGAATAGTCCTAATCTCTTGAAGAGAGAATCTGGAGAATCTTTTCAAAAGATGCAAAGAATATTAGCTGGTGATGTAGTTAAGAATGCAATGAAATAGATCTTTATATACTTTAAAGAGGAAAACGCCTAAAGGTACAAAGAACGGAATTTCAGGGAATAATATATGAAAGCTAAACAGGAGTTGGAGAATTTGCAGGTATGCAAACACAACGCTAACAACCCCAAATTGTTAAAGCTATAAAAAGGAGCAGGAATCAGTGAAGATCATAAGCAGAGGAACAGATTTATAGATGCATGTTTTTTTAAAAAATGAAGAAGTAAACAAAAGCAGACAAAGTTTACTTTTAGGGACAAGAAATAAAAGCAATCAAGTAGAGGAAAACGAGACAAAAGTACACCTATTATTTTCTCAAGAGTTCAAAGTATAAAAATTAGATTCAAAGACATTGGGAATATTTATAGTGCTGCTTAAAAGTTGGCGAGACCATTTGAATTTTTAATATTTCTGCAGAAATAACCTAATATAACCTAAAATATCTCTTCTTTACATAAGTTCTAAAACTAAATAACAATACCTCAAGAAAACAGTCAAAAATATGAGATCTGGAATTTCAAGCTGCTGAAGATAAGAGGATGCTTCTAGGTTGTGTATGCCAGATTCAAACAATCTCAAATATTACATTTGAAACAATTATTTCTCACAATCAATTTGAACTCAGCTACAGTTTGTTCGACGTAAGGGATTACAACAGTCTGATTCATAAAGCCACAAATGATGATTTACAAATCACTGGGATTGGCTGGGCAAAAACCCAACACAATATGGTATAATTCAGTATAGTAGTGAATTCAGGCTGAAACACAGGCAATCTGGTGATCTGGCAGATAGCACTATGGAAGCCTGGAAATTGTAAAAGATGCTACCATCACTGATAAAACTAAGGGCTACAAGAGGATTGGCATCAGCTAGCAAGAAAGCTTCAGAGAACACTCTTAAATTTTTTTAAAAAAAGTTTTAAAGCCAAACATTTTCCTAAATTGTTTTTGTAGCTTCCTACCTGTATGAACTTTGATGTGCTGATAGAGTGAATTCCTCTGCGCAAATGTCCTGAAGCAAATTTCACATTTAAAGGGCTTGGATCCAGTGTGGATTCGATTATGGTGTTTCAAATACTCCTTGGAGGCAAAGCTCTTCCCACATGTCTCACACATGAAAGGCCGCTCTCCTAGAGCATAAAGGAATTGGAAGGGGAAAAAAGCAGAGAGACTGTTTTTTACTGATGCCAAGTTCAACCCACACACATGAATATGAGTTTGCACACAAGGCCATCCACTTCTGCTTTGTCTGTCATAGTTCTGGAATAGTTATAGTTAAGTAATAGTTATAGTTAAGAGTGGTGCAGTGGTTAGAGTGGCGCAGTGGTTAGAGTGGCGCAGTGGTTAGAGTGCAATACTGCAGGATACTTCTGCTGATCACCAGCTGCCAGCAGTTTGGCAGTTCGAATCTCACCAGGCTCAAGGTTCTCAGCCTTCCATCCTTTCGAGGTGAGTAAAATGAGGACCCAGATTGTTGGGGGCAATAGGCTGACTCTGTAAAACGGCCTAGAGAGGGCTGTAAAAGCAGTGTGAAGCAGTATATAAGTCTATATATAAGTCTAAGTGGTAGTGTTAGTTATAAAAAAACAAGTTCTCCTTGAATATTTTATACTGACATCTCTACAAAGTTAACGTGGCCAAAAGGATTTCTCTGAAATGTATCCCATAATTAATGATGGATGGATGGAGAACTTTTTATAGTCAACATTTTTAAAAGTATGAAATAAAAATACTTCGCAAAACAGTTCTTACTTCAGAGTGACACGTAATTAGATTCATTAGATTTTTATAGTGGCTACAAAAAGCCTACTATTATCTCATACTCAAAATTATTGTAGGATTTAAGATTAACATGAGATTGAGATAAAACCACAGCAATATTGGATATTGGATCCAACTTGGCAGTTAGCTAATGGAGATGCAGTTTGTACGTATGCTTGATTATGGAGTTATGAAGAATAGCAAGATTGCCAATACATATCCCTTCTTAACACAATAATACATTGTGGCATTTCCAACAGCACATATCTTTCTGTGCATTGTTTTAATGTAAACAAAAAAAGGAGCTTATCTTCTCTTGTTGGTTTAGCAGAATCTCATTAATGCGACTAAAGTAGAAAATAAGGCTGTTTTCACATCGTATACTGAACTGCGAACTAGCCAACTATGGTTTAGGCTAGCACAACTTAGGAATCTCTTCATAACATTTTAATGGTTTCAGGTTAAAAAAAAAAATCTATCCAACTGGGTTACCTGAATGAATTAGGATTCAGTTATCCGTGGGACAAAATTTTATGTGAACAAAAGATATCCTTATTCGCTAGTATAATTATTTCATGGTTTGGTGATACTGCTAACAGGAAAATCTCTAAATAACAAATCATAACATTTAACAAGATATAATAACAACCTACTCTTATCATTTGATCGGTTTCTTGAAAGTGGAAAACTGAATTTCTATTGATCCCAATAATAGCTCTGAGCCAAATAGTTCTGGAAAACATACTGGACTATCCAGAGTAAAGGTATACAACATTTTTTCTAAACTAATGAGAACCAGGTAATAATTTTAAATTGACACAAGAATAAAATTTGATAGCCATTGATCTTCAAGAACATTAACCTTAACCCCATCACCCCATACATATAGTAATAACATACATCAAAACAGATTATACATTGCACATATCAGTCACTAAATAAAAAAAAAATGGAGTGTAAAAATGCAGTATTATCCTACTACCTGTATGGCACCTTTTATGGTATATAAGCATGTGATTTTGTGTAAATTTTGCTCCACAATCATCACAAACAAATGGTTTTTCGCCTGTGTGGATTCTGAAATAAGAGAAGAATAACACAAATCAGGACACGTATTATATTTGCTCCTCAGCATCACTGAGACATAAATCAGTGGTTAGCAATCAATGGCATTTACTAGGATGACTCTTAAGATTTCCAGTCTAGAATAATGATCTCTAATACTGACTGGGAAATGTTATACCTAGCTTATCATTTGTGCATGATGTTGAATGGCAGGGTGAGATTATTTCACGTTAAAAAGACTTTTTTAAAAGCAAAATTCAGAGAATAACAGTCTAGGCTTAAGTCTAGGCATACTTCCCCTCAAAAGAGAAGACACCAGAAATAAATTTCAAAATGGACAAGAGAATGGTCAAACGAAAATTATTTTCTTAAAATCAAAAGCAACAGTGGCCTAAATTAACCTGCAATAAAAAGGGAACAAACGTGATTAAAATTTAACTTGGGAAATGAATCACAACTGAAAATTAAACTTTCAGATTAATGTCTTTTTGTGTTTAGTACCACAAATATTGCAAATACTGCAAATATTTCACTTTTCAAAAGCTGGGAAAAATTACTTACAGAAGCTATATATCAAAAGCATTTTGATTCTCTTAAATAAAAAAAATACTAGTGCATGTGGATTATAGGTCACTTCCTCTCCGAATTCAGGTAGTATTTCATACTCTGCCCTTAAAATAACGATTATTCCTGAATCAAGAAGCATGAAGGACCAAAATGTTCCTATAACTTTGTAATCAAATTCCACCACAGATATCTGCTTTAGGAATAGAGGTGACGTATCTAAACCCCATTAAATTCTCCATTTTTCTCTCCTACCTTACAAGGGTTGAATGAAAAGCAAGGCTTCCGATGTTACATAAGTTAACAATGGTGATAATACTAGTGTAGTAGATGTTAGATATTTCCTTCAGCATTTCCTACCCCACCCCCCATTTCGTAAAATGGAAGTCTGCTGAGATTGCACTTTTTAAGTTTTGATTGCCAAAGGAATCCCTCCAACTGAAATGCACAACAAATGTCGATTGTTGGGGGTGATTATTGCCTTGATATGCCTACTCCACATAGCTGAGCCAAAAAAGGTACAGATGGGAAAGGTTGATTTGTATAATCAAGAACAAAGTACTATAGATAAGCTATGACAGCGGGAGCTTCACATGAGAAAGGTTGATAAACACATCAAAGAGAATTGGTGAATCAGTCAAAGGGACACAACCATAGCATTGTAACAGGAATGTGTGGGTCAGTCACATCACTGATATACTTTAATATATCAGTAACGTGACCCACATAACGTGCAAGATGCATTCCTCTCACGCTGATAGCAAAGACAAAAGCTTTCAAGGGTTGAAATTTGCCAGCAATCATTGTCATATTGTAAGAATGAAGATAATGGAAAAGTTTCTTCACTGTGTTATGAACTTCAGTGAAACATGGGCATGTCACTGAGGTTCAGAAATGAAACATTGGTCCATGGAATGTCATTACAAAATTTTACCTTGGGAAAAAAAAAATCAAAACACAGGCTTTGTCAGGAAAACATAGTTACCGCTTTTCTGTCTACTTATGTGGCATTATTTGTGTGTTCGTAGAACCTAGCACCACTATCAACTCAAAATGCCGAAAGCCCACCCAATTAAATGGCGTTTGGAAGCACAAGGAGATATGAATGCAACTCTGTAGGCGTCAACCCCTAGGCCTTGTCCATGGGCCACCCAAGAGACAATGGCAAAGCTTGACCTCACTACATTAGCCGATCTGCAATATAGTCCAGATTTGGAATCATGCAACTTCCACCTTTCCCCACAATCGAAAGAATATCTTCTTAGGCATCTCTCTAACTCAAATGAAGAAGGGGGAAAGACTATTGGGACTAGGCCAAAGACACATTTTGTGTGACTGTTTTAAGAAGCTTGTCCATCATTGGCAACAGTGTGTAGTAAATGCTAGTGATTATGTGGAGAAGTACAGAGCATTTCAAGGATGATTTCCCTGTTTCATTGATTAAAATATTCCCATTTAAACTAAAATTTATGGAGCTGCTTATTTTTCATTCAACCCTTGTATATCCAAACTTCTTCTCTATTTCCAAGAATAAGCAGAATCTTATCTCCGATGATTCACAAGCTAGGATCAGCAGCAATGTAACAGGAAGCATAAAAACAAAATAACCCTGAAGTAGCTTTCTCCAATTCTATGCCTTCCAGATGAAATTGGACCTCGGTTCCTGCAATTCTTAATCAGCATGGATGTCAGTTATATCGCCTGGGGGAATCATGGAAGTTGAGCTCAACATTATAGGGGCTGAACTCATAATTGCCCGTTAGGTTACAAAGTAGATCTGCCTTGTTCTCACCTTCTATGTACAGGTAGTCCTCAACTTATGACCACAATTGAGCCCAATTTTTTTGTTGCTAAGTAAGAGAGTTGTTAAGCGAGTTTTGTCCCCTTTTGCAACCTTTCTTGCCAGAGTCATTAAGTGAATCACTGCAGTTGTTAAGTTAATAATACAGTTCTGAAGTGAATCTGGCTTCCCTATTGATTTTGCTTGCCAGGTCTCAAAAGGTGATTGCATGATCCCAAGACACTGCAAACATTATAAATAAATGCCAGTTACTAACTACACACATTTTGATCATACGGCCATGGGGATGCTACAATGGTCATATGTGTGGAAAAATTATTGTAAGTCATTTTTTTCAGTGCTACTGTAGCTTTGAACATCCACTAAATGAATGGTTAAGTCGAGAATTACCTGTATTCCTAGATTTGAAAGTTAGTGGGATAGATATTTGCTAAGGCGCTTAGTCACAGTTTCCCAGCCATTCAGCCATGGAAAAAGCCATTGAGCCATGGTCCTCAATCGTTCCTTAGCTAACTACACACAGCTTTCTCCTAAGCTTGCCAACGCCCCTACCTGACTCTTTTCTACTTGCACAGTCTTTAACTGTTCCGTTAGGTAAGCACAGCTGCCTATTTCATTCAAACCTAGTGTTTTGCATGATGATTATCTTCATCTAGTTCGTAAGCATTGGGTTGAAGCTGAATTGTTTTGGTATCAGACTTCACCCATAATTCCCAGCTTAGGCAAAACAATAAATCAGGACCCATCAAAACTAAAGAGATTCTGAAATTCTCCTCAATAACATAAGGGATAACAAGAGACTCCGATTAGCCAAAAAGGCTACATTCATTTATGTCACATTATATAAAAGCTTAGTCTAGCCCAGTGTTTTTCAACCTTTTTTGTGCAAAGGCACACTTTTTTCATGAAAAAATCACGAGGCACACCACCATTAGAAAATGTTAAAAAAATTTAACTCTGTGCCTATATTGACTATATATAAAGTAATTCTCCCACAGCACACCTTACACTATGTCACGGCACACTAGTGTGCCGCGGCACAGTGGTTGAAAAACACTGGTCTAGCCTCCAAACATGACGAAAGTTTTGCATATCTCTTACGTGTTATTATTTTATTTGCCCAGCTATGACTGAAAAGCACAGGCAGAAATATCTTTTTTCTTAAAAGACCAATCCAATTCCTTGTCTTGATCAAGGAAGTATCATTTCTACTCTAAGTAATATTAGAAACATACTCTGATTTCTTTTCAGAAGAAAAGAAATCTGGCCAAAAATAATTAGAAACATTCAATCAGAACTAAAGAAAGTGCTCTCTGAATGTTTAATATGGTAAACTGACTGCAAACAGCACTGATTATCTCCAAACTCATGTCAAAATGAGAGGGTGAAGGAGCTGTAGTTCTGGGAGTTCCAGCCAGCCCATCTGGAGAGCCTTAGAATGAGAAGGCTGTTTGAGAATAAATACCCCTGTAACCCTCCTGACAGTATTTCAAATATTACCTGGACAAGGTTTAATCGTATGAACTGGTTTTCCAACATGGGACAACCTGCTACAATTCTCCTTAATTTTTACACACTATTGTATTTTACCCAAGACAGCCTGTCACTGGGATGTTATCATCATTCCCACAACACTAATAATCAGGATAATAATCAATAATAATCAGGATTCAATAATCAGGATTCTAAATGTTCTGTGTTCTTTAGCTAAGGCTTACATTTATTCCAATGTATGTTACGGTGGCTCAGGAGCATTTTAGATTATGACCACAATCTGCCATTTCAAAAGAAAACCCCTATTACTGAATCCGCCAGAGAGGAGCTCCAACCTATTCATTACTTTTTTTGCCCAGGAAGAAGCTGCCTCAGGGAGGGCATTAGCTTTTTGCCCGGAGATTTAGCTTACAAGGCCCGTCCCGTCTGTTCATACCTCATGTGTGTTTTAAGTGCCGAAGGCTGAGAAAACTTAGCCTCACACTCTGTGCACCCATAAGGCTTGTCGCCTGTGTGTGTCCTTTCATGAAGCCTCAGGGCCGTTTTGGAGCTCAAACCCTTTCCACACTGGAGGCAGTGATGACGCTCCCCACCACCCTCATGAACCTGCAGAATGTGCCGCTTGACGTCCTTCTTGCGCTTGAACTTCTTACCACAGAGCTCGCATGGGAAGTGGCGCTCGCTGCTGTGGACGTGGCGCTGGTGGCTTTTGAGGTTGCACCGGTTGGCAAAAGTCTGGCCGCAGGTTTCGCAACGGTAAATGATTTCGGCTGCGATGCCATGGCTCTGCTTGATGTGTTTCAGAAAGCTCTTCTCGTAGAGGAATTCCCGCTCACAAGTACTGCAAGTAAAGTTGCCACTGCGGTTCTTTTTATCCTCCTCCAGTTTAGTCAGGTTTTCTTCCCGGTGGTCCTCAGCACCATCAGGCCCTTTCTCCTCTAGCTTCACACTGCTCAACACTTGATCTTTCTCCTCCTCCTCCTCCTCCTCGCCCCCACCCTTTTCACGGGGGCCCTGGTCTTTGGAAAGCCAGCTCTCCTCCACAACAGCTTCAGCAAACTTCTGTTGCTCTCGCAGGCGCCTTGTGTACTTCTTCTTGGGTATCTCCACAAAGACTTTTCTGCCAGCCAACCTGCCACTCGCCCGCCTGATTTTGGCACAGGGGGGCTTCAGGGCTTCTTTTTTTTTGTCCAACTTTTCCTTTAATTTCAGGGTGGTGGACTCGAGGTCCGGTCCAGTCCTGGGTCTTCTGAGGGCAGAACTTGCAAAATAATCCACATTGTCCCCTTGTGGTTCAGTCACAGTTTTGGGCTCAATTAAAGTGCCAGGATGAGCCCTGCCATCCTCACCAGGATCCTGTGACTCAGAAAAATTTTGCAATTCCAGCAACACCGATTCAAGCATTTGTTTTTTTAACTGAAAACAAGTCTCTGACAAATCTAAACATTTCAGTTTCTCAGCCACTTCCAGCATGCGCTGTACCCGATCTTCTTCTACCTCTACCCGGGCAGTATAAACAAACTCCAGAAAAGACGCAAAGTCAGCTACCTGGACTTCATTCAGTAACACAATGGTCCTTAGTCCATCCATGCCATTTTCATTAAGAAAGACCTCTTTAAAGAACTTGCTTGTGGCTGCCAGCACAGCTTTGTGAGCAACAAACTCAGCTCTGACTCCTTGATATTCTACACTCACGGTGACATCACAAAGGTGACCTAGGAGACGCAGCTGGTGCATTTCATTCAGAAGGTTGATGGGTGAGGATTTGGATTCCAGAAGAACAGCATTACTTTCCATCTTCTTCCTCTCTAAAAATACATTATTACATGTTAATAGTCTGCCACAGAAATGAGATTTAACACCCCAAAGTAATGTTCTCCCATCAAGTTTGAAAAAAGAAATAGATCTATAAAATCTTCAAAATCCAGTTATGACCATTGATTGGGTCGGTCTCTGACTGTTCAATATGTATATAACCATTTCCTTGCTGGTCGTCCCTCACAGATTTTGATAGGCTGCCAGTGATTTGCAACTGTATCTCCCTACGTTGCCTGGCATGTATAGGTAGTCCTTGTTTAGCAATCATAATTAGGACCAGCAACTTAGTCATTAAGCAAATAGATTGCTAAGTGAAACCGCAATTCTTTTATGATCTTACTTCACTTTTCCTTTGCTTTACAGATATGCAAAGGTCGTCATTGCAGGAACTGGGCCTAAAGTTTCTTTTATATCACGGTTGTAACTATGAATGGTCGCTAAATGAAGCAGCCAAAACAGGACTAAACAGCAAGAAAGGAGGAGTTGTTCTTTTTTGTTATAACTATTGGACTTGGTTTTACAGTGCTGTCACAACTTTTCTGACATTATAAGCTTAAACCAGAGAGATTTTTTTTTAAAAACCATTCCTGAATAGGATGGCATACCAAGGAATCTGTGTTTTTTTCATTCACATATAGTTACAAAACGAAGGGTGAGAAAAATATGTAGCGAACAAATTGATTAAATTAAATACTTGCAATGAGAGGCAAACTGCTTAATTCAGATCTCTAATCATACAAGAATCTGGGGTTGGGGAGTGGTGGGTATGTGGCCTCTTTGAAGCTTAACCAAGTGAAGTTCTTTACCATTCCTTCCCTTCTTCTCAGCCCCTTTGAAAGTCCTGTTAAATGCTTATTTCATTTAGAATAATACAGCATGTTGCAATTTTCCATATACAGCTTTCTTACAATTTTCAATTCACTGAAGTACACCCCATCCATCCAGTTGTCTCCATCTTGACAGTCACCCTGAACTGCTTAACATTCACACCTTAGATCTCTTCATTTGGAAGAAGAGTTAAATAGTTAACCAAACCACCTGGATTGAGATGACACACAGACCTGTGGTTAAGGAAAGTAAACCTATCGCTTTAACCAGGGTTTGATTCATGGTGACTTTGGAGAATCTGCCCATCTGATAGCCAGGGGTTTATCATATAATGAACCTCAGTTCAAGAACTAGAGTCCACACTTGCTTGTTTTCCTCAGCTTTTTTCCTTTCACACAATCTCATTTAGATTACAAACTGGCAGATAATCTTATGCAAGCTGTTCTGAAATAATTTTATGATGGAGGAAGGTAAAAAGCACCTCAGAATTCTTAAATGAATCAGTGAAAATAGTACTATTGTTGAGCATTCAATTCAATCTCCCTATTTCTATTATTCTCTAACACGTTTTTATTTTTAATATGTTTATTTACTGCTAAGTAAAATAATTCACATTTTTTATTCCGACACCCAGGCTTTGCATCTCTTTGTATTTTTTTTCAGGCTTTGTGGGTCTCAAACTTGGGATTTCCTTATGACCCTGATGTAAAGTTCCTATTAGGAAGATATGAAAGAGCAATTTTGAATGTTCTTTCCAGAGTTGTTCACCCTGCTTAGGCAAAAATACAAGTGAAATGGAGTACATTTCACTTCACTATGAACAAGGCAGGTACAAGGGGCTCAGGAGATCTCACAGAAAAAGTCAGAGAGCCACATAGACATCTATTCACTGAGAGACAGGAAGAAGTCAAGTTTTTATCAGTAGAATCAAGCAATTTCACTCTCCTAACTCCAGGCACAGCTAAAAAGTTTGGCATTCTTCTGCTAACAAATCTGCCCCAGCCTATTAAAAAAAAAAAATCAAATGAGCAATTTTTCCCTATGATCTCCAACTTCTAGTTCAAACACTTCGAAATCCTATATTTTAAGTATGCACATCTTTACTATTGTTTTTTTTAAAAAAAACAATAACCCACCTCCATTTACATTTAATATGTACCCTTCTCTCAGCTGGACTTCAGCCCATTTTCCTCCCATTCTGTCTGCTGCCCAGGACCATTAGCCTTCACTAACTTGATGCCCCCACAGATGTAAGGGACTACAAGTCCCATTTCTTCCTAGGTAGCACACGATCAACGGCTAAGGACAACTGGAAATTGATTGGGAAGGCACCCAGGTTGCTTTAAAAACCCCGGGGAAGCGGGAGGATCTTTTGGCCATCCGGTGTTTTTGGTCCAAGCGCAATTTATGTTACGCATAAATTACTCCCCATCTTAGCTACGAATACCTTGCCAAGCTCACAGCCAGAGAGTATTGGGAGGGGGGGGGGGAGATGACGGCGCCTTCCTTTCCGTCCTCAGTTCCGCATCGCGATCTTTTCTGCAGGAGACCCACCGCGCACGCACACACGCGCACACACACAAACACACACCAGGGAGGAGGAGAATGAACACAATAGGGGTACCACTTTGTCTCGCTTCGTCTCCCCCCGCTTCTTCCTAAGAGCAGGCTCACTTCTTCAGCGCCCCCGCCTCCCCTCCGGCCGACCCGCTATCGAAGCGCCGCAGACCTGCCGCGCCCCTCCCGATTCGACTCTCTCCGCCGCCGCCCCGCCATCCCACCCACTCACCAGGCAGCCCCCGCAGCTGGGCAGCCTCAAGGCAGGATGGCCCCTCCCCCCCGTCACGCTCCCACATCCGGTAAACGGCTGCCCCGCCGCTCCTTCCTCACGATGACGTCACAGCATACCTACGGCGTTCGTTGCCAGGAGAAGGCGGGCGGGGGGGGGGAAAGGGAGGAGTCAGATTTTCCCTACCCCTTGATTTCATCAGGCCTTCCGCCGGGCTTCCTATGAAGCGGGATGGCCGCTCTATTGTCCTACCCTACCCAAACGGAGAAAGGCCTTTCACCATAGAGACGTCGAAGGCTAGAAAGGCGAGCCTCTCCGTGCCTAGGAAAGGTCCGGGTTGAACCGAATCTCTTTTTTCGAGCGTTCCTTTTCTCGCGGTGTTTGAGGTTGTTCTATTGTCTCGTTCGCTTGGTTTAGCCCAGCTTTTGAATATCCATTATACAGCGAACCGCACCAATGCGGTGATTTCTCGATCAGCCTTAAGAGAAGCAGGCAATGGCAACCGCTTCCTTAAAAAAAAAAAAAAAAACCCACCTACCTTGCCAAGAAAACTGCAGGGATCAATCCAGATAGTGTCAGCGCTGACTTGAAAGCACACATACAGGAGCAGTTTGGTTCTGCTTATCTTACAACAGCTGACTGACCCATTCCCAGCTGACTGTTTGGCAGGCATTGCATAACTACGGGTAGTCCTCGACTAGCGACCACAATTAAGCCCCAAATTTCTGTTGCTAAGTGAGTGTTGCCCCATTTTGCAACCTTTCTTGCCAGTTGTTAATCACTGCAGTCGTTAAGTTAGTAACATGGTTGTTAAGTGAATCTGGCTTCCCTGTTGACTTTGCTGGCCAGAAAGTGGCAAAAGAGGACCACGTGACCCCAGGACACTGCAACCATCATAAATATGTGTCAGGTGTCGATGTCTTCATTTCGATTATGTGACCATGGGGATGCTACAACAGTCATAACAGAGGTGGGTTGTTGCCAAGCCGGTAGTAGCAGCGGGAGGCTCCGCCCACCCACCCAGACACTTCTGTGCATGCACAGAAGTGTCACGCGCCCGAACCAGTAGTAACAAAATTGGCAACCCACCACTGAGTCATAAGTATGAAAAAGGATCATACAACACATTTTCATTGCCATTGTAACTTTGAATATTTAGTAAATGAATTGTAAGTCAAAGATTACCAGTACTGCCTTGGATGCCTTCAAACATACCAATGGAAAAGATTATTATTTGATTTTGCTGTTTGTGTATAGTCTTATGCTAACCAGTTTCAAAGTGGTCACACAATCTTCTAAAGTAGGGCAGCGGCATCTGGCTTGCCCATGTCAAATTGAGACTATCTTTACATAGCATGATGATGGTGATGATGATAGCCTTTCACCGTGTCTGATTTTTAGCGATTCTATGGGCTAGCTCCACATTTTCCCATCTTGTATGGCTTCTTTCAGTTTTATGTTCCAGTTGGTGTTGGCTTTGATGGTATCTAGTCACCTATTTTTTTGGCGACTTTTTTTCTTTTAACACTCACCCTTCCAAGCATAGTAATTGTAAACCTGGGTTTAAAATATAGTTGGATTCATTCAATAACTTTGCTAGACTACAATGGGAATGGACGGTTTGACTTTGCAACATCAGGGGATAAACTGGACAACATATGGCATTCATTGCATGTCATGTTTTGTTAACCTGAGTTTAACATGTGTATCTCTGCTAAGTCACAAAGTAGTAAACGTTTATAAGCAGTCTAAAAGTAATAAAGCTTGTAAAAGATGAGTAACTTTTCAAACAAACATGGCTCCACCTACCCTCCTGGGAATGCAAATCACTAGCATGCAAATCACCCAGCTCAAAAGTAAAATACAGTGGAACCAGTGGTGGGATTCAATTTTTTTTACTATTAGTTCTGTGGGCGTGGCTTGGTGGGTATGGCAGGGGGTTACTACAAAATCCCAATTTCCTCCCGATCAGCTGGGACTCAGGAGGCACAGAATAGATGGTGGCGGGGCCTGTCAGAGATGGTATTTACTGGTTTTCCGAATTAAAATTTTCTGCTACTACGTAGTTCTCCAGAACTGGTGCGAACCTGCTGAATACCACCTTTGAGTGGAACCATTCCAGGACTTCGGTTGCAAACCAATTTGGTTGTGACCAAAAGCAAGACTGACTTCACATGCATGTACGAAAAAAAATGGTGCAGAAGGGGAAATTACTGCAGCTGTGTTTGATTGCCACCCGAGGATGTGTTCATGATCAGAGTGGACCATTTAGCAGAATTTTTGGTAAGGAACAGATTTGGTCGTGATAAAGCATTCGTGACCCGAGGTTCTACTGTACCAGCAAACTTAAAAAAGAGTCTAACATCATGAATATGAACTCCCACAATTTATTTACAATGCAAAATATGTGAAATAGTTGCACGGGAAGCACTAAATTTAGTGCCTCTTTTCACAATTGCCTGCATTTGCAGAGCACAGCAGCCCTACAAATATCTCAAAAAATAGAGATCAGAAAGGAACAGAAGTGACTGGATCCCAATTCTCAGTTTATATAACTACTAATATAACTACTGCTAAATAGTTTAAGTGCTTAGTTATATAAAACATTTTAAATGTCGGGTGTGAAGCACCCTTGAATTATTACTGTATAGATTATCCCATTTTTGTTCTGTATGTTACAATTATTATTTAAAGGTGCTCCAATTGCATAAGTATCACTATAAGAAAATCCCCCCACCCCCCCAAAAAAATATTTATTCATTCTTTCAGATTTGGTGGTCTTTAAGAGTTCTTACAGTTCCACAGAATGCTTGCTCTGAACTATTGCAATCTATTATTTTTCTATTTGTTTTGCTTTTATTTATGCAACACTTCATAAATACTAACTTATCTTGCTTTAATCAGATGCTGCTGCTTCTTAAATCTTTGCATGGGTTTCTTGTTCCCCAAATCCAGCAAAACATGCCTTATTCTTATCTTAAAAGGCTTTCGTGACCTTGTACTCTTTTCATTCCAATACACTAAAGTCTCTTACTTATAACTGCAATTTCTAAGTCCTTCAGATTCTTCCATGCACCCTTTTCCCTAATTCCTTTCTCAGGCAACATTCACGCTAGGCAATAGCTGACTATGTAATTCTACAATGTACCGAAAAGTATCACTTACACATATAATTTAAGAATTAACTTCTTATAAAACCTTACACTTCTGTAATAGAATAGGTCAAATTACTTTTTTTCTGCTTCTCTTCCTATATTGTGTCTATTACCATGAATTTTAGATAACATTTCACCCAGGCTGATAGAGCAAACTACCATAAATAAACCCCCAACGAACTTCACTTCTCTAGGCCCTGATGTTGCTTAGACTGTTTATAAAACATCTGTAGGAGGCGAAACAAGCTTAGAGAAGATGGATTCAACAATTTAACCTGGACCTATGTATGTTTTCTACTATTGGATACAGGTTTGCATTTTTATTATGTACAAGTAAAAGTGAGCAAATAAATGTAGCAAAGTTGGTGGATTTGCCTTTATTATTGTATTCTGAAACAAACATGTCTTCAAATGGGTAGTAAAACTTTAACATTTACCATTTTTATTTAATATGCATTTACATCTAAGCACAATACAAGACCGTCCCTATTTTATAAGATGCTTCTTTTAAAGAGAATTCTACTTATTGTTATTTATTGCATGTCTGTCTGGTCCTCAAAAGCTGTTTAAAACATCAGCATTTAAGCTAAGAGAAAGAGCTCACTTAGAAAACATTCCATATCTGATGCCATATCTATTTGTGGATCCTACAGCCATTTGGAGAATCTTCCTATACAGGCAAAGAATTGAAACAATATAAGATGATTATATCCATATTAAACTTTAATTGTTGATAGCTATAAAAGCATAAGGGTAGGTTCAGATTCTTTCACATTACTACTGCCTGGTATCTGTTCTAGTTGTTTTACATTTGTGTTTTCTGAAGTGTAGCATTTCTCTTGGCAGTCAGACAAAACTGTCGTAGAATTCTCTTCCATACAAGTAGTAGACATAGCCTCTATTTTGGACCAGTTATGATCCTTTTTGATAGTAAGATCTATTAAGAAACTTCTCCAATGAGCATTCCGATCATGGACCTATGACGGGAGAAAAAAGAAATACTTCATTATTCAAGGTCTCATTTGGCTTGTCAAACATAAAAACGTATTTTTAAAAACCCTCCATAAATAGGGTCATTAACTTTAAAAAAATGAAATCTGAATCAGTTTTTTTTATTTATTAGCTTGTTGATTTTTAAAATAAAGCATTTGCAGTTCAGTGACTTAAGATTTTACATTCTTTATTTAGCTACAGTAAGACAAGTGTATTATCCTTCCTACAGTTTTCTCTCCTACACTGAATAGTCTAACAATCACCTTTTAAGATACGTGGCACTTTGGGATATGTGGACCAAATCCTAGAATTCCCCAGCCAGCATGTTATCTGGGAAATTCTGGGAATTAAAGCCCAAATATCTTAAAGTTGCTAAGTTTGAAAAATGCTGATCTAACCCAAGGTTAACTTCAAAACTGCTTTGAAACCACAAACCGTGTGGGTGTTGTTAGCCCTTTGTCTTTCCAAAGTTGTGCAGTTCTTGTACATTACAGAGTTGTAGGTATTATAAGGAAACAGGGCAGAAATCACTGAAGCTTTCTCTGCCCATGCAGAGGTGCCTTTGCTTTCGCCTCCCTACCCCAGCAGCTGTGCCACAATGCACAAAGTGACAGAAGAATCAAAGGTGACTGCAATGCCATGCATGGCTTAAAAAAACCCTCAGCAAGAGAACTATTTAATGACCTCAGGACATAAACCGACTGTCAGGCCTGCAGTTATATCCCTTTTAGGATCTTTGGCCTGCCACACACTCTCTTATTTCATTATGCTGTTTCATTAGTGTAGTAGTTGGGAGGGGGGAATAGAAAGGAGTAGAATTGTGGAATGTGTTGTTGTCATTCTTTTCTAGAAGCCCAAGGTCATCTTTTGTCTCCGCACCTCTGCACCTGACCGGAAGCAGCTGGGTGGAGATGCCAGTGTGGAAGAAGAAGAATGGACCATGTGATGGATTTGTGGGTGTGGGGACAAGATCATGTACTTTCAACTGGGTAGGAATCGGATGTAACATCCAGAATTGGGATTCCACAGATGTGCTAAGAAGTCTGATTTATTCAATTGGAACTTTAAGGATCATTTTGCCTTGGACTCTGATTTAATTCTACATGATACTTGGAACGTTGACACCGGCCTATTTCCGCAGACAAAATTTATAGCACAAACCACTGTACATACCAATACGTGCCTCCTCAGGGTAGACATATCTGTGAAGGTTTTCTCACAAGCCCTGCATTTGTACGGCTTTTCTCCAGTGTGAATACGCTGGTGACGCCTTAGGGCTCCTTGCTGAGTAAACGTCTTTCCACACTGCTCACAGAAATAAGGAGGAGTCTCTGGAAAGAAAATGAATATGAAGAAACTAGCCAATGCTAGTTTATTTCCAATCCTAATGTCACTTTTAAACACATATGTCTAGCTTGCTTTTTGACTTTTGTGACCTGCAGAGGTGAGGACAGGCTAGATCAGGGATGTCAAACTCACATCAATGGGATTTCCCCCCTCCCCCATTTGCTAAACTGGGTGTGGGCAGCATGTGACGCATCTGGCCCAGGGCCAGGAGTTTGACAACCCTAGGCTAGTTCATGCTTGCATATGTATTTGACTAGCATAGCACTTAGCAATAGCACTTAAATTTATACACCGCTTCAAAGGCAGAATATTGTCCCCAACAATCTGGGTTCTCATTTTACAGACCTCGGAAGGATGGAAGGATGAGTCAGCCTTGAGCTAGTGAGAACTGAACTGCCGGGAGTTGGCAGAAGTAGCTTGCAATACTGCATTCTAACCACCGTGCTGCCTCTGCATAGATGAATAGATGTTTGGCTTGTGAATTAAATTATTTTAAGTGCAATTAATGAACAGAAAGTCATTATTTTTTAAACCAACAGAAAAACTATGGGGATCCTAGTTTTCTCCACGTGATACACTTATAGGATTTATGGTAACTGTGAACAGTAAACCCCAAAAACCTGTTTTGCATATCCATCTCTCCAATACACCATTTCTTCCGTACCTGCATGAACATTACTATGTTGGGCTAATGAAGCTCTCAATCCAAAGGTTTTCCCACATACATCGCACTTGTATGGTTTAGCTCCCATGTGACAACGCTTGTGACATTTTAAATATTCATTGGTAGCAAAATGTTTTCCACACACATCACATCTGAAGAGGCGTTCTCCTGTAAAGGAAATACATGCATACATATACGTGTATCTACTATAGCCATTGCTATATTCTTTTATTGTAAGCAACATTATACAGAAGACAGACAAGGGATAACTGAATGAATATTTCAAATCCAACGCAGGATCATCCAAATTGAGGATCACCCATCAGAGATTTTCAAAATAATGTTTTCTCAAACTTTCTCAATATATTTCTCTTTTCCTTCCCAGTGATTATTAAAAACCTTTCAGAAACAATGCATTTTACTGTTCATAATACTGAGAAACCTTGTGAAGTCATGAAGAATCTGAAAATTCTGTCAGTTTGCTGTATCCCGCATGCCCAAAGGCTTATTTGTAACATTATATACTTGCGTATTATACATGTTGTCCTTAACATACAACTGATTACTTAGCAACTATTCAAATCTAGGACAGACCCTGAAAAAGCCACTTATGATACAGATTTGAAGTTCTGACGGCCTGCCCCTCCCGGTTCCACCACAAAACCGCGTTCGACTAAAGCACGCTCGACGAAACCACGTAGCTGACGTCATCACAGGGCGACAACAGCGTGGAGACAGAAGCACACTGTAAACGCTAAACCTAAAATTAACCCCTAAACCTAAACCTAACCCCCCTAAACCTAATCCTAAACCTAACCCTAAACCTAACCCTTAACCTAACCCTAAACCTAACCCTTAACCTAACCCTAAATCTAATCCTAACCCTTAACCTAACCCTAAACCTAACCCTAACCCTTAACCTAACCCTAACCCTTAACCTAACCCTAAACCTAACCCTTACCTTAACTTGAATCAGCTTGCTATTTAAAGCGCCCTTCTTTCTCCGCGCTCGCTGTTGTCGCCCTGTTGATGACGTCAGCGACGTGGTTTAATCGGGCGCGCTTTAGTCGAGCGCGGTTTTGTCGTGCCACGGCCCCTCCCGCCCCGGTTACATGATTGCATTTTGGGCTCTTGACAACCAGCTTGCATTTACAGCTTTAAGCAGCACCATCCCCCTGCCCCCTGTCACAGGACTGTAATTGTGAATTTTTGGCTGGTTTCCAGCAATGCCCATTATGGACTAAGGACTTAACAACCATGCAAAAAAACAAAACAAACCCCACAAACCATGCAGTCACATGACGAGCTGCTTAATGACTGGCATGACTTACTACCATAATTCTGGGCTCAATTATGGTTGTAAGTCAACAACTACCTATGGTTCTCACTCAGCAACTACAATTGGGACTGGCAACTGTTGCTATGATCTATGGTCACTTAATGAAGCATCACAGAACCACGATAGGTTGATCGTCTCACTTCCCCTTCAATTGTGAAGCGGATCATTATGGTTGTTAAGCAAAACATCACAAGACACGGCTTCACATTTTTATAAAAGCCAGCTTTGAAAAAGCCAGTTGCAAGGTGAGATCACTGCAATGCTCACAAATGTAAGGATTGGTTGCATGCAAAGCTTTTTTTTTTACACTGTGTAACTAAATATGGTCATTAAAGAAGGACTGTCAGTAAGCAAGGACTATTGGTACTCCTCCTGTTTCTTTTTCTTCTATTACACTGGATAAATGACATCTGAAAACCTTTTCTTTTCTGCAAATGATTCCGTCGGTAAAACAAAAGCATGCGATGGACGGAGGGAGCTTAAGCTTACTCCTTCATTTCTCCTAACATTCTGCAAAAAGAAAAGGTGACGTTTCCAGGGAAGAGTTAAGCAATCCTTTTCTCCTGAAGGAACCCTGCAATGCAGCAGGCTGTTGGACTAATGGTTATGCAAAGTTGCAATGTAACAGCTTGAAATTGAGTGGCCAACCGCCAACCTCCCTCGGCTACATTATATGCAGGTTTTTGGAACTGTAGGGAACCTCGTCATGACCACCTAGTTGGCAAAAAAACCCCAAAAAACTTTCCAATGAGGAATGTTCTGACCTAGGCTTCCCAAAAACATGAAGCCGACTCCCCGTCCCGATAAAACTCCTTTTATTTCGTTTAAAGAGAATTCCTCTCCAGTAAAGTCCTGGCAAGCAGTCTTTCGAGAGATTTCACAACTACAGAGCTTTATCAGGCTTGGAGAGCTGCCAGGCCGATATCTTCCAAACGCCACTCTGTAGCAGACAATACTTGGCAAGGAGTCAGGAACAGATGTTCACCCTAATAGCAATAGCAATAGCAGTTAGACTTATATACCGCTTCATAGGGCTTTCAGCCCTCTCTAAGCGGTTTACAGAGTCAGCATATTGCCCCCAACAACAATCCGGGTCCTCGTTTTACCCACCTCGGAAGGATGGAAGGCTGAGTCAACCCTGAGCCAGTGAGATTTGAACAGCCAAACTGCAGTCTGCTGAAGTAGCCTGCAGTGCTGCATTTAACCACTGCGCCACCTCGGCTCTAATGAACTGAACTACCGTATTTTTCAGAGTATAAGACGCACCAAGGTTTTGAAGAGGCAAATTTAAAAAAAAATTTTTTTTGCACTCTGCAAACCTCCCAAAAACGGCCAATTCTTCATGAAAATGGCCCCGTTTCCCCCCCCCCCCAAAAAAAGGCATGAATAGCTTTTAGGGAGCTTGCAGAGTGCTCCTGGGGGTGGCCCCCCCAAATGAACAAAAAATGGCCCATTTTTCATGAAAACAGGCCCGTTTTTGTCAAAAATATTGCATGCATAGCCTTTAGGAGGCTTAGAGTATTCCTGGGGGCTGAGGGGGGCAAAACTGAGCAAAAAAACAGCCCTTTTTCATTCATTTCTGCCTTCCCTAGCCCCCAGGAGCTCTCTGAAAGCCTTCTACAGACTCTGCACAGCCATTTTGGTGAAGGGGGAGGGGTTTTGGGAGGCCAAAAATGCTGTATTCAGTGTATAAGACGCACCCAGATTTTCAGTCCCTTTTTTGAGGGAAAAAGGTGCGTCTTATACTCCGAAAAATATGGTAATTGTCTCCTGCAAACTCCATTCTCCTTTCACTCCTCTTTATTCCCTATGGGAAGGGCCATTCACTGTCTACCTGTGGCCTTAATCCCGAGTGGACCCTTGTTCCTTAGGTGAACAGGCTCCAGCTGTTCTTCTGCCCCATTGATATCCAACTCCGAAGGCATCTGATAACTGTCAGATGGCCCTGGCCCCATCTCTGCCTCCAATACAGAGCACTCATCAGAGCCTTCCCCAGACTCCAGGACTGGCCCATGTTCCTTCCCAACCTCCTCACTGTTTGAGTCTGCCACCAGATCCACTGGCCGCTGGCGGGCGACAACAAGGAACTGATCCCTGTTTTCCCACTGTTACAAGCAGCAGGAAACCAGGAACGTGTACACACATGCCCCAGTCTGCCCCAGATAATTCTCTATGTGGCCATCAGAGAACATGTTGAATTGCTTGAATCAAGATATCTTACTGCTGTACTGATTTTCTTCTCATTAAGAGAGAATATTATATCCCTTCTTTGTATGTAAATTTTGCCCGTTTCATGTTCAGGAAATTAATTTAAAGCTTACCTGTATGTGTCCTCTTATGGCCGTTAAGTTTGCCTTTATCAGCAAAAGATGCCCCACACTCCTCACAGATATATGGCTTTTCACCTGTGTGTGACCTGCATTCAGAGGAATATGGAAATGCTGTCCAAACGATTTAAAACCAAATTTCACTGCAAATTTTGCAAGGGGTTCATCAAAAGCTTAGACTGCAAACCCAAAATATGCAAGAAAGCAACTCGATACTAAGAAGCTGCCTCCACTTAACGATTTGGACAAAATAATTTCCCGGGGTTTTTTCAGAGGCATATAACATTTAAGGACTTTTAAACTGATGATTAGGAAACTGGGTGGAGCAAGCACCAAAAAAAAAAAAAGCTGATTTCATTCCATTTTAACTTATACTAGATTAAAACAACAGTATTTGATTGTAGTGAAATAAAATTCTAATTAAATCCACAGTTTATTTCACTGTCCTCTATGTATTTAATAACGTAGCCTTCTATCATATTAGAAATTAGGCAGTAACTTTGCAGCAGCCAATTCCAGGGCTTTGAGGGGAGACGGAGCAATAGGAAGTATCACGTAACTCTCTTGACTAGGGCAAAATGAAGGTAGGTGCAACGCTGGAGTTGAAAACCTTGATTGATGAAATAAAGAGTCCTTATTTTTATACCTGTTTAAGAGCTCATGAGAAGTAACAGAGAAAATAAATCACCAATTCAAGGAAATAGCATTCTATTAAAATGGGGTGGGAGGTGGGGAGAGAAGGAACAATTTATAAGGGTCTAGATGCATTAAGAAAATTAAAAGGCTTGTACATTCTGCTGGAACTGTAAGATGGAAGATACCAAAACACTGATCATCTGATAACATAGCTTATAAGCAAATTGCTACTAAATCTCTAATTCCTCTAGATTTACTTATTCTTAATGAAAACCAGATGATTTTAGACAATAGAACCAAGTGGTTCAGATTCAGTTTAATAAGGGGTGGGCATAGGGCCATGTGCAAGTAACATATCTTAAGGCTCTGCCTTTAAAAAAATAAATGGAAATATTCCATTTATATAATAAACTAGCTGATAACCCGGTGTTGCCCGGGTATTTATTTATAGGGAGGAAATGTCTGGACCAAACATAGTTTCTAATGTTGGATTTTCCCCTTTACCAGAGGGAGGCCCCTTGTGAAGCCATTACCATGGCAACTCCACTGCACTGTACAGTAGAAGCCATTTTACAGCAGTACAATTGAAGCCATTTTACAGCAGTACAATAGAAGCTATTTTCAGACACAACAGGCTGTATCTTAACAACCCTCCCCCCCCCCGGGGGGGTATTAGAGGTGTCTTACCCCCACAGTATTTTTTTCCAGAGAGTAAGTCATCTGTGTACCAAGTTTGGTTGAAACTGCTCAAGGCATTCCAGAGTTATGCTGGAACGAACACACACACACACACACACACACACACACACACACACACAGCCATTTAGATAGATAGATAGATAGATAGATAGATAGATAGATAGATAGATAGATAGATGGATGGATGGATGGATGGATGGATGGATGGATGGATGGATGGATGGATGGATGGATAGATGTAGACATTTTAAAACAAAACATAAAGGGAGAAAAGGAAGAGGTAGTAGAAGCTGACCTGGTATGAATCTTGAGCTGTGTTGGCTGAGCAAACCTTGAGCTACAAATGCCACACTGATATGGCTTCTCTCCTGTGTGGGTCCTCATGTGAAAGACAAGCGCTGTTCTGGAGCTCAGGACTTTCCCACAGACGGAGCAGAGGGGCCGCTTCACTCGACCTTCATGCTTCCTCACAGAGTGTGTCCTCACATCCCTCTTCCTTTTGAAAGTGGCATTGCACAGGGTGCAGGCAAACTTCCTGTCTTCTGTGTGTACGCAGGCTTGGTGCTCTTTCCAGCTGTTGTGACTCGCAAAGGATTTGCTGCAAACATCACACTGATATACTTTCCCGGGCAAGGAATGATGAATTTCTTTGCAGTGGATGACGTATTTCCTTCGTGACGGAAACTTCTCTGTGCATTTGGTACAAGTTATGATGTAAGCAGATGTCGGGATGGCCTTGTTTTTGTTAACTTTGCAATTTATATCCCATTCAGGGTCTTCTGTATCGTGAACATTTAAGTCCTCACTGTAATTATCATCTGAAGAGAAGGCTTCATTGTCTTTATTGCTGCATAAACCGGCTTCACAAACTCTTTCTCCATTTCCTTTCTCATCCACAGTTCCTTGTCTACAAGTTTCCTCCTTTTTAGTATTATTTTCAGTACCTAGTTCCAGCTTCCTGTTTGATTGATTGTCAGATTGTGCTTCCTCTGGAAGAGATCTACTAGATTTTCTCTCAGGCTCCTGAGTAGCTTTGCCAAGTATTTCCTTTGGCAGATCATTATTTGGCACCTTGAGTTGTGTTTTATTACTCGCGTTGATTCTATTATCTATCGCATCTACTTTCTCTGCTGGCGGAACTATTTTCCAATAAGCTGGCATGCATTTCCCATCTTTCTTGGATTCGTGTATCTTTCTATTGGAAAAAAAGAATTTATAGATAGGAAAATGGTTCTTTGAGCCTTACAGAAACTTTTAAAAGCCATTTGCACATAGTATCTTCCCAAATGAGAGCCATCAGCCTGATTTTGCCCAATAACTTTGTCCCAAGTTCTCAAAATGAGGAGTTTCAAAATCTTTAGCCCTATCCACTCAGGCGGCTCTGAAAATTACAAATGGAGTTTCCAGGAACCACAGCTGTCACATAGGTTGCCCCTCTCTGTCATATATCAGAAATCACATTCACTGGATTCAGTCAACAGAGGAAACAAAAAACGGACTTCTGCTGGGAATTACCGTATTTTTTGCTCCATAAGACAAACTTTATTATCCCCCAAAAGTGGGTGGAAATGCATACTCACATTTGCGAACCAGTAGGGAAGGTAAGTGAATACCACCCCTGGGAGAAGGAGGGTGTAGGGCCCAGTGGGAGGAATGAGGGGGAAGTTATTACAGCAGCCAAAATTTTGAGACTGGTTCGTAAGTCCACTGTAACTTTGAACAATTGCAAAGTGACTGGTTGTAGGTTGGGGATTAGCTGTATTTTAGCTTCAAATAGAATTTTTATAAAATGATATACAGTGGTGGGTTGCTTCCGGTTTGGTCGAACCAGTAGAGGCGGCGGGAGGCCCCACCCACCTGCCCGGATGTGCAGGAGCGTTGCACAAGTGAGCATGCGCAGGAGCGCGCGCGAACTGGTAATAAAAATATTTGCAACCTACCACCGATGATATATCATTATAAACAGAAACTTCTAGAATATATAAAAGTACTTTGAATCTCCACTGGAAATGTAAACACATTGAAGGGATATTTTACCATATTTGGTGGACATGCAAAAAGCTAAAACAAATGGCTATAATAATGGAAAAATTACCCACAATGGAGGAGTGGTTGGTGAAGATGATGGAACTTGTAGAAATGGCTAAATCAATTTCTTTGGTTACAGAAAAATCAATATCTGTGTTTATGGCTGATGGGAAACTGCTTACAAACTTTTTGCATGAAATTGAAAAAATGTACTCATGGTTTGTGGTTGGATAATAGAAAACAGAGAGTTTTGTAAGGGTAAGAGCTAATAGTTTAATTCTACTTATATTTGCTGCAGAAAAAATGGAAGGCTTTTCTACCTTGTTTCCCCAAAAATAAGAGTGTCTTATTTTCTTTTGACCCCCAGAAATAAGCATTTGGCCTTACTTTCGGGAAGGTCTTATTATTTTTGAGGTGCAAGCGGCGGCGAGTGTGGTCACCTCATGACTGCTACTACATTGCATTATTTTCAAGGGGGGCTTATTTTCGAGGGAGGGCTTATTTTAGCACATGCACTCAAAAGCCCGATTGGGCTTATTATTCGGGGAGGTCTTATTTCAGGGAAACAGGGTATTTCTTTTTGCATTTTTTTCTTTTCTCTTTGTTTGCTTCCTGATACTCTTCCTTACTTCCTTAGTCATCCTATGAATAACTTTATTACTCTGGGTTAGTTTTTATGTTGTCAATTTTTAATAAAATTTATATCAAAAAAACCCCACAGTAAACCAACACCAAACCAGCTCCATTATGGCTGAGCATAATGTAGGAACTCTGCTACAAAATCGAAAGCTAAAAAGCTCACAAGCTAACTTCTCTTTGGTACTGTTGTCTTGCTTTTTATGTATTTTTTTTGAAAAAAGGATTTACCTTACGTGAGTGGTAAAGGCTGACCTCTGAGCAAAACTGGCTGGGCAGCACTGACACTTATAAGGCTTCTCTCCTGTGTGGGTTCGTATGTGAACTGTCAGGCCACCCTTGGAGCTGATGACTTTGTCACAGTAGGGGCACTGTTGAGGATGCTGCTTCTTTTCATGCACCGTGCGCATATGAGCATTGACATCCTTTTGGCACTGAAACTTTTTCTCACACAGCAAACAAGGGACGGTCCCCTGTCGGCTGTGGACAGTGAGCCTGTGTTGCCTTAGAGTGTGACAACTGGGGAAGAGTTGGCTACATATATTGCAGCTATACTTAACTCCCAAGCTTGGGCTGTGCTCCAGTTCAATGTGTGATTGGTATTGCTCAGCGAAATGGAATAAATAATTACACTTGTCACAGGCATATGATCTTGGCAAGGCTTTTGGTATACTGCAGGTTGATTTTCTGAGTTTGGCCTTAGAAAGCGTCAAACTACTTTCATCGTTTTGGTCAAGCAATGTCCTGCTTAAAGCAATGTGGGTTTCCTTCAAGTCCTCCTCATTTACTGAAGGACAGTCAACCTCACTGATATGCTCAGACGTCGTTGCTGACTCATCTTTGGAATTACAACTTGCAATCCTATCTTCATTAGGGTTTACACATATGTTTTTAATATCATCAGAACTGGTGGTTGGTTTTGAATGGGTCGTTCTTTTCCCCAAATGATTCTTCTTCATCACTGCAGCAGCCAAAACACGAGACGAATCACGCTGTGCTTTTTCTCCTCCAAGTTCTGTTAGATTCCCAGGCAACCTAACACCTTTGCTTTTTTTCAAAATAACATTTGGTTCCAATTTTCCACCTACTACCTTCATTTCTTCCAAAATTTCAAGCAGATCTTCGCATTCAAATCTCTTAGCGATCTCCTTGAACAGGTGCAGTCTGTCCACTTCAATTTCTAACTCTGCAGTGTAGACAAACTTCAGGAATGAGACAAATTCTTCAGCATGAATATCCTGGAGGATCACTGTGCAGCTTTTGACATTATTCATTTCATTATTGAGAAAAATGCTTTTAAAGTAATTGCTAGAAGCTGCTAAAACAGCTTTGTGGACATAAAATTCTTGTTGGCTACCCAGCTGGTCTGTGTATATTGTAACATCACAAAAATGTCCAAATTCATAGAACGAATGTAATGTCTTCAGGAGGTTGGAGGCAGCAACACTGGATTTCATGGAAATTTTCTTTTTTTCCATCCTGTTAAATGGAAATACAGTTGACAACATTTCATCAGCTTCATAAATTACCCTTCTCATCCAAATCAGTTTTGATGTCAGATCTTCCATATTCTCACTAAGGACATACAAGTTTTCAGTATTTAAAATTCTTGCAATCACTGGCCAGATAGATGATGGTAGATTAACTGAGAAAAATTCTCAATTCTCTGGACCCGTGTCCCTCTTGGCTGACTACCAACAGCAGAGAGGTGACACGAGGCTGGATCCAGGCGGTTGTTACCGCCTCTCTTCGGGAGGGATACCTCCCCACCGCGCTTAAGGCGGCGGTGGTGAGGCCCCTCCTGAAGAAACCGTCTTTGGATCCAGCAGTTCTTAACAACTATCGTCCAGTCTCCAACCTCCCCTTTCTGGGGAAGGTTGTTGAGAAGGTGGTGGCCTTACAGCTTCAGCGTACCTTGGAGGAAGCTAACTATCTTGACCCCTTCCAGTCTGGCTTCAGGCCCGGTTACAGCACTGAAACCGCTTTGGTCGCATTGACCGATGATCTCTGGAGAGCCAGAGATGGAGGCCACGCGTCCATCCTGGTCCTCCTCGACCTCTCAGCGGCTTTCGATACCATCGACCATGGTATCCTTCTGCGACGACTGCGGGAGGTGGGGGTGGGCGGCACTGTTCTACAGTGGTTCTCCTCCTACCTCTCGGACAGGTCGCAGTCGGTGTTGGTGGGGAGGGAGAGATCGTCCCCGAGGCCCCTAACCTATGGGGTGCCGCAGGGCTCGGTTCTGTCCCCCCTACTATTTAACATATACATGAAACCGCTGGGCGAGATTATTCGGAGGCACGGGATTAAGTACCATCAATATGCGGACGATACGCAGTTGTATCTGTCCGCCCCGTGCCAACTCAATGAAGCGGTGGACGTGATGAACCGGGGCCTTGAGGCTGTTAAAGACTGGATGAGAGCTAACAAACTGGTACTCAACCCGGAAAAGACCGAGTGGCTGTTGTGTTTTCCTCCCAAAAATTTGGCTAATGTTCCAACAATCAGGCTGGGGGGGCAAAATTTACACCCCTCAGACAGGGTCCGCAACTTGGGAGTCCTCCTGGATTCACAGCTGAGTTTTGAGCATCACTTGTCGGCTGTGACCAGGGGGGCATTTGCCCAGGTTCGCCTGGTACGCCAGTTGCGGCCCTACCTGAACCGGGAGGCTCTCACAACAGTCACTCGAGCCCTTGTGACCTCTAGGCTGGAATACTGCAATGTGCTCTACATGGGGCTGCCCTTGAAGAGCATCCGACGACTTCAGCTAGTTCAGAACGCGGCCGCGCGAGTGATTATGGGCGCACCACGGTTCGCCCATATAACACCAATCCTCCGTGAGCTGCGCTGGCTACCTGTTGATCGTCGGGTGCACTTCAAGGTCCTACTTACCACCTATAAAGCGCTCCATGGTAGTGGATCTGACTATTTGAGAGACCGCCTCCTGCCAATTAGCTCCCTGCGTCCCATCAGATCGCACAGAGTAGGCCTCCTCCGAATTCCATCCGCCAGTCAGTGCCGACTGGCGACTACGCGGAGGAGAGCCTTCTCAGTTGCAGCTCCGACATTATGGAACACCCTCCCCGTGGAGATCCGTACCCTCACCACAGTCCAGGCCTTCCGCACAGCCCTGAAGACCTGGCTATCCCGTCAGGCCTGGGGATAGGATTACTCTCACCCCGCCCGAATGTTGAATGAATGTTGTGTTTTTATGGATAATTTTCTTTTATTCACGATTTTTTTTTTTTCCTTTAAGTCTTGTCTTGCACCCCCTTCCCCTCATTATTGTAAGCCGCCCTGAGTCCCTCCAGGGAAAAGGGCGGCATATAAATTCTTAATAAAATCAAAATCAAATCAAAATTTAATTCAAAAGCTACAATACCATCTATGCTTACTTAAGTTGCATTATATTCTAGCCCCTGCCCTCTACAATTGCGACTTGTGTAAAGCTGAAAGGATGACTTTTTGACAACCAGCATATAAAAAACAGAAACGCAAAGCATACGTGATTCAAATTCTTCAACACTCGTGTAAAATTTTGTGAAATATTACTTTTATGTATGAAAGCAGCCAAACTTGGAAAGGAGGAAGCTTTTTTGATTAACCTAATGAAACAAGAATAGATCTAACTCTGTCAGAGGCCTAATTCATACATTCTTCATGCTAAATTCAGTAGATTTTACAGTAAAGGCAATTCGTTCCGGAGCCTGTACCACTCCAAATGGAATGAATACTGCTCCCTCAGAAACTTTCAGGTACAGTATGTAGAAAAAGACACAAAAAAAATACTAAATCAAACTTTTGCCCCAACTCTTTATCTTTCTACTTGAAAGAGAATTGTTTTTATTTAAATAAAAGAATATTCAAAAATACAAACTGCCTGTTGTAATGCAACTCAGCAAAACCTTAATCTGAACGATTGCATTAAATGGATCAGACAATTTGCAGGACTAGTTGATAGATAATTAACAGGGCAAGTTCCCTGGATCTATTTCTAAGGAAATTACACATTTGCCCTTGCTTCCCAGAAGAGAAAGCTTGATGTATCTAGAATATGTATTTCATTTTTTGGACTGACAGAGAATGATCAAAAAGAGGCATTACTATCCTACAATCATCTCACATAAGCCTAGACCACACATCCTGTCAATTGTAGCAGCAGGGGAATGCACTAATATGTTGAACTATAATCTCCGAGGGCATTATGCTGAGGAAAGGTATAATACAGCAGTAATGGCAACTGGAGAGGTTGAGCTTCAAGGCCTCATTCAACAGGGCTTCCCTTGGATCTTTACCCTCCCTTAGTCCAGACTACCTCACAAGGGGATGGTGAGGATAACTATAGTGGAGAACTCCATGTTAGCCATGAGGGTTGACTTCTCAGAAAAAACTGAAGGGCATAAATGCTATGATTTCTAAAGATTGCCCAAGACGTAGAGAGAAGTTTTATTTCTTAATTTCGCAAGTGGGTAAATCTTTACCAAAACTGAAAGGGATCCAGAATTAATGAAACAAAAGCAGTGTGGTACTTATGTTAAGGCAGGGGTGTCAAACTTGTGTCATCATGGCAGTGCCACGTGACGTATCGGGACTTTCCCCCCTTTCGCTAAACCAGGAGTGGGCGTGGCTAGCACCTGACGCATCCATCTGCGGGCCGGGAGTTTGGCAGCCCTGTGTTAAGGAATCCAAGGAAGCGATCTCCTAACCTTGTGATGGTGAACCTATGGCATACATGCTGGAAGTGGCACGAAGAGTCATCTCTCCAGGCATGCGAGCCGTCGCCCGCTGCTCTCCTGGGTTCCAGTGTGCTGGCCGGCTGGTCTTCATGCTCATGGAAGTGCCAGAAATGGGAAGAGAAGCCACCCGATGCGCATGCCGGGAAGATGATCTTCTGATTTCTGGCGTGTGCATGCGCTCTAGCCAGCTTGTCTTCATGTGTGCATGCACGCCAGAAACCAGAAGACCAGGTGGCCGGTCAGCATTCTGGAAACTGGAAGATAATCTTCCTGGCGTGTGCAGGCGCACCTGGTGGCTGCTCTTCCAGTTTCCAGCACGTGCATGTGCCGCTGCCCCCCACCCCACATTTCGGCACTTGGTGCCAAAAAGCTTCGCCAACACTGTCCTAACCATACTCTCCAGATATGTCCCCTTCTTCCCGCTGACTGAGGATAATGGCATTACAATACAGGCAAGTCCTCAACTTACAACCACAATTGAGGTCAGAATTTATGTTGCTAAGTGAGAAATTTGTTCAGTGAGCTTTGCTCCATTTTACGTCTTTTCTTGCCCCATTTGTTAAGTGAATCTAGGCAGTTGTTAAATCAGTGACACATTTGTCAAGTGAATCTGGCTTCTCATTGACTTTGCTTGTCCGAAGGTCACAAAAAGAGGATCACATAACCTCGGGACACTGCAACCGTCATACATATGAACCAGTTGGCAAGCACCCGAGTGTAAATCACGTGACCATGGGGGAAATGCTGCAACGGGCATAATTGTGAAAAAATGATCATAGCTCACTTTTTTCAGTGCAATGGCAACGCTGAACGGTCACTAAATGAACTGTTCGTTGTAAGTCGAGGATTACCTGTATTGTATAGTTCCGGAAACTGATTGGAAAGCAGCAAGTTGGGGAAAGCTGCCTGGCTTTTACTTGTCATACGAGGAGGTCGCCACAGTCAACCACAAAGGCTGGTTGCATGAGGACCGGCCAGCAGCCTTGAGTGACACGACTATTCCTAGGCAGCGCATCTAGCCCCTTGCCCGGTCGCGGGCAAACAAAGAGGCTGCAGCCCATCTTCCCACCCAGCCTGTTTGGCCCAAGCATCAATCGGGACAATGCTCCGAAACGCCTTTCCGGGGCTCCCATCCGGGAGGTTCGACTGACCTGCTCAAAGAGGGGGAGGGGAGGAGGGCGTCGAAACGGGGAGACAAGCCGGATTCTGGCGCAGGCGTCACTTAAGCCTCAGCTTTCAAAGAGACTTCGGCGGCCACCATAGAGGCGCAGCCCCGGGACCACGGAATAAGGGAAGGCGTGCTTGGGAGTTTGGCGCACGTCCCCCCACTTTGCCGTCATCGATGGTATGCCATTGAGCCGGAGCGGGGTCCGCCATCTTTCTGGTGGGCAAGGAAGCCTCAGAAGCCATCTTTAAGTGAAACACGCTAGACTTGGTGTGCTCGCGCCACCTGCTGGAGAAAGGAAGAGTTTAGGAAGAGCGGTGCACTTTTGGGGGGGAACCTCGCGTCCGCGCTGTGTCGTGTTTCGCTTTGTAGCGTTGCTACCCCCGTTTTCCCGTAGCTTATAGAAGCGCAACGTGGACCCTACAAAACTCGGTGAGAGAGAAAGTCAGGGAGAGAAACAGCGAATGAGCAAGCGGCGTTTGGCTCACACTAGGATGCACTGAGATTTATCCCCACCTAAAGTAAATTTCTGCTTCCTTTGGAAAGCTGCTTTGTTCCATCCTTGTGCATAGAGAAATAGCTGTAAGCCACATAATATAGATTTTGCCCATATCTACACTGGTGTAAATCCTGCTGGATTTGATGGCCCATACTTCTGCATTTCTGTGCTTAAGATTTCTACCGTATTGCTGTCAAAATGTTTTTGCCATTAATGGGATGGCAAATTAAAAGTAAGATTCTACAGGACTTCCTACCAAAAAAAGGGGGGAGGGAAAAAAACCTAGCAATTTGAAAAGAAAGTTGGATAGTTCCATCCTACTGGTGCCCATAACAAATTAGATCAGAATAGAATAGAATTTTATTATTTGTATGCCGCCCTTCTCCGGGAGGACTCAGGGCGGCGAACAATTCAAGGGGGAAAAAGGGGGAACATAAAAAACAAAATACAAATAATAAAAGTAAACAACAGTCGCACAACCATACGTGTCGAGAGGGGAGGGAACTCATCACCCCCAGGCCTGTCGGCAAAGCCAAGTTTTGACGGCTTTTCGGAAGGCCTGGAGAGAGGTGAGGGTCCGAATCCCTGCGGGGAGTTCATTCCAGAGGGCCGGAGCTGCCACAGAGAAGGCCCTCCCCCGGGTAATAGCCAGGTGGCATTGGCTGGTAGATGGCACCCGGAGGAGGCCAACCCTGTGAGATCTAATGGGTCTGTGGGAGGTAATTGGCGGCAGGCGGTCTCTCAAGGATGATATCATCATACAAAACATCCTATTATCATAGGATGATATCATCATACAAAACATCCAATAGTGCAGGGGTCGGCAAATTTAAACACTCAGAGCCAATTGGACCTGTTTCCCACAGAAAAGAAAACACCGGGAGCATCAAAGGTCTAACCAGAAGCCCCTATTCAATTCTGGAACTGACCGGAAGTTCAGTTCCCCCACCATAGAGTCTCCTCCTAGTGTGGCGTACTTTTCCCTCTACCTGTCATAACCAAAAGCCCTATCAATTGTGGAGACAACTGGAAAACCTTCCCCTTGCCATAGAGTCTTCTTCTGGCGCACTGTGCTTCTCTCCCCACCCACCCACCAGAAACTCCTCTCAAAATTGGGGCACCGACCGGTGATGGAGCCGCAGCAGAGGGAGGAAAGAGCCACATGCGGCTCTAGAGCCGCAGTTTGATGACCCCTTCAATAATGTATTTCTGTTTCAACATCTGATGCAAACATTAAATTGTGATATTTCAGTGTTGTAATTCACATGTCTTCTGTATTTGTTCTTCAAAAGAAGGACTGAAATTGAAGCAGAGAATAATGACATGGGAAGGGCCCAAACATTTAGCAATAACACTAGCACTTAGACCTACCGTATATACCGCTTCACAGTGCTTTACAGTCCTCCCTAAACAGTTTACAGAGTCAACATATTGCCCCCAAACAACCTGGGTCCTCATTTTACGACCAGAAAAGGATGGAAGGCTGAGTCAACTGTATTGTAACCACTGCTGCACCATGGCTATTTAATTAATAATACAGAAACTGTGAAAAGACTTTGTAACAAAAAGGCCTGATTTCCTCAGTATATTATGTTTACCCAATTACTGATTTATAATTCATCCAGAATCGCCCAACCCTGGTTGTTCCAAAATAATAACAAGAACAGGCTTTATATCACTGCAGTGCTGCCTGGATGATGCTGGGAAGATACATTAAATCATGGATTATGAAAAAGCCATATGGCTAGCAAGCTATGATAACTTAGCTGTGATCGCTTATAAATTAGGATTCAGTATGTTTTATGAACACAGCCTATGTTGTGTTTTATTATTTTAGCCAGCTGGTGAAGCTAAGCAGTTTTAAACATTGATTGGTGAAATTCATACCCATCATTACTTGATCATAGTTTACTGAATCAATCAAATCGTGCATTTTACTTTGAATGAATTGTGAAGTTTGTTGAATAAACATTGTGCATAAACCACAGTTGGCTACACAAACATGCGCGCGCACACACACACACACACACATGTTTACTCATAGCATCAGGGCTTATACAATATAATAAGATTTAGATACCTGTGGGCACTACTGCACCAGCCCCAGTAACTTCTCTTGGTGTCCATGACCTGTCTGAATTTGTTTTAAAATTATTCTATTTTTTTAAAAAAAGTTAAAAGATGCATGTGAAGCTAGTGTGTTGCAAAATAAAGCACAGTGTCCAATTATCCTAATGTCCAAAATGTTTTTTGGACATTTTTGGACATGTTTTTGCTATGTATTCCCTGAAATATTTTTTATAAATAAATATTATGGTGAGTTTTAAGTTCAGCTTTGCATTTATCTGTATCCAGAAGAAGAAGAAGAAGAAGGAGGAGGAGGAGGAGGAGGAGGAGGAGGAGGAGCCTGCATTGCTGAGAAACTCACCAACTTGCCCTCTGGTAATTGGCAACTTTTTTGACCATGCTTACTATGGCAACCATTTCATAAAACTGCCTGTAAGATGCTATCAAAATGGCAAACGTGCTCACTGCTCCAAAAAGATTGGAGTTCCTACAGTAAACTTATAATTTGGCTTTCACTCGGCTCTGATATAACATGTTGAGCAAACACAATCAATTTAGAATTCATAAGAATATTTCCTTTGATTGTACAAAGGAAAAGGATTGTTGGAAATGTGCTAAAAAACATTCATTTGAAGTTACCATTACCGTTTTGACTGCCTAAAGCCGTGTTTCTCAACCTTGGCAAGTTTAAGATGTGAGGACTTCATCTCCCAGAATTCCCCACCCAGCATAGTTGAAAACATTGGCCTAAAGATTACAATTTAAAAGGATGAAGAGAACAAAGAAACAAAATGATAATCTATTGCAGTGTTTCTCAACCTTGGCAAACTTGAAGATATCTGGACTTCAACTCCCAGAATTCCCTAGCCAGCATTCGCTGGCTGGGGAATTCTGGGAGTTGAAGTCCGGACATCTTCAAGTTGTCAAGGTTGAGAAACACTGATCTATTGCATAAGTACTATAGTGAACATTAGGAAAAGACAATTAATTCCATTGAAAAGTAAAAAGAAGATAACTGGCTGTGAGAGGTCCAGAAAGCTGGGCAACCATGTGATAACTCCTTTCTAAGACAGCTTCTAGTTTAATAAATGAATTACAACATTTATCATGATGTTTCCAAATGCTGAGCAGGCACCAATGCACCTCAAGCATTATCTCAGAGAAGCATTTATAAGACTTACCAGCGAACACCAATCCTGCTTCTTTTAATTTGTCTCTTTGTCTAATTAAGAGACTATCACCACTGAAAATCTTCATGAAATAGAATTCTGCCTGATATTACATGAAACAAATCCCCAACAAAAATAGGAAATCTAATCAGACTGGGTGCATTTTTTTTCTTTTGAAATTTTAAAGAGAAGGCACAGTGTGTTGCCCTATTTAATTAATATAATTGTTATTAACCCTTGAAAGTGATGATGGGGATTTCGGCCTTATCAGAGGTACTAATCCTCAAAGAGTAATTTACGTCAAGCTAACAGTGCAGGCCAGGCCAAATGGATTGGATGTTGCACAAAACAAGATTACTTTCTGAAGTTTTTGTATTTTTATCCTTCTTTTCTTTTAAAAGACAAACAATCTTGCCTCGCAGTTGCCTCAGCCCTAGTAATATCTGTTGTTTGTGTGTCTATTTTATCATCATGATAAAGCCAGTGAAATCCATGGATGCTGTCAGAATATATGTACTTGTCTGACAACATGAGGTTATGCTGAGATTTACACAAAGAATTTTTTACTTTGCCACAGGAGGCTTACAGAAATGTAAAATCCATTTCAGTTCATTTACAAGGTGGAAACCAGTCCTGACATCTGCTCATTTTCAAGCACAGCGAGGACAAAAGAAGTGCTCAAAAATTAAAGAGCACCAAGATGCAGACAGAGGAGATGCAAAGTGTGCTATAAATTACATCTGGGGGTGGGTGGGAGAAATCCAACTGCTGTTAAATAATTTGCCATGAATATGTTTAGTTAAAATATAAGGCTTCATCTGTTTTAATGAAAATTCAGGGACCGTTCCCAGGCGAGCAGCCCAAGCAACGGAATGCCGTAATTTCTCACTGGCAATAGCCCATAAAACATTCATGCTTATGTAACAGTATTAGAGTTCTTATTCTTTTCAAAGTGAAGTTGCTATTTATTTAGTTTGATTTATAAAATTGTGAAAGCCACACTTTAGTGATGCAGATTTCATCTATGTACACATGGGCATGCACAAATTTTTTAACCAAAACAGTGAACCTCCATTGTCATGGATCCTTACTAGACACAACCAGGTTTAAGGAGTCTGATCATCACTCTTGCTGAAGGACACTAGGAAACCCACGGTCCAGCTTAACCCTCATCTGAAATTATATAGCCATTACTGATTATATGGCGTCTCTCAACCTCTTCATATCAGACGCTCAGTAGAGGAATATTGCAAAATGGAAGTTTATATAGTGATGGAAGAAATGTCCTTCTGGGTTCGCCTCCAAGTGGGGAAAAAGACACTGGAGACATGGAGGCTGCTTGGAAAGATGGTTTATTGTTGGACAGGACCACATGGCTTGAGTCCTGAACAGAAAAGGTGATCACATGCTTCAATGTTGGTGGAGAAGAAGAGAAGGGCTGAGGGAGGGACTTGCTAGGCTTTTTATAACCTGTTCAGTCCCACCTCTCTGTTTTCTGTTCCTGTGTAAGAAATGCATTCTGATTGGTTGTTAGACTCCCATAGGGCCATGCAGGGGCAACTCTCTAGGCTGCGTTTTGAATCCAGGTTTGGTTGAGTTCTCAGATGCCATGTAGTCAGTTGAGTAAAGGGCCAATATTATCATGCTTTAATCCCATCCCCCTGGAGCTGAAGTGGAGAAGTCTTTATTCTGTAAAGGGACTAGCTTGGCCTTCTTAATGACTTAATTGACAAAGTGGGGATGGGCAGGAAGCTACAGGCAGCTATTCTATCTTTTAAAACATGTTTCTTTCTTTTCACATCCAGAGAAATATTCTGCCTTTTCAATATTTCCTAGGATATTTTTGGAAATGATGATTATCAATGAGAAATACAGCTAGAAGCTCTTCTGGTTTGTCATTCAGATCTTGTTTGAAGACTTAGTTCTCATGTGTTACTCATTTTTAATTATATATCTCTAAACCAGATTCTATTCTTAAATTTGGCTTGTACTTTGAAAACCCATCAAAGAGAGGATTTCTTCTTCTTCTGAAGATAGTATGTTTATTTCCTTCTGAATGGTTCATTGAAAATCTGTGCCTGTTTTCAGCAGGTTTACTCCTAGAGATAACAATATTTTCTATTTGGTTTATGTGTGTTTATTATTTCATTGAAAGCAGTATTAGACACCAGTATTTTATACTCGTGTAACATTTATTAAAAAATTATTTAGTATTTTATATTTTTATTTTATACTAGTATTTTGCTCACCACACAAACAAAGATGATTAGCAGGCTGGAGGCTAAAATATATGAAAAACAGTTGCAAGAGTTAGGTATGTCTAATCTAGTGAAAGGACTAGGGGTGACATGATAGCAGTGTTCCAATATTTGAGGCCCCTATTCTCCAAAGCCCCTATTCTCCAAAGCCCCTGAAGGCGGGCAAGAAGCAATTGATGGAAACTAACCAAGGAGAGAACCAACTTACAACTAAGGAGACATTTCCTGACAGTAAGAGCAATTAACCAATAGAACAGCTTGCCTTCAGAAATTGTGGGTGCTCCATCACTGGAAGTTTTAAAGAAGAGATTGGATAGCTAATTGTCTGAAATAGTAGTGGCCCCTGCTTGGACTATAAGACCCCCAAGGTCCCTTCCAATTCTATTATTCTGTTAGTAGTAACAAAATCCATATGGCTTTTGGAAATTTGGAGAAATCGAGACCCACCAGGAAAAAAGCTTAAAGGGCAGCCGAAAGCTTGTTGAGAGCTAGAAAAGATGGCAAGAGACTTCGCCCCATTGCAAGTCCTAGGACATCTATCTTGTAGACATACCCAAGATACATTGTTCAAATTGCAACTGTGTGCCTGCAGGTCGAAAGGATGACTTACCTTGGGCCGTTTTCCCCTGTCTTTAGGCAAAGTAAAGCAGCCTTTTTGAGGAACTGATTATCTGAGATGCCTTCTGAAGCAAGTCTTCATTGCTCTGAGTACAACAGCCCTCCAGAGAATTGGCTCATTGGCTCCTTTGGAATCCCTGCTCTGGAGGAATTGCATGGGTCACTCTAATCATTTGATGCTCGGCCCTGAGTATCTCCTCAGGGTGAGGTCTGATGCCTCTTATTTGTCAGAGAATGCAGGAGAACAATTCTAAAGTCAGAAGAAGCTCTCCTGAAGAAGGGTGTAAGATGGTGGGGAGCATCAACTCTGATTGACAGAGGTAGATCCACCACCACGTCTTTCCAAAGAAAATTGTTCTCTTGTACATAGTGAAATGAACATGGATTTGAACTTTAAGATCCTTTCAAACTTAAGATTCCCTAGCTAATTATTGAGCAGAGTAGGATAAAGCTGCATTACAGGTAGTCCTTGACTTATGACCTCAGGTGACCCCAACATTTCTGTTGTTAAGAGAGGCATTTGTTAAGTGACTTTTGCCCCATTTTACGATCTTTCATGCCACAGTTGTTAAGTGAACCATTGCAGTTGATAATTTAGTAACATGTTTGTTAAGTGAATCAGGCTTCCCCATTGATTTTGCTTGTCAAAAGGTTGCAAAAGGTGACCACAGGACCTTGGGACACAGCAATGGTCATAAGTATGAACCAATTGCCAAGCATCTGAATTTTGATTACATGATCACAAGGATGCTACTAAGGCTGTAAGTGTGAAAAATGGTCATAAGTTGCTTTTTCCAGTGCCGTTGTAACTTTGAACAGTCACTAAATGAACTGTTGTAAGTCGAGGACTACCTGTACGCTACTTGTGGATGTGCTTAATTTGTCGTCTCTCCTCTTAAAATCATTCATCACAGAGCCGAGGTGGCACAGTGGTTAAATGCAGCACTGCAGGCTACTTCAGCTGACTGCAGTTCTGCAGTTCGGCTGTTCCAATCTCACCAGCTCAGGGTTGACTCAGCCTTCCATCCTTCCGAGGTGGGTAAAATGAGGATCCGGATTGTTGTTGGGGGCAATATGCTGACTCTGTAAACCGCTTAGAGAGGGCTGAAAGCCCTATGAAGCGGTATATAAGTCTAACTGCTATTGCTATTGCTATTCCACATTGTCTCCTGCTTGGGCTGGACTAGATGACCTACAAGTTCCCTTTCAACTCTGTTATTCTATCTGCAGAAGAAAATTAGAACAGTTGCAAAAATGGGATCACTGCATTTCCCAGTTGAAGCACCAGATGTCACCAAAACCATTCTTTGTGGGCATGGATGTGAAGTACACAATCCTGGTAAAAGAGCAACATTAAAACGGTCACCTGCCAATTTCTTGAGCTTGGCTGCTCTCTAGGAAATAGAGTGCCCTTGCAACACATAGCAATTTGATCGGCTCCAGCATCACCAGCATCGTAAGTCTTCCGGAGCAAGCAATTCATCCTGTCCTGTTACTCATTCATTGCCATTCCAAGCCTGAGGCAGTTGAACTTGCTGAATTTGTGTCTGTAATCTATTTAAAGATAAAGTCAGTCCTGTGTGGAACTCATTGCAATAGTCTATCCAGATGGTAATGAGGGAATAAGGTGCCAGATCCCCTTGCACTACATAAGGCTACAACTGGCATAGTAGATGAAGCTAAACGAAGGTCCCTCTAGCCACAGCTTCTGCTTAAGACTCACTCTTGTACAGGTAGTGCTTGCTGTCCAGAGATAATGCTGATACCAATGGAAATCCCCAATGAACAAATTACAACTCCTTACCTGGGTCAGAGTCAGCCTGTTCCCTCCCATCCAGACACGTCTATGGATATTCTCACCAGTTGTCTGCAAGGAGTATACATCCTTCCATTCCCCACCATCCAGTCAGAGCTGAAGAAGCTTCTCGGATGAGAAGCGAAACATCTTCAAAGAAAAACCAGAAAGTCCAGTTGCCTCTTGAAAAAGCACTTTTGAGACTTCCATCCAGACACTTGCAGCCTCAAAGCAACAGGCTAAATATTGATGGCACCCCTTCTTCAACAATGGATAATTGGTATACCAATGTGTTGTGACTCAGCAGAAGCTTGCTGTGAGTTGCGTCGGGATGCAGGAATAATGAGCAGCTGTTGCTCGTTAGGGTCGACTTCTGCAGATAAAAGACGGATGGTGCCACGCCTTCGTGGCAGAAGTCAACGTTCGTCGTTCGTGGTGTGTGGTTCATCATTGCGAGATTCAAAGAGGCACTTGGATAAGTGATTTGCTTTCTGTAAACCTGGTTTGCTGTAAGAGCTTTTTGTTTTTGCTTTTGCTGTGTAACTTTTTGCCAGAGACTTTATCTACGTTTATTTTTGGGCTCGCAGCCAGCTTGAGCCAGGACTGATATAAATATTTCCTTTGAAGTTCTATCTGACTGTCATTTGTGAACAAGCGAAGAGGGGGGTCAGAACACCGATGATAGTAAGGTAAGGTAAAGGTTCCACTCGCACATATGTGCTAGTCGTTCCTGCCTTTAGGGGGTGGTGCTCATCTCTGTTTCAAAGCCGAAGAGCCAACGTTGTCAGAAGACGTCTCTGTGGTCATGTGGCCAACATGACTAAATGCCAAAGGCACACGGAATGCTGTTACCTTCCCACCAAAGGTGGTCCCTATTTTTCTACTTGCATTTCTACATGCTTTAGAACTGCTAGGTTGGCAGAAAATACAATATATATCCAGGTACATACCGATGATACAAGACTCAAATTGCTGGATGGCCCATCCCAATGGTTTCATGTAGGCATTGAAAAGTACAAGGAAGAGTACAATTCTGTAACTTCCCACAAGTCAAGGTCAACTAGGTCACCTCTCAATCCTCCCCAGAGCGAACCAAAACTGCCCATTGAGAAAAGAACGGAACCACGGCTGAATCGTCTCCAATCCCACAAGTGGTCCAGCAAGATACAATGGTTGAAAGCTAGCGAGAGGTCCAAGAAGACATGGGGGGAAAATGCTACCCTATCCAAGCCCCAATGCAGTTCATCCAGTTACACCTCAATCCCCTAACTGGACCTGAATAAGTAATGTGATTCTTCTAGGATGCTGAGGGAGTTGAAGAATTGTTGATACACTCCAACCCAACAACTTTCTCTAAAAGAAGAATATTGGAGTTTATTGTATCTAGGGAAGAGCCTGAAAGGACATCTACGAGGATCTTAAAATAGACAAGGTTAGGAAACAGATTCCACAGTTTTGATTGTGGAATAAACTAATTTATTGATATAGTAAGGACATGGTGGCTCAGTGGCTAAGACCCTGAGCTTGTCAATCAGAAAGGTCGGCAGTTCAGCGGTTTGAATCCTTAGTGCCGCGTAATGGAGAGCTCCCGTTACTTGCCCCAGCTTCTGCCAAACTAGCACTTCGAAAGCGTGTAAAAATGCAAGTAGAAAAATAGGAACCATCTTTGGTGGGAAGGTAACAGCGTTCTGTATGTCTTCAGCATTTAGTCATGCTGGCCACATGACCATGGAGATGTCTTCAGACAGCGCTGGGTTTTCGGCTTTGAAATGGAGATGAGCACTGCCCCCTAGAGTCAGGAACGACTAGCACATATGTGCGAGGGGAACCTTTATCTTAGTAAGAGAATCGTGAAAATCTGATCAAGTGTTCCTTCCCTGCCTCTTCTACTAAAGAAAAGTCAGATGAATCTTGTTTTCAGTTTCTTTCTAATGTTCCATCTTTTTTCAATCTTAAATCCCATTTTGCTGGACCATCACATTCTTTTCTGCAAGGTCATCGAAGTGGTTTTACAATTTCACAACACAGTTTATTTCTGCTGGTAGTTCCCCCTCTCATTAACAGGTGCTGTCTGTCTTCTGAACCCAGATGGCAGTGTCTCCACCTGCCCATTGCAACAACCAGGATTTCATAATTTGTATAAAAATACAAGTATATAACACATATAATTTGTTCTGAGATGAAAACAAGATCTAAAGTATGACTATCTATGTATGGTGATCCATTAACTCCCAGACGTTACTTGAGCTGGCTCTCAGGACATGGAGATTAAAGTCTTCCAGCATCAAAAACAAGTGGTTCTTCATTGCTAGCCCAGATACTAATTCTGGCAACTGGAGAATGCTCCGGCAGGTAAGGTGTATCAAGGTAACAGGTGTCAGTCTTGAGAGATAATCCAGGCAGAAAGCACACCCAGATGGACTAATTCTACTTTATTATAAGGTTACATTAACACAATCTTGCAAGTCTGAAAGTATGTTTATCCCCCTTAGAGGAATTTGCCATGCTCACAAATCTTTTGCAGGTTAAGCTGTCTCTTATCTGACTCTTCCCCTGGCTGGAGCTCTTCCCTCTGCCTCCCAAGGTCACGACCTTTACAACATGATCCCAAACTTGTTTCTATGGCCCAGCCCAACACACAGGCACTCCCATCCTGATATCTCAGGAACAGAATTGCTAATTACAGGCAAAATTCCAGTCACAATTGACGACACCATCATTTCAACTTTGGCTAAAGAATCCAAAAATGAACTGGACAGATTTCCCACAAGATAGCGTTCATTGCCTTCTCTCAGGCAGATTTCAATAATACATGCCTCATCTATCACCAGTTGGGAGCAAAAGTGGTCTTATTTACTGTACATATAAAAATGTGTGTGTGTGTGTGTGTGTGTAACACTGGAACGCCTTGAGCAATTTCCACCAAACTTGGTACATAGATGACTTACTTTCTGGAAACAAATACTGTAGGGGATAAGACACCCCTAACAACCCTCAGGGTATATGTTCTGTTAAGATACAGCCTGTTGTGCCTTAAAATTGATTCTACTGTACTGCCTTAAAACGGATTCTACTGTACAGCACAGTACAGTTGCCATAGTAATGGCTTCACAATACTCCACAAGGGGCCTCCTTTGGTAAGGGGAAAAATCCAACATTAGAAATTACGTTTGGTCCGAGGAGTGGTAGAGGGGAATGTTGGAGGGGAAGTAGGGTAGAGGGGAATGTTGGAGGGAAGATGGAAAGTTGGAGGGGGGCGAAAGAAAGGGTGTATGGAGGGTCGAAGAGGTACATTGGGTTTCTATTTTTGGGGGTATTGTTGACAAGAGGAATGGCTGTGTTTATTGTTTAATGTTATATGGCCCCGGTTATGCACAGTATATATGTGACTGTACGAAATGAAAATGGAAAATAAAAACACATTTACAAAAAAAAAAAAAGAAATTACGTTTGGTCCGGATATTTGTGAATGTCTAATACAAGATTAAGGGACGTGGTGGCTCAGTGGCTAAGATGCTCAGAAAGGTTGGTGGTTCAAATCCCTAGTGTTGCATAATGTAGTGAGCTCCCATTACTTGTCCCAGCTTCTGCCAACCTAGCAGCGCAAAAGCATGTAAAAATGCAAGTAGAAAAATAGGGACCACCCTTGGTGGGAAGGAAACAGTGCTCTGTGTGCCTTCAGCATTTAGTCACGCTGGCCACATAACCACAGAGATGTCGGACGGAGAAGTTTGTTTTGCTAGAATCTGCCATTTGAGGTTCTAACCGATGGGGTCTGCAACGTACTCTCTCTGCCTGACACAGTGGGATCAGCTGATGTAATAGCAATAGCACTTATATACTGCTTGATGTAATAGCAATAGACTTATATACTGCTTCACAGTGCTTTTACAGCTCTCTCTAAGCAGTTTACTGAGTCATCCGAGATGGCGCAGTGGGTAGAGTGCAGTACTGCAGGCCACTTCAGCTGACTGCTAGATCAGCAGTTCAGCGGTTCAAATCTCACCGGCTCAGGGTTGACTCAGCCTTCCATCCTTCCGAGGTGGGTAAAATGAGGACCCGGATTGTTGTTGGGGGCAATATGCTGACTCTGTAAACCGCTTAGAGAGGGCTGAAAGCCCTATGAAGCGGTATATAAAAAAATCTGCTATTGCTATTGCTGCTATCCTATTGCCCACAACAATCTGGGTTCTCATTTTACCGATCTTGGAAGAATGGAAGGCTGAGTCAACCTTGAGCAGTGAGAATCGAACTGCCGAACTGCAGGCAGCCAGCAGGCAGCAGAAGTAGCCTGCAGTACTGCATTCTAACCACTGCGCCACCGCAGCTCATAATGGGACAAAAAAAGATGGCTCCCTAGGTAGCCTGGTGCCATTAATTCAAAACTGGAAGCTCTCTACTCCCAGACATCCTCCCATTGGCATCTGGACAGCTGGGCTTTAACACCAGGCTGCTCTCACCATAGATGAGATGGGCCTCTTGTCTCCTGTCTCGCCTTCTACCCGAGCAGATCCTAACCATTCAGTGGCAGGAAAATGTAGAAGAGCAGTCCCAGGAAGTATTGCTCCACCTCCCACTGCAGGTGGAAGGGAATAAGCTGGGTTGCCACTGCTTGTGTGATTACTGCTAGATTAAAAACTGGTTCTACGTTCTAGCTGATGACCGTGAATGAAGCCCTTCAAGTCCTTCTCAGATATGTCTTTTTTTTCTGAAAATCCTCTATACTTTTGTAGGCCTTTCTTGTCATTTGAGGCATGCAGTAGGAAGAGAAACTGCAGCAGCCACAATTGGAGAAATGGAAAGCAGCATTCCATGTGAGTAAGTTTCTGTGTATGGGTGAGTATGAGAAGGAAAGGTGGAGTATATTGGGGTATGAGTCAGGATGGCCAAGGCAGGAAAGGTGGGGTCTGTAAGGGTGTATGCTGAAATTTATGTATGCTGAAATCATAATTAAGTTAGAAATCACCCCCCAAAAATGATCACAGGACATGTTTGCCCATTGCTCACCAAACTATGGTTTACTAATTTAACTCAGTTGTCTCAGTTTATATATATTTACCTATAAACTAAGCAATTATATTTTAGCCTAGTGTAGGGTATCCATCCCAGAAAGAAAAGGATAGACACCACATCATGGATATGCTTTGGAAATGCCTGGTTGGGGATGATGGGTCATCAGGATTACTAAATCTGAATGTTTTGGTGCCTTTTCTAGAGGCTTAACATAACTATTTTGTCTTTTAATTCTCCCTTCTCCCCTCAACTATGATTTGAAATATCACCTTACTTCTCTTTCCACTTGCATCCAGGAAGTGTTCCTTCTGTGAAATGATACACAGAATTGATCTTTCAGTGCTGTGGAAAAGAAAGACTCACCATCTTATAAACAATTATAGTAAATGTCACCCTAGGAATCTGGTCTGTTTTGGAAGACAAAGCATCTACTTCCTTGAAATGGATATTTTGAAAGAAAGCAAAAGCTCTGTGTTGAGTGAAAATAGTAGGGGAACTTGTTTCCAGCTTTCCCACACTCAACATAATGTGAGAGATGCGTTTTACTTTTCAATCTTAGTTACCAAAATGTCACATAACAAAACACTCTATTGATGTTTGGGGGCTTATGAAGATTTATTTTGGACATCCGTCTTCAAGATTGTTGTCTCAGAGTTTTGCGGTTTCTATGGTGTTTACTACGTGATCTCCTTGAGGTCTTGCCTAGGTTTCCCTCAGGCACTATGTCCTCTGCATGTGGTGGTTTGGCCCATTTCCAGATACAGCAAACATACAAACATTGTGAACATGTCATCCAGGGACACTAGATGAGTCTTATGCTTACCTTGGACAGAAAGGGGAAGATCAGTCAACATCTGTTTTCTAATATAGGCCTATCCATAACCTCTAGACCTAGAGACAGTTTACCTTATAACTGTGATGGCGAACCTATGGCATGTGTGCCACAGATGGCACACAGATCCCTCTCTGCAGGCACATGAGCCATTGCCCCAGCTCAGCTTTACCACGCATGCTCGTGCACCTCCCACTGGCCAGCTGGTTTTAGGGTCTCTGCCGCATATGTGGGGTGTGTGAGGTACATGCAGGAGATATGTGTGCATGTGCGGGGGGGATCAGAGGTAGTCACACATGCATGTGGGGGGGTCGTGCGTGATGTGGGGGGGTGGGGTGCATGCGGGGGTCACGTATGCATGCGGGGGTGTCGGGGAAGCGCACATGCACGGAGGCAGGGGAGTGTGTGGGGAGCATGTGCATGTGTGGGGGCGGGGCACACAGGGGATTGCACACATATTGCATTATGGGTGCGTGCACGCAATTTTGGCACGCAACAACAAAAAGGTTAGCCATTCCTGCCTTATAATATGAAGTGCTGGAAGAATGATGGCAAATGGCGGGAAATATTGGGTTTCTATCAAAAAGAAGGTGCTGAAAAAACAAGATGGCAACTTTCAGCTCGCTCTGTCTCTCTTTTATGGAATTATTGTGTAGTATAATTTTATTATCATTACGCGTTGCTTGCAATTGTTCACCGCCTTTGGATTTGTTTTCTAATTCTGAAATGTTTGTCAATAACTAAAATAAATTTTGTCTGGAGAAAAATCCCCAAAAGCTCTCAGGAATACATCCAAAGCCATCAGCCACTGAGGGCAGTGTCTCTACCCTGGCTGAAAATTTGATTTCTTTGTTAGATTTTTATCTGGCTTTTTCTTAGAAGCTCAAGAGGTGTACGAGCAACTGTGAATAAACCCCACTGAGTAATACTCTTATCACAAGATGTTCAAAACATCTGCCATATCCTGCCCAATTTGCACAAGCAAAAGATCACAAAGCAGATTGTGTCATGTCCATAAGGAGGAGGCCAAAAGAGGACAAATAATAATGAAAGCAGCACTGGGATAGTGGAACACTATTTTCATCATTTTGAGGAAAACTTAAGAACCTGTTGATTCCTCTGGACATGTGATATGAGTTAGTCCTAGGTGATCTATTGGAATGCCACCACAATTTCCATGTTGGCCATGAAGCCTTGAGTCCCTTCACACACATAAACTTTGGCAAGGATATCAATATCTCCTGAGACTAAACCTGCACCATGTCTGAGAGGAACCTCTGAAAGTTCAAGTAGACAAATCAGCAGTCTCTCAAGCATAAAATGATCACAACTGTTTATTGTTTTCAGATAAGAGACTAGATATTAGATATATTCTTTCTAATTTTAGCTGCAAGGTCTTCTATTGCAGAGAATCTTACTACTTTTTATCCAAAGGTGAACAGTCTTCTCAATAAAATAAAGGATGCAATTTAATATCTCCTCCCTACATTATTCAGATTTATCAGGAATCTTTTGGGAAGAATTGGAGAAAGGGGGTTGTGGAGGGGTGAAGGAAAGAAGAGAATAGCAATAGCAATAGCAATAGCAGTAGACTTATGGGTGAGAAATGGGTGAGAATTGACCCTTTCTCATTAGTAGAAAACCCCTAATTTGATTCTATGGCAAGAAATATTTTTGGAATATTGGGGGGGAAAGGTAAATTTATAGTACTAGACTGCTTAGTATTTAATGGCTTATTTCTTTTGGACAAAATCACCAGCAACTAAAAATCGCAATTGGAATTTGAGTTGGATCTGCCCTGTTCCTCCCTTCTCAATATATCCTCAATTATTTGACCTTTAGACAGAGGTTCACTTTAAGTTATTTTGGAAGCAGATTTTATTGGAAAAGACGGATTTAATAGAATGAAATAAACATTAAGTTGGAAGCTTATATACCACATGTTTAGAATAAAGGAAACTCAAGTCCGAAAGTTTAGAGCACTATGTGAGGGCTGGAGCTTACTTGGTGGGAGTTAAGAATCATTATGTTAACATGAAAAAAAGGTTGGCCTTTAAGGCTGAGAAGCAAATGGCTAAGCATCTGTTGACTCAAAACAAGTTAATCTTCTGTGATTATATGACCTCTCTGCAGCCAGTATAAAAGCTACTTATGCTAGCATCTCCTTGTAGATTCTGAATGGAGGGGGTGGGTTGAGTTGCTGAAGAGAGGAGATTTATTGCTGGGCCTGAGACATTCTAATTTCCAGGCAGTATGTAATAAGTTTGAAGGATTCATATTTATGATGCAAGAGTTCAAATGTTTGGCACCATCACTCATCACGAATCTTCTGCCTGCAATCTTCCCAATACATTTTTTATGTTATGACAGAGGTGAGTTGCTCCCGGTTTGGCCCAGTTCGGCCGAACCAGTAGTAGAATTGTGGCCTGGGTTACAGAACCGGCAGCGACCCAGGCTGGCCATGCCCCCAAACTGATTCCCCAATCTCTTATGTCATTGCCGGTATGTTTCTGCGCATGCACAGAATAATTTTTACTCAATTGCGTATGTGCCAGCAACGCGAAGCCGGTGCATGCATGAGCTGTGAACCAGTACTGACCGGTATAGGAACCCACCCCTGTGTTACGGATGTAGTTGATAGCAATATGGGAAGGAAATATTGGTTCAATGTGACTGCACAGAGTCACACAGGTATAAAAATAGGATAACTAACTAACTAAATAAATTTTACTTTAATACAGTATTCTGCTTGCATTTTTAAACATAATACTGATGTCGTATGATGGAAAGAGCTTGCTTCTCCTGATCACCAGTGCTACACCTGCTAAGTCAAGCTGATAGCAAAATCTTACCACTATACCAAGGAACTGTTGGGTGTCTTTACACTGAAAGCAATGTTTATCTCAATTCTCAAAATGTAAAAGAAAATTTGAAATAGCAGCTTTCATTTAAGGGATCCTGGAAAATATGCCCATGTCATCTTAGGAAGCATCTGAAGCACTCTATAATTAAAGTGTTGCAATGTGATCCTTTCTGAAATTTTTCTAACCTTCGTTCTCACGCCCTTAAACATTTTTAAAATAAGAGGCATGTTTTGTGAAAAAGGGCACATCTTGTAATCGCTAAGATTGCTTCATTCTATGAAGAATTTTGGATCTTATAGATGTTAATGCTTTAAATGGTTATGGCCATGTTTTATTTCCCATTATTTGTGTGCTTCTTTTTATAGGAGGAAACCAGGCAGTTGCTCCCCTCTTAGGGAAAATGGGCACTTGTCCTGAGAAAAGCGTTTCCGTGTTCCTGTCCCTTTTTACTAACATGGGAAGTACTGCAAATACGTGACCCGACAAATGCGCGCACGACAAAAGCGCGCTAACAAAACCGCAGCGACAAAAACCACGATGTCATAAACGCACCCACAACCACTCGCCGACAAAACCGCGCCCACAAAAGCATGATTTCAGTTAAAGTAAGGGTTACGTTGAGGGTTAGGTTTAGGGATTTCAGTTAAGGTAAGGGTTAGGTTTAGGGTTAGGTTTAGGATTAGGTTTAGAACTCACAGTTTGTTGAAGGCGCGTTTTTGTCGGCACGCTTCTGCGCTCATTTGTTGGCGCGATTTAGAACTCACGGTTTTCTCGCCGTGGTTTTGTCGGTTGCGCTTTTGTCAAGCGCGCATTTGTCGGTGAACCCTGCAAATATTCTGTCAAAGGTCATATGTCATCTCTAAATGTATGCCTTCCAGCAAGTAAAAAAAAAAAACCAAACACCACCACGGGTGTTAAGAAATGGATGCGTTGGTTAGTTGGGTAAACTATTCACTTCTCTAAACAATATAAATTGGTCATACCACTAAAATAGTTTTGATCTGAAAGCCGACAAAAGGATCCCAGACTCAACTAACTTCCACAGTGAAAACTGTGGAAATAAAATATGATACTCAACCTTAGAAACCCAGTTGTTTCTACAGCTACTCAGAATGTAATGTCCAAAACTATTTTGAAGTAAAAAGTTCATTTAAAAGGGGAAGGGGAGCATGCTGAAGTGCTTCAACAGTTCTTAATTTTTCAACTGAGAGGCACTTCCACCCTTATTTGTAGAAAACGTTGCTGCCATGCAATTTATTTGCTTTCATTGATGATCCCTAATGAGCAATAGAATACCTTATGCCACCAGACTTCAGCAACAGAGTGGTCAATGCCTGGAATGCACTACCTGACTCTGTTGTTACATCCTCAAACCCCCATAACTTTAACCTTAAACTATCTACCGTGGACCTCATCCCATTCCTAAGAGGTCTGTAAGGGGGCGTGCATAAGCGTGTCTATTGTCCCTGTTCTACTGTCCCCATTTATTCATACCCATTTCCCTTGTTCATGTCCATGTTTAAACGTATACCTGCTATCTTGTACATGTTTGACAAACTAACTAACTAACTAACTAACTAACTAACTAACTAACTAACTAACTAATCTGTCTGTATAAAAGTTAGTTCTGAGCCACTACCGAACGATGCCGTCCTAATTAGGTATGTACAGAACTAATTTGGCAAAGCTGTTGGTCATATTCTCCAGTTTTGTTTCTTGTCCTCTTTAACGTGCCGGCATTTGCCAATCATGATGTTGCAGCAGGATCAGGGACCATCTGACCACCAGGACTCTGGTGGCCTCTTTAGACTATTTTGCTGGCCCCAGCCTTTATCTCCATTCTGGTCTAACACGAGTTTAATAGAGTGTTTTGAAAAACCAGATGGGACTCATAAAGGGAACTGAGTCTCTTGTGACCTTTCCCAAGAGCAGTATTTGGTCCCATCATTTCACTGTTCATTATTGCAGCAAAACTGGAAACAGTAATAGAAAAAAGTATTCCCTACAATACCAGCTGGGCTATAGCAAAAAAAAATCCACCCAATAGACCCTGTGCCTAGCCCCAAAATAGGTTCCCCCAAATAAGCACAAAGTCTCCTTTCAGTCTAATCCTCCCACTGGTGCTAGCAAACAATGTCCGTGTATTTGCAACAGTTCATTTAGTGACCATTCAAAGTTACAACAGCACTGCAAAAAGTGACTTACGACCATTCTTCACCCTTACAACCATTGCATCATCCCCATGTCAGATGATCAAAATTCAGACAGTGAGCAACTGATTCATATTTATGATGGTTGCAATGTCCCAGGGTCATAGATCCCTTTTTGCGACCTTCTGAGGAGCAAAGACAATGGGGAAGCCAGATTCACTTAACAACTGTGTTACTAATTTAACAACTGCTGGGATTCACTTAACAAATGTGGCAAGAAAAGTCATAAAATGGGGCAAAACCAGTGGTGGGTTCCGGATCCAGTCACAACCGTAACGCTGCGATGGGGCCAGGCGTCCGCCACCATGTGCTGGGCACGCTTGTGCACCACCGCCCTGCGAAGCTCCAGCTGCTCAGCGCAGCGTCACACAGGCGCCGTATGCTGCATGCACATGCACAAATAGCCCAGTTGGGTCAAATACAGGTAAGGAGGGTGGGCAGGCAGGCAGGTGGGCCCTCTGCAACATTGTACTGGAACGATGCCTGCTGCTCCCAGCAGGCACCGGTACACCTGTACCGGGGCGTACCGGCCGTAACCTACCACTGGGCAAAACAAATTTCTCACTTGACAAGATAAATTTTGGGCTCAGGGGAGGTCATAAGGGCTACCTGCAGTTTTCTTTGTAATAGCATGAACGTGGAATAGGCTTTGGGGGCTTTTGGGGCACTAAGAATAGAATAGGAGCAGAAGAAGCTGACTAAGAATGAGAAGAAAAGGAACATGTCCACATTACCCTGATATGTACAGTAGGTGCTCCCTGATCATCTCCACTACTGGTCCCTTGACCTTCTTTTGCCACCAGTGGTAATGAAGAGTAACAGATTTTATAGATTTTTGAGACTCTTTCTCAATGGTGTTAAAATGCAGGGGTGGGCAGGGGGACTATTTTAACACCAATAATGCTAAGGGTTATTTTTGCCCATCTCCTGAAGTAGAGATGAAATGAAAGAAACATGAGGACAGAGGAGGAAATTGCTAGTATAGAAGAACGTTTTGTACTTGGGTAAACTGCAAGTGAGAACACAGCCTCAATAGTAGCAGAGAACCATTTCCTCATGAAATTGGAACGATAAACAGTGGGATTATCTGAGAAGAGGCACAATGGTATGCAGGTGTCCTTCTTTCTAAAATATCAGCTCAGGAGCAATTCTCAGTTATTTTCCTCTCCTACTGAATATTTCTTCATCTATTCTATTCTATTCTATTCTCCCCCGCCCTCTGTGTGTGTGTCTATGTTCCAGCATAAGTCTGGAATGCCTCAAGCAATTTCAACCAAACTTGGTGCAAACACTGTAGGGGTAAGATACCCCTAACATCCCTTGGGATGTGTGTTCTGTTAAGATACAGCCTTTTGTGCCTTAAAATTGAGTTTACCATACTGCCGTAAAATGTCTTTTTCTGTACAGCATAGTGGATTTGCCATGGTAACGGCTTCACAGTACTCCACAAGGGGGCTCCCTCTGGTAAGGGGGAAAATCCAACATTAGAAACCCTGTTTAATACAGGATGAGGATAAATAAATACCTGGACAATGCCGGATTATCAGATAGTATTTGATAAAAACTGAAGAAACTTTGACTTGATGTTGCATATACATAGAGCAAGTATTGCCCCTTCTTCATTTTTACTTGCATATATGACTGTATTTAAGTGAATTTCAAATAAAGAATGTTGTCTAAAAACAGCCATTGTGCTATTCTGCAAGTTGGTAGGCTGGGGAACGCATTTTATATTCTCTAAAACTTTTCCACTACAGTTCCAACAATTTCTTGTTTTCTCATGCTTCTCCTTCGTAAGAATCTCCACAGATTTAGTCTTAACTGAACTGTTCTTTTGTAATACTCCAGCGAAAGGAGAACCATCTGGTGCTCAACAGATATTCAGAATTATAGTTCCCACAATTACCATTGGCTGAAAATACTGGCTAGGGTTTGTGGAATGTGTAGTACAAAATATTTTCAGAGCACCAGTGTGGCTACCATTATTTTACCATAGTGCAGGATGGAAAACAACCTTCCATTCCTTCTGGATCCAATTATCTGTGCAGTTGGCCAAAATCAGCCTATCAACCTGTTTCCTCCACCACATATTTTTAAAGATGTAGCAGTTTAAAGAAATCACTAAGGTAAGATTAGACTTCATACAGTTTTGGATGTGACAGTTTCCATGGTAAATGCAAGTGTTTCCCACCATTTCAATTCATGGATTACTTCATTACGGGGTGGAATCTTCCAAAACAGTCTTGCATATTTCACTGAAAGCAATAGTTTATTGCTATTGAATGACACCTGAAGAAATTCCTTAGTATTGGTAAATCAGTATATTTTACTGTTTAATTGCAACTGAGAAACCAGTATGTATCAGCTGATTTTTTAAAAATCTTAAAATCATTTGGAAAATCTATCTTTGTAACAATATGAGTATTTTTTCGTGCCATGGTGGTGCAGTGGTTAGAGTGCAGTACTGCAGGCTACTTCTGCTGACTGCCAGCTGCCTGCAATTTGGCAGATAGAATCTCACCAGCTCAAGGTTGACTTAGCCTTCCATCCTTCTGAGGTGGGTAAAATGAGAAGCCAGATTGTTGGGGGCAATAGGCTGACTCTGTAAAACTGCTTAGAGAGAGCTGTAAACAGTGGTGGATTCCTACCGGTTTGGCTCAGTTTGCCCGAACCGGTAGTGATATGGTGGCCTGGGTCACTGGAACGGGCAGCAATCCAGGCCTGCCACGCCCCGAACCGGTTCCAGTTTTCAGTCAACTGTGTTTTCAGTTTTCAGTCAACTGTGCATGTGTGATGGGTGGGCACGCGAGCGAAGCGAGCAGCGCGTGCACAAAAGTGCCCTCTCAGAGAACTGGTAGTTAACCGGTTAGGGAAACTTTTGAACCTATAGGAATAATTCCCTTTCTCATTTTGAAGTTGAACTGCAAATACTCAAGAGTAAATGATGGGGATTAAACAATAGAGATTGTTTGGCCAACAGCTCAGTTTTGCTGAGTTGACATTCAAAAACATGGGAGAAGCTTGACTTTCAGGAAAATCATTTTTCACCCAGCATAGCTACAGAAAATTAAGCATATATTGTTAGATTGCTATTCTAGGCAGTCAGTTAAGTCCCCAATCTTAAAATGGGAGAAATCAGTCTGATTAAATTAAATTAAAAGGGTTAATGCTAATCTATGGAAACTCTTCTCTCTTCGTGATAGAGAAATCCTCTTGAATGTATTCAATTGGAATATTCAACATTGATTTCATATTAATATTCTATTTGTAAGCATCACATTGCTGGTCTTGTTCTATCCTTAATTTTTTTTAAACCCGAGAGCCACTGTTAAATACCAGGATAGACATATAGGACAAATACAGACCTCATTGCAATCATAAGTTGTGCATTGTAATGTGCAAAATTGTTTCATCCAGCATGTGAACAGTTATCACAAATCAGAAGCTTGCAGTCATGTATATTACTGTGGAAGCCAGGCTGGGAGATGATATGTGGGTCACATGGCTACCATTAAAACTGAATATATGCATTTGTTCCCAACACTCTTATCATAACTAACAGCTCTGCACTTCAAAAAATTCTTCCTTATTCAACTATGCTAAAGCCCTAGACTAATAGATTCACCCATGGCCGTAATTCTAAGCAGGAAATAAATATTGCTCTCAGCAGCTACTGGGGATTGGCTTGAGAACTGTAGAAGTGCAAGGCCTTTGAAGTTAACATTGCGTTTTCAATGCAAATAATCCAGAGCTCGCCTTTCCCCTCCTCATTTAAGGCTGTTCAGTGGTCTCTGCTTAAAGACCTACCAAGTGTTGGTGAACCTTTTCAGCACCGAGTGCCAAAACGGGAGTGTGCACACCTGCCAGCAACCAGAAGAGCAATTGCTCAGTGCATGAGGACACACGCATGCCGGGCGGTTGTTCTTTCGGTTTCTGGCATGCGCATGCACACCAATCAGCTGGTCTTCTGGTGCACATGCCTGCATGAAGACCATCTGGCTGATGTGCATGCTGGAAACTGGAAGAGCAGTTGCCCGGTGTGCATGCATGCACACAGGATGATCTTCCTGTTTCTGGCATGCACATTGGCCAGTTGGTCTTCTGGTTTCTGGCGCTCATGCATCCATGAAGACCAGCTGGCCGATGCACATGCGTGTGCTGGAAACCGGAACGATCATCTTCCTGGCATGTGCATGCACACCAGGCAACTGATCCTCTGGTTTCTGCCACTCCCGTGTACATGAAAACCAACTAGCCGGCGTGCCAGAACCCAGAAGAGGAACGGGCGATGTCTCGCTTGCCCAGAGAGATGGCTCTGTGTGCCACTTCCGGCATGCATGCTATAGGTTCTCCATCATGGACCTACACTCTTTCTATAGAGAATAGATATCCCTGATATAAAGTGAGGTGTTTTATATCAGCGTTCCTTTGTTCTCTTTCATCTTTTCAGAAATACACAGTCGCTTCAATTTAGAAGGCCATGACAAGAACAATTGGACTGATGGTCTTCATCATTACGACAGTAACAGCAGTAGTATTAGTGTCAGTAGTAAAAACACCCTTGAGTCAAACTTCACTCATGGCGACTACACTCCATGTCATTTTCTTGCCAATAGCAGTTTGCCACTGGGTTCTTTGTCATCATCAACAACAACATAGCCGTCCTCATTCTGACAGCCACTTGTAAGATGATCAAAAATGGGTAAGATAGCAGAACCTCAAAGAGTTAAGCATCATTGGGATAAAGCACAAGGCACTCTGTGTGTCAAGTCCCAATTCTGCCCTATTATGAGCCCATTTCAAAAGGGTTATTTGTACAGTGTGTGTGTGTGTGTGTGTGTAATACAAATGTGGGAGGATCAGCATCTCCCCCCTTCAGAATATAACTTGCTGGGGATGGCAAAGGAAATACCAATAACTCACTCACGGTAAGTAACTCACTCACTGTTTTCAACTGTTTTCAGCAATGGTGGGCCATTTTTAAACTAACTTCTATGTATTCTATGTATTCTATGTGTGAAGCTAATATTTATTTATTCTTACGAGTACAATTCAATGCCTTTTTGGGTAGAGGGAAGACCCACTGCTTTAATGCGTAAATATGCATAGCCACTCATATTGTAAACCTATCAACGGCACAAAATAACAGTAGCTGAATAGAATGTTAAAGTTAGTTACAGACAAGAGTTCCATAGCCTGTTTACTAGCTGCACTTCCAGTTGATTATGTGCTGATTGTGTCTCCTAGAAGCTCTCTGAGGATGATAAGAGATGGTCCTTTCCAATGGTGGGATTCCATTTTTTTTACTAACGGTTCTGTGGGTGTGGCTTGGTGGGCGTGGCAGGGGAAGGATACTGTAAAATCTCCATTCCCTCCCCACTCCAGGGGAAGGTTACTGCAAAATTCCCATTCCTTCCTGATCAGCTGGGAATCAGGAGGCAGAGAATAGATGGGGCCAGGGCCAGTCAGAGGTGGTATTTACTGGTTCTCCGAACTACTCAAAATTTCCGCTATCGGTTCTCCAGAACTGGTCAGAACCTGCTGAATACCACCTCTGGTCCTATATGCCTCCAAGACCACCATATGCGGAGGAAAGCTTCAGAATGACAAATGACTTAATACACACCACATTGTGCAAATGATACCAAAAAAGTGCAGCAGACTTATGCCTAAGAACAGAACTTAAATCCACCTGCAAGGAGTTTCTGATGATCTAAGAAGGAAAAATTGTTTGGGTAAAAATGTTGGGACATAAATGATGAATGGGTAAGGACAACAGCAGAGGGAAGAGGTGGGGCCGTGCAAATAACGTGACAGGTTAAGTCCTAAGCAAGCCTGCAGATTGCTACCCGGACTGCGGTTTGTGCCCCTCTGCAGAAAGGGGCTTCACCTGACTGGATGGCAACTAAAACACCAAAAACTATTTTAAAGAAAGGTTAGAAGTTGATTGATCTCAAACTGAAGTGAACTGGAAGCAGATTAGTTGAAACCAAAGAAAATGACCATTTGTTTGTGAGAATTTTACTGAAAGAATCCAGTTTATGTAACAGCTTAAAAAGCAGAGATATAAGTACATACGCTTTTAGTTTGGCTGAAGCGTACACATACATGGACTGACAGCTCAGGAAGATAAGTAGATGATTTTCAGGAGAAGGATGAACTGAAAGTAAGTATTTTTTCTTCTTCCTTTCATCTGTCCTTGGGTGGTTTAATTTAGTTGCTTTTGTTTCCAGCACATCACCCTGAAAGAGCTAATGTATTGTTCTGAGACTTCTGTCTACTTTTTAAAGGACTTCTCATAGACACAACAGCAGCCCTCTCCAGCCTGGTGTCTTCCAGATGTTTTGGATGCACTGGCTTTGATCATTGGTCATGTTGGCTGCCAATGTTAGGAGCTGTAATCCAATCCACATATATTGAATGGGAAAGCGTGGTTCCCAACTTGCTGCTATACCTCATTGCTGCTGGCTGAAAGAGAAGGGGGAGGAATGAAAATTATAGTTGGAGAGGAAGATCTAGTGAGTCTTATTTCTCCTGTCTCCATTTGTTTGTAGATTAGCATGGTCTTGCTGTCACTGATTGTAGTAACTGGTGTGTGTGTGTGTGGGTGGGTGGGAGGGAGAATCCCTTGAATATGTGTCTGTATTCTCATTATTGTAGATCAAAGTTGAAAAGTTGGTATTGGCCAGTCCTGGGTCCTAACAACCATTTTTTGCTGTTGATTCAGATTGTCTAATTAAAGGTGGATATGAAATAGATGAAGCAAGATGAAATAGGGCAAGATAGGAATAAATAAGACAGACCATAAAGATACGATAAATACAAGTGGTTCTCGACTTACGACCACAATTGGGACCAGAATTTCTGTTGCTACGTGAGTTACATAATTTTACAATCTTTATGAACATGGTTCTTAAGCAAATCGCTGCAGTTGTTAAGTGAATCACATGGTTGTTAAGTGAATCCTCCTCCTCTCCTTGTTCCCCTTCCTCCCATTTGCTTGTTGGAAGCTGGCTCGTGAGGTCACAAATGGCCATCACCCAGCCTTGGGATACTGCAACCTTTGTAGATACACACTGGTTGCTAAGCACCTGAATTCTAACCATGTGACTGTAGGGATGCTGCAAGGTTGTAAGTATGAGGACTGGTCATAAGTCATATTGATCTCCAAATCCCTTGCAAGACTACCTCCCATGATTTCTTGCATTTGGGAAAAAGCAGAGTCCTGGATAATTTCCATGAACAAAGAATTCTTTAGCTCAGTTTTGGGCTCTTTTGCTTTTCAAATAGTTTCACACAACTCTAACCTTACTATACACAGCTTCAGACTCAGAGCTGGTTTCCTGATTTGGCTCGCCATTAAGGGCTGACAATTTCAAAGCAAAACAACTTGAAACAAGGAGCATAAAGCTGTCCTGATTCATTAATCACGGTTTTTTTTTGGAAGCACAACCTTTTATTCATACAAAACAACAAACTGATATCATGTCAGGATGAAATTAAACACTGATTAAATTACCTGTTGTCTGGAAGGTGGAGAAGGCAGGAGGCCACATGATTTGAAAGACTGCCTGGCATGCACTAGCTTTTCCATGCCACGATGTGCAATCTGGTTGAAAAAAAAAAGCAATCATTATTCTTATGGTGGTTTTTTTTTAAAAGAAAGAATTGTGATAGTTTCAACTTCTGAATTAGCCAAGAAAAGAACACTTGCAGATTGGTTGATCGCATTGATTTCTGGAATGTTGATGTGTTTCTCTTTTAAAAAGTGTTCTGATTATATTATAGCTCACGCCTCTGATCAGATTATCTGCTGCCTGCCTACCTATTTACCTATCTACCTATCTAATCTATCATCTATTTTCTGTGCCACCCATGTCCCCTCCAAGAAGACTCTGTGCTCCTGAATTAGCATCTGCATATATTTCCCCAACTTTTTTCTTGTCATGTCTTTGCATATTTCATGGCATATAGTTAAAATACATTTTGTTATGCTGAATACGTTCAAATTGTAGTATGTTTTTAATGAAAGTTTGTGGTAGCAAGCTGCTTTCTTCATTGTGTAAGGTATTAATCTCGTGTAATCAGAAATAACACATGGTGAAAACATAAGCAAATTTACTGAAAAAGAAAAATGTATCGTTTCAACGGCATGCTAAACTAATACTGCATTCCCATAAAGCATTCCATAGCTTCTCCAGATGGGTCTGAATACAAATTAAGGCTATCACTGTCTTAAGTGTCTGGGTTAAAAAAAAAAATCTGGCCAATCGCTAGACAGCTTCAAACAAAAAGTTTTCTTCTATTTCTGCACTGCTGCACTGCAGATTTTTGTAGCCTTGGTACAGAAGCTCTAGTATAAATCCCATAATGTTTAGCAAACAGCCTGGACAACCAATTCAGTCTTAGTTGTGGAAGCTATGGCCTAACACATTCAGAGGGTGTGTCTTCTGTTCCATTCTAGTTCTCATGGGTTAAAAAAAACAACCCAAATTGGTTAATCATTTTAAATGCTTAAATAAAACTGGAATGATCTTCTGAATCCAATTCAGAGGTAGGTTCCACCGGATCGGATTGGTTCGGCTGAACCGGTAGTGGTTTGCCAGCCTGGATCTCCAGAATCGCCAGCAACCCAGGCCCGCCGTGCCTCCAAACCGTTTCCCCGGTTGGCGCAGCATGTTTCCCCCCCCATTTTTTAATGTTGTGCGCATGCACAGGCCTATTTATGGGCAATTGCACAGATGCAAAATTGTGCATGCACCAAACCGGCAGTAAAGCTGGCAGCACCCCCCCCCCCCCCCCCGATCCAATTGCTATCTGAGTATAGTTTTATGAATGATTGGCAATGCAGCCACAGAGTCTTGTCTGTTAAAAGCAGGAATGCATTTAAGGATGAACTTGCGGTATGTCATAAAATATTTGTTTTGGAGAGTGGCGCAGGCCTCCCTTTAACAACAGCAGCAGCAACAACCTTCACAAACCAAGCAGAGAATGTCTGCCAAACTGGCCAGAATATTTAAACAAGGATTCCTAATGGGATCTTTGGATGGTTAGTGAAATGTTCTAAACTAACAAGAAAATAAATCCAGGTACTGTGACTCAACCTCCAGACAATTCTACCTGGATGACTGAGATTCTTCATCAACGTTCCAAATGGGTCTATTTTCTTTCCCATTGATCAATACTGAGTAACAATATCACCATAAACAGAAGGAAGTATAAGCATCCAATTCTTTATTTTGAAATTATTATATCTCTTTTTTTTAAAATAAAACAGATGGAAGTAGAAAAAAGAGAACGAGAAGGTCAGATGAGGTGAGATATCAAGGAGAAAGGCTCCCAGAAACCCTAGTTGAGATTTCCATCCAGCTAAGAATATGCCACAGAAACTAAAGAAAGACACAAATAAATCCATGCTGTTCTAGCTCTGGCCCTCAGTAATTTGCGAGTAGCATTTGATTTGCTCCTATTGTTGCAGAGATGAGACCAAACCAGCTGTTTGTCAAAGGGAAAGGTTTATTGCGCAAGGTTCAGCAGCGATAGCTCAAGCAGAATCTGAACCCCGAAGGGCAGTTTGTTACAGGTTTTTATACTTTATCAGGCAGGATATTGATCATTCTCCTAAATACACATTTTTCCCGTGTCACGTATGCCTTGTACACATTAACCCTAGTGACAGGATATCTTGATTGCCTTATGAGGATAGAATCTTACCAATTTCCTGCCTAGACCTAGTCAGGTAGATAAGGTATTCAATCCCCTGTGGAATGGATAAGGCTCGGGGCATTCTTGTCCGGCTTAACTTTACATTTTATGTTAACCCTTTACTTTACTATGGTGAGATGGCTTTCAGGGAAGTTGGTCCACCATGTTTGATCTGCTTATGAAAGAAATACGCTCCCAGAAAACTTTCCAAGGACACACCTTTTGAAAGGCCTGAGAAATACACATCCCCTGAGGTAATCTTGTTCCATTGTTCCATTGCAAGAAGAGCCTGTACAACATAAAACAAAGGCAACAGCTCTATGCTAAGTGATCGTATACCATTCATGGCTGGATGAGTTTAATTTTTTATGTTTTCTAGGCCCAAAGCCAAGGGGCCATGCCCTCTCTCAGAAAAGTCAACAGAATCACTTAAAAAAAAAAACCATGGCATTTTCATACTTTTCTTCCAAATAACAATACCTTTAGAAATGAACCAACAGACTGTGGCAGCATCAAAAATCAGCCCTCAGACAGAGGTGACTATAACTTGTGTTGATGACTTTCCACCCCTGCATCTGGTTTTGTTTTTACCCCACACCGTTTGAGTCAGAGTTACCAGCCTCCAATATTAAATATGAAATTTGTCTGGAGATGGACTGTAAATTTTTTCAATCAAAAATAAAAGCACTTTTCATGAAGTTAAAATGGACAATTATTTGGAATACGTTCTAACATCTGATCGTTTTCCATAGTCATAGCTGTATGAATACTTCGAGAATCATTCTCTGCAAATATTAATTTTAAACTAAAACAGATATTGATATATAAAAAAACTTGTAAAACAAATATTTTAGTATGAATTTAAATGTATATTAAATGTTAGCTAGTTAAAGATATTGCAGGTTAATGGGGAAATGCAAATTATTATGCATATAATTACAAGCTGTTATAGTCCTGAAAGGCATTGACTGTTCCATATTTACTTACAGAGAAAATAAATCCAAAAACTACAGAGGAAATATTTTAGTAGGCCAAATTGTATGAAATTAAAGGCAACTTTGGAGTTTTAATAATGCGGTATTAGGCTCAGGCTAATAGTGGGGAATATATCTAATTGTGCAATGTCTGTTAACTGAAGTTATGGGGATCTTTCTGATATGCAAATTAATATCATCCCATCTAAGCAGAGGTGGGTTCCTACCGGTTCGGACTGGTTTGGCTGAACTGGTACTGATTTGGCAGCTTGAGTTGCTAGAACTGGCAGTGACTCAGGCCTGTCACGCCCCGAACTGGTTCTCCTACGGCGGCGCCATCTTGATTTTTGGTTCTGCACATGCGCAGAACAATTTTCTTTGCACAAATTTAATTCCCCCCATTTTTAATGTTTTGTGCATGCACAGACATATTTGTGTGCCTATGTGCATGCACATGGAGCACGTGTCTAGTGTGCACCAAACCGGAAGTAATGCCGGCAGCAACCCACACCTGCATCTAAGGTTATAAATATGCTCCCAGAATTTTATGGGGTAGTGAGGTTAGCAGAGCTCTTGACTGAAAGACAAAGGAGAAATCAGATTAAGATAATCTTTATATGAGCAAACCTGGATATGATCTGAATTGTTATTCTATATCAGTATTTCTGAACCTTGGCAACTTGAAAATGTATGGACTTCAACTCCCAGAATTCCCTAGCTATCATAGCCCACACATTTTAAAGCTGTCAAGATTGAGAAACGTTGCTTTAGTTTTTTTTTTAAAGAATTATCTAGTGTGAAAGTAGGTAGAAATTCTTAGTTTTAGTAAGTTGATGTAATGGTCTATTTTGCTATTTTGCTATAAAATTAAATTTACCATTTCTGTGCTTTTCTTCATAGACTATAAGTGAAGAATTACATCCAGCACCAAATAATCTTCACAAATGTACTGCAGTTATTATTTCTCCAGCCTTGTGTGGCTCTTTCTTCTATGTCAAGGGTAAGTTGAAAAATACATTCAACACAAGTATATTTATTCAGTTTATTCAGATTTATTCAGTTTATACTTTAATGCAAATCTTCCTGATCTTCAGTTCCTGAACATGAGACCTTTTGAAATTCACTTTATTCTGAATGTTGTGATTCACTTCTCCAATCAAAACATGCATCTAAAATAAATGAATAGAGAAAAGTACATATAAAAATTCATGGGACAGTGAAATACCCATAGAGAAATATATTATATTAGGGAAATTGCTGCTAAAATGTGCACATTATGTCTGTACTATGAAAAATGAGCAGATTGCTGCAAAAGCAGGACAGAGGGTTTAGCCTGAAAAAATAAAGATACTGTGAGAAACTACAGTTGGCACATTTTTTCATTTTTTACTACAGGTTCTATATTTAGGCAAGAAAAACCAAACACACAGGTATAATTTAGGTGGTACCTTGCTCAATAGTAATAACTATGAGAGGACTATTGGAGTCCTAGTGGACAATCACTTAAATATGAGCCAGCAGTGTGCTGCAGCTGCCAAAAAATCCAACACAGTTCTAGGCTGCATAAACAGAGGGATAGAATCAAGATCATGTGAAGTATTAATACCACTTTATAATGCCTTGGTAAGGCCACACTTGGAATACTGCATTCAGTTTGGGTTGCCATGATGTAGAAAAGATGTGGAGACTTTAGAAAGAGTGTAGAGAAGAGCAACAAAGATGATTAGGGGACTGGAGGCTAAAACATGAAGAACGGTTGCAGGAACTGGGTATGTCTAGTTTAATGAAAAGAAAGCCTTGGGTAACATGATAGCAGTATTGCAAGATCTAAGAGGCTACCCCAAAGAAGAGGGAGTCAAGCTATTCTCCAAAGCACCTGAATGCAGGACAAGAAGCAATGAATGGAAACTAATCGAGAGAAGTAATCTAGAACAAAGGAGAAATTTCCTGACAGTTTGAACAATTAATCAGTGGAACAAATTGCCTCCAGAAATTGTGAATGCTCCAACACTGGAAGGTTTTAAGAAGATATTGGAAAGCCACCTGTCTGAAATGGTGTAGGGCTTCCTGCAGGAGGTTGGAGTAGAACATGGACTTCAAATGCGTGTCATCATGGCAGCGTCAGCAGACGTATCAGGACTTTTTCCCCCTTCACCAAACTGGGCGCTGGCTGGGGCCAACACATGATGCATTTGGCCCGCAGGCTGCGAGTTTCACACCCCTGGACTAGATCTCCAAGGTCCCTTCCAACTCTCCTATTCTATTCTATTCTATTCTATTCTATTCTACTCTACTCTACTCTACTCTACTCTACATCAATTTTGAAATAGCTGGAGTTCAGGAGAAATGACCTAATCATTGTTAGTCATGTCCAACCTTTGGCACTCCATGGATCAGCACTTTCCTTGCCCATCTATCTCACACCACCTGTTGGGATGTGGCAAAGTCATCATGGTGTCCTCCTTTACAATGTCTAGTCAGCAGGTACTAATGCAGCCCCTTCTTTTTCCACTGATCACTCCCAGCATGGTTGACTTTTCGAGTGCGTCAGCTTGCATGACATGACCAAAGAATGACAGCCTCTGTTTGACAATCTTGGCTTCAAGTGATATTTTTGGTGAGGTTTAGTCTAGGACTTCTTTGTTTGTTGTGTTTGCAATCCATGGGATGTGTAATAGTCGCCTCCAGCATCACAGTTCAAAGTCATCCATCCTTCTCCTATCTCCCTCTTTCAGAGTTCAAATTTTGCAGCCATAAATACTGATTGGAAAAATTATTGTGTTGAGTAATCTGAATTTGGTGGTGAGGCTGATGCCTTTACTCTTCCAGATGTTCTTCAGGCCAGATGATGCAGTTCTTTGGAGTGCTATATGCCTTCTGGTCTCAGGGCTGCAGTCACCACTTTGGTTGATTTTAGAGTCCAGGAAGATGACTTAGTATGAAATATGCAACCCAAACAGTTTTCGGGGGTTGACATATGAGGAGTTTAAAATGTTTTAAGTCAGATTTCCAGATTATAGAGATTATAGATAAAGATTCAGAAGCTTCCAGAGTAAGAACAATGTGTAAAACTCTTTTTCCCCATGGGATATTTGTTTTATTAATAGGAAGATAATAAACTGCTATATCCCAGCTCAGGATGATCCAAAACAACTCTTTGTATCGGGATGGAGGTGTCAGCTCATCAAAAGTTCCAGCAACAATAGCCAGCAGGATTAAAAATGAAGTATTCCAGCAATTATAATTCTACACATACATACACATTTTGGAATATTATACCTCCAAAGGATGGGGATGACAACTTAGAGGACAATGATTGTACATCTCAGCATGAGTTGAATATCAGGATCCTGGACAAGCTAATGGCACATACACACCCACCTCACTGCTCAGGTTCTGTCTGCCAGTTAGCAGTCATGTACAAGATGAGCTTAATTTTCTCCGGTCACTCTCTTTTACACATGGAAACTGACAGCCATCACTCACGTAAACTCCCGATATGCAGACAGAGAGAGGCTGCAATTCTATAGTTAAGTCCTTGTAGTAAATTTAGAGACACATACTTCTAACTAGGCAGCATAGGATTGCTCAATTCAAATGCCCATTTTCAGGCTGGAGTTCTATGCTTATTACCTAGCAATAAATTTCACGGAAGAATCAATCTTCTCAATGTATATTGATCTATATGATGTCATGGAATATTAATAAGGAGCTAGTCGATAATATCTTCCCACAGAGATAGGCTAGTCATTCTTTCTTTTAGCTGGACACAAACATACAAAAAGGCCCATTTTTTCTCTAGATCCAAGGTTCAAGTTTCACGCTACCATATCCAAATGACCACTAGAGGGCAGAAAAGAGACAAAGTAATTCTAGGATGCCACTTAGTGGTCATGCCTATTTTTGCAACCCAAGTTTAACAAGGTCCATAAACTTCATCTCATTCTAATGCATCACCACTATAATGGAAAGTACAGGCCTGTAATTGTGAAATGGAAACAGCTATTTATTTTCTAAAGTTGCTGTCTAACTAGTATTTTACTGGTCTGACTACAATTTCATCTCTCTTCTGAGCAGGAAGTATAATAAGAAAAAAAAAAGGTGTACGTAATGTTCTGTGCTTGTGATTTCCCTATTTTCTTTTAAGATGCAAACGTCTTTCCAAGATGACCCCTTTCTAATATGCACGCTGTGTTAATATTTTCTGTTGTTGTTGATATGGACTTCTGCACCTAGTCAAAAGAATTTTGCTTCAAGTAATTTTTTTTTTTAAGTCTCTGTTTTCCTAACTTCTCTTCAGGGATAAGCTGTTTTCTCTTCTTCTTGCGAAAACAATTTGGAGGAAGGCATTAATTGTTGGTGATCCAGCTTCTAAGTTACAAATATCTCAGTCATTCAAATTAAAAATTTTTGAAAGAAGACTGAACATTTCCCAAAAAGAAAGAGTTCTGTTAACTCCATAGCTTTCAATAGTCATGGCCAGAGGTGGTATTCAGCCGGTTCAGACCGGTTCATTAGAACCGGTTGGAAATCATGGGTGGGCTCTATGCCGTCCTATTTAGGCACGTTTTCAAGCCATGCACATGTGTGCAAGCCGCACGTGCAATCAAAGAGCATGCGCAGAAGGCCAAGTGCATGCATGGATGGGGCATGTGCGAGTGCACTCACATTTACAAACTGGTAGGGAAAGTAAGTGAATACCAACCCTGGTCATGGCATATTGCCACAGCAATTGTTCTATATACTTTGGAACATACATGAGCACAACTGAATTTTGTGCTTCATCCAAGCCATGGGATTCCTAGAGAGTAGAACCACTGAGATGACCACTCTGAAAGCATACCTTATGTTAGGCATATATTTGAATAGTTGTTCCCATTTTAAAACGTGGGAAGCATCTGTTTTTTCATGCAAAAAAATCTGGACAGTTTCTTTGTCCAGCATCCTTCTCGGATTGTGTTTGTTGGCAATAAGACCAGCTAATTCTCGAGCAGCAAGAGAAGCGAATCCCTCCCACATTCCCAATGAAAATATTCTATTGTTCAGATCCAAATGCTTCAATGTGGGCTTTGTCCCTGTTTGCTTAGAGATTAAAACTAAAGCCAAAAGAAGCTAATGGTTTATACTGGGAACTGCAGTAGTTTATCTTTGAGTTCTGATATGTTATAAAATGTTCTTATGCTTTCTGTCCATTTGGACATATCATATGCTGTCCTACATGTTTGTGGTTGTTGCTGCTGATATCTGGATTCTAAAATAGACCCCTGAAAACTCTGGTAACTTGGACAACGGGGAGTCCCTTGTCCCATCCTTTCGATTGTTCTCTTAGCCCAGAGAAAGGTGCAAAGTGCTTGCCTGTTATTATTAAGTCCCTCTCCTTACAGTGAAAACAGATATGGGTAGCCATCACCACTTCTGGCATTATCTAAACAGGGTGACTCTAGTAAAATAGAAGCAAAGAATTCAGTAGAAGTAAAAAGTGCTGTCAGACTCATGATTACTATTTTTTTGCCACCATAGACAGTTCTTCCCATACAATATTGAGAACCAGTTTTGTTTAGTTATTAAGGCACCAGGTTAGAATCCAGGAGATTATAAATTAGGCACAAAGCCAGCTGGATCACTTTGGGCCAGTCCCTCTGTCTCAATCCTACGAAGCAGGCAATGGCAATCCACTTCTAAAATTTTGCCAACAAAACTGCAGGGACACTGATTTGGAAGCATACACGCTACTCCTACAAGTAGAAATAGGTTTCTCTCATTGTGGACAGCCTTTCCTATACTACTCTTCCATACTCACCAGGGGTGGTATTGACTTACCTTCCCTACTGGTTCACAAATGTGAGCATGCATGCGCCACCTCCACACATGCGCACAGCCTTCCGCATATGCGCTTTTGGAAAAAAAAAAGTGCTTAAATGGGATACCATACAGCTGGGGCAGATGGGCGGCACCACCTGTGATTTCTGCTAATGGTTCAGGCGAACCGGTCCAAACCGATAGAATACCACCTCTGATACTCACCCACATGAACATAAACCCATAGAAATATCCCATTTTCTACTCTGATTCTTCATCTCATAAAGGGCAAGTATCCTTTGGGTACTAATACGAAGGATATATTTCAGTCCAATGCTTTCTAGGCTTTGCTCCAAAATCTCTTGTAGCAATTGGCAGAAGACTATGTATTCCTACAAGGATTATTTTTAAAAATCCCTGTTCCTATTTCCACATGTCCTTATTATCCAAAATTATACTGTCAGAGAGGGCAGGAGAACAAGTTTATCATTTAACTACTAGAGATGTATTTCAAACTCTGGTCAGAAAGCTTCCTCCTCCTGTTGAAAATGACACCTTCTGATTTACACTGATTTTTGATGGCAGGTGAGCACTGTCATGCATTCCAGGCCACACTCCAACAAAGGGGAGGCATTCAGCAGTAACTATTACTTGATTGGGATAAGTAACTCATATCCTTATTAAGAGCATTTGAAGTGCTTTGTTCTGTTGCATTATTTACTGAGCCATTATTTTTACCCTGGTTACAATTAGAAAAGATCTCCCAGTGCAGAGACAATGGCTGGATGTTCCAAGTTCAAAAGAAGTCTTCGGTATTACTATTTTGTCTGCATTCTTCTCACAAAAGAACTCTGAGCCATGCATTCCCTAGATTTTCATAATTAATGATTCCAAGGAAGTGACATCTTGAACCTCTCCCCCAATTAATCCAATATTTGTTATTGCTTTTTACTCTGCTTTTATAGCCTCCGTTCCTCATTTCATTGCTCCTTCTGTTGCAATTATCACCTTCCTCCCCCTGCCCTGTTTATCTTTTTTTCAAGTGGTCCTATCTAATTAGCCCTTATCTATTCTGATGAGTCAGTATCAATTATTGTTACTTAATTTGGTTTAGTGGGTACTCCAAATCTGTCAGGACCACAGTTTAAATGCTTTTTTGTCCTTCCCTAAACATTACCCTTTTTATTTCAATACACATTTTCACAAAGTAGGCCTTTTTTAGTCTCTGCAAAATACTTTTTATATTATTTAAATTTTGCATGGTCCATGTATGGCTGCCTTTGGTCATACACCGATTTGTTGTTGATATTGTTAAATAACTTATTTTATCAAGGTCATTCTATTTTCTACCATCATCACTAATTTGGGGATCAATTATTTTAATATTATCATGGGCTAATTGTAAGAGCCAAGGTGGCGCAGTGGTTAAATGCAGCACTGCAGGCTACTGCTAGATCAGCAGTTCAGCGGTTCAAATCTCACCGGCTCAGGGTTGACTCAGCCTTCCATCCTTCCAAGGTGGGTAAAATGAGGACCCAGATTGTTGGGGGCAATATGCTGACTCTCTGTAAACCGCTTAGAGAGGCCTGAAAGGCCTATGAAGCGGTATATAAGTCTACTGCTATTGCTAATTTAATATACCCTGTTGTACTCTCTTTTGGAGATCAATCGATAAATGCTGCAATTTATATTTAGTGTTTGACAGGAGGTGAAAAACAGGATTGCAACTTCATAGCCAAGTCAAGAAAAATAATCTTTATTTGGTTTTATTTATTTGTTTGTTTACCATATGGCATCTACAGAGGTCTTGCAATCACTGATATACACCATTTCGTTTAAAGAAATCTTTATTTGGTAATGGCCAGCACAATTTCATAGCGGATAAACTATGCTACTTTTATGCTATTTTTTTTCCTTTTCAGAAAGTTTATTTTGTGTCAAAAAGTTCACAGCGCTGACTATCCAGTTGCATCCTACCTCCCTGGATTTGGAAACCTTACTAAGGGATACAACAAATATCTACGGCCAAATTTTGGTGGTAAGTCATTCCTGTGGTTTCAGTCAAACAAAACAATCATTTGTCTTTGTAGGGAGAAATTATTTTCCTACTTTTCTATAGTAGAATAATGTTAATGTTAGACTTTTGGGTGTGATTTGTTCCTAGCTAGGCTATTAATTCTTGCTCATTCCTGTGCCATATGATTCATTTCAACAACTCTGTCTCAATTCTAATTTCAAAGTCAAGGAAGAACCTGGAAAAGTTGTTGAAGTGAATGTTTCTATTGGCGAGAAGATTTTGATTCTGAATACATTCTTAATATAGAATACATTCTGAAAAATGTATTGCAGTCTAAATGCTTAGATCACCTCTCCGCTTAAAAAATACTTTGAACTGATTGGTAACTTTTGCTCTCAAATTGTTCGGACATCAAGTGCCATAATTTCCAGGCCATACAGCTGGATAGCCCCAGACTGGAGACAACTGGGCTAGGTAGGGGGGCATCAGCACTTCTGTACAGTCACATTGTATGGGAAGGCTGGGTAAAGTTTTTAGAACCATCTTCCATAATTCTGACAATTTTTCTTAATGTGCACATGTAACCAGATTATGCTGTCAGGCCTGCAGCCATCTTTTCTTTTGGAACTTTGGCGTGCCACACTTTCTATTATTCTACTATGTATTTTCTATTGTGGGAATATGGGAGGGGGGATTGTAAGGAGTTACATACTATGTAGCCATAACAAAATTCTTTCTAGAAAGCCAAGGTCATCCTTTGTCTCTGCACCTCTGTACCTGACCGGAACTGGATGGGTGGAACTGCCAGCATGGCAGTGGGAGATTGGACCATGTGATGGATTTGTGGGTGTGGAGGCAAGATCTTGAACTTTCAACTCGGTGGGGAAAACCGGGAAGCTTTCAGATTCGGGTTTTCCCAGATGTGCCAATATGGCTCTCTTAATAAATTAGAACTCTGATTTACTTTTGGATGCTATTTGGAACCCTGACATATGTATTGTTTGGGTTCAGTGGTACAGAAAAAGAAAAGAACAAATGATGCCCATTTAGTACCAGTTCCTTTTGTCCTCAAATGGATACAGGATGAAGAATCTGGTCCATTTGACCAGAAGTTTTATTAATGATTGCTCTTTAGGGTGGGAAGAACTTTATCTTTGCCTGACATTTAGGGCTCAATCCAGTCACCAATTCTCATTGCATTTTCCCAACTCTCAGCTCTAGAGTCAGAAACATGTTTCTATAAGATTCTGATATTTATTCATGAAAATATAGCTCTGTGGACGTAACCTTCCAGGTGTTCTCTGCGCAGATAAACACATCCATGCATTAGGGACATATACCTTTGGTCAATGTAAGGAGTCATACGTTGACCTCTGCTGAGCTGCAGGGGATTATCATGGAAAGTGAAATCATGGATATGGTTCAATAGTGGAATTCAAATAATTTAACAACCGGTTCTCTGCCCTAATGATTTCTTCCAGCAATCAGTTCACCAAATTGCTCAGAAACTTAACAACCGGTTCTTCCGAAGTGGTGTGAACTGGCTGAATCCCACCACTGGTTTAGGTTACCTAAAGGAATTTCTATATGCTAGGATGCTGCTTTTGGGCTCCCTTATTGTTCTTCTTGTTCCCTGATTTCTCACTGAAATCAGTGTCTGTTATTGGAGATGGGTGAGAAACATCTGCTGAGTTTCTATGCATGCAACAAGAAATATAATTTTGCTACTATAATGCTACTTCCTTTTCATTTCCTAGGAAAACCTGTGACAATAGCAATGACCCTTGATGTTGCAAGTATTTCCAGCATTTCAGAAAGTGATATGGTAAGCAAATAATCCCTGCCGCGCACATAAGGAAATAGAACAGTATAGTATACTACTGCAGCTTTGAGAATACAAAGTCCCTTAGACTGCTAACAATTTGCAATCCAGATTGACCCAGAATTAAGTTCCAGTGTGTTCACTGATGCTCTCTCTCTAGTAAGTGTACTTAGCACTGCAGAAGTACAGCTTGAAAGTAATTTCATGGCTTTAATAACATTTTTTAAATTCCCTCCTTTAAAAAATAATAATATTGAGCATTTGTATCACTGGTGGAGAGAGCATTTAAGTGAACTTGGTTAGAATAGAATAACAGAGTTGGAAGGGACTTTGGAGGTCTTCTAATCCAAGATTTTGTTTCACATTCTGGATTTGAGAATCACACTTCATTCTACCCCGAGGAACCTTTTCCCCCAACATGTCAGTGGAATTGATGTATATTCAGAGTGGAGACTGTGTTGCAGTGGTGGGTTCCTACCGGTTCGGGCCAGTTTGGCTGAATCAGTAGTGGTTTGGTGGCCTGGTTTGCTGGAACTGGCAGCAATCCAGGCCTGCCATGCCCCTGAACTGGTTCTCCGGGCGGCGCTACAGGCACCACCATCTTGTTTTTTGGTTCTGCGCATACACAGAACAATTTCAATTGCACTGACTGTGCATCTGTGCGTGGTGTGCACACGAGCAAACCGGCAGTAGTGCCTGCCGGAACCCACCCCTGTTGTGATGTAACAGGTCAGGTAAAAGAGTTGGCTAAAGTCTCTCAATTGTCTGAAGAACTGGTAGTGACTAATTGTCAGAGTATGAATATTCATAGACTGGAATAGGCAACAGATCAGCCAATGGGGACTGTTTGGATGGACATGGAAACAGGTCAGCCAACGGGGGACTGTTTGGAAACTGAAACAGTATTTGCTGTGTGAGCAACAAGGAGACATCAAAGAACCTGGGTGTGGCTTAGCTCTGTAGCACTGAGTCTTTAAACTAATCTGCTGCTCTGAACTGAAACTGTTCTCTCCCTCTGCTTGTGTTTTGCTTGTATTTACTACCATGTTGGAAAATCTGCTTTTGGTATTGTATGTGTTATATTATATGTAAAGAGAAGTTAATAAATCCTGCTAAATCAGTTACCTCTGTGTGCTTTCTGGATGCGATTGCTGCAACAAACTCTGACATTAATTATGCATGAGATTTTATTTTTACAGTTTCATGATAAAGGATGGGATATCAGTGTTGCTTTAGGGCTCAATCAAGCCCCATCTAGCTGTAACTTGATGGCGATTCACTAGCCATTCTTGAGGGATATATCTGCATCTCCTTTGTCTTATCCCCAACCCACAACTGAAGCCACACATCTTTCTCTTTTGCTGATTAAGTGTTAAGTGTTGTCTTCTCTCACTTTCTATCACAAACCCTGCCACAATCATTACTGTGTGTTTAGTAATAATTAGGGGATTCAGGGATTGGCATCTCCTTAGCTCTTCTGGACTGTTACAAGCAGTCTTTCGCCCCTCTCATGCTGGTGATTTCCCTCTATGACTTGTTTTAATTTCAGCAGCAGATGCAACAGGCACTAAGTATAGGTTGAGCATTAAATGGGCACTTTGTTAAGACGAAGGCATCAGTCACGGGGTGGGTGGGGATTGCACCACCTGATCTGCAAATGGGGGGAAAAAGCAAGTGAGGCAGAGATTCCCATCTATTCATGGTTTAATTTTTTTATCTCTCTCAAACCTCCCCCCACCCCAACAGGAATGTGATTGGAAAATGTACCAATCACTTTCAGTAAATTTTTAACGGTGGCACTGCTCGCAAAAAGAATAGCAATTGGCTTTGAGGATAGAGAAAAGATATTTTATTGCTCTAACCACTGCCGAGTTGGTGCAGTGGTTAGAGTGCAGCAATGCAGGCTACTTCTGCTGACTGCTAGTTGCCTCCAATTTGGCAGTTCAAATCTTACTAGGCTCAAGGTTGACTCATCTTTCCATCCTTCCGAGGACTCAGGTTGTTGAGGGCAATGGGCTGACTCTGTAAACTGCTTAGAGAGGGCTGTAAAAGCACTATGAAGCGGTATATAAGTGCTATTGCTAGTGCTATTTATTGCTGCCCCATGGACCAGAGGAAAACAAATGATGTCTCTTAAGAAGAGATGTGCTCTATTTGCTTCCTTATCCTGGATATGACTTCTTTTCTTTTTTTCCTGCATAACCCTTGTTTAGTCATATACCAATTTATTATATACAATCAATCATGAAAACTTCATCCATGGAGCATTACATTGTTTAGTGAAAACCTTAATTGAGACGTGTTGTGTGTATCTGACACCAACATTTAGACTCGGGACGGAAAGTATTTTTTCCGCCCCAACTTTTTTTTCCTGGGAGTATCTTAGAGTTACCTTTCATCCTAGATCTTCTAGATCTATTTATGAAGCGGCTGTTATTGTTCACTAGTTTGCAGCTTTACCATTATTTCATTGCTAATTTGTTTATGATTTAGTTTGGAGTGTGTGGCATCCAGAGCAGAACAGTTCCATGAAGCAAAATGGTCAACACTTTCAGGTTTGGAATGTTGAAATGCATGGTTCGTAAAGCAAAATGCTTTGGAGATGTGGCTGACATTGGAACATTGGAAGAATCCAGAGACAATAGCCTTGCCCTTAAAACACCACATTTTTCTGCCTAAAGACAGTGCCAAGTAGAAAGGTGTGATTTAATGAGGTTTTTGAACATACTGGTAACATTAGATCGCTTGACATAATCTTTCAAGGAAGCTAACTTTTCTGATATACCAAAGCTATTAATCAACAAATTTTCTGCATCCACTAGTGATTCTTATTGTATATCATGTGTATTGTCCAGGTCTCATGTGGAACATTATATAAATGGGCTCTAGGTCTAGATAAATAATTGAGGTATAAATGGCTCGGAGGGGTGTGTGTTTCACCCTCATTGCAAGGCTTAATAATTCACTGCTTTGAAATGCATAACGGTGAATCTTCTCAGTCACTTAGGTGAACTGGTTTTCTTTCTCACAGCACCAAGATAACATATGGAAAGTTAAGAAAAGTCCGCACGCTGAATGCTTTTTCTTTATGCAAACATACATATGATGTGAGTGTGTATGAGTGTATGTGTGCATGAGTGTGTATTTTATTGACATTTAAAATTATAACTGAGGTTTTTTTTCAAAATCCTTATAATTAGTAGTGGTTATTTACAGGTTTATGTGTAAATATTTGTGACTATTACCTAATCTACCATTTTAATATTTTATTCGTGTTTTGTGGTACTTGGTATTGTATGAAATTTTGGTTTCTGACCATAGATAAATATTATTTTTGTATTAAATCTGTACAAAAACAATTGTACAGCAAAGGAAAGTATTAAAGGGAAAAAAAACTATAGGTAAACAAACACAAACCAAACACAAAAGAAAAGAAAAGGAGATTTAACAGAAAAATCAATAAATAAAAATATAAAACAAGTTGTCATAGGTATTCTACAATTTTAAAGCCTTAATTCATACAAAGTAATCCATACACATCATTAAAATTCCATTTTCGAACAATAATTTAACCCTAGATCATAAACTTGTAAAACAATCTAGTGAATTTTTTCAGCCAAAATAAAACTTGATATTTGAATGTTTCATATTTGACTTGACATATGATGACCTAAAAATGTAGGCAGACAAAAAGATTCACCCACACCCATCTGCCTGAAAGGTATGAATTTAAACAATTTTGGGTAGTTATGGAATGGTATTCATGGCCTGAAACAGTACATGTGAAATTCTTAGCCCACTAAAACCTGTTTTTTAAACAGAATCTGCATAATTAACTATCTGCATAATTATCTATCAGGAATCATCTATCAATGATTCCTATAGTGTGCAAGGAGTTGACTTCTTATGCCCCTTCCAACTCAATAATCCTATGGACAGAAAAAGAAAAAAAAAGAATATAGAGCAATTTGAGAACTACATGGTCCAGCATGGGTACTAGAAGTGGTATTCAGCAGGTTCTGACCAATTCTGGAGAACCAGTAGTGGAAATTTTGAGTAGTTCGGAGAACTGGTAAATTCTACCTCTGATCGGCCCCGAGTCCCAGCTGATCAGGTGGAAATGGGGATTTTGCAGTAACCTTCCCCTGGAATGGGGAGGGAATGGAGATTTTACAATATCTTTCCCTGCCACGCCCACCAAGCCACAACAAGCGCACCATGCTCACCGAGACACACCACTCCCACCAAGCCATGCCCTGCCCACCAAGCCATGCCATGCCCACCAAGCCATGCCCACAGAACTGGTAATATTTTTTTTTTGAATCCCACCACTAATGGATACCTATAAACACTGCTTATTAAGACAAGGGTCAAAATTAGTTAAATATTAAGTGTTAATTTTGGAGAAAATGGTGAAACCATTACTTGTTGAAAGACCTTGTTTGGCAAATTTTATTTAAATTACAAAAATTATAGACTTGATTCTCATCCTTCTAGGACTATACTGCAACAATATATTTGCGACAACGCTGGACCGATCCCCGTCTCGTTTTTCAGGGAAACCGAAGTTTTACTCTGGACGCCCGGCTGGTGAAATATCTGTGGGTACCTGACACTTATATTGTGGAGTCAAAAAGATCTTTCTTACACGAAGTTACAGCAGAGAATCGGCTTATACGCTTGTTTTCCAATGGGACAGTCTTGTATGCTTTGCGGTAAGTCTTGCTTGCCTTGCTTGATACACCCGTTTTGCAGAAGGGTCGGTAAGCTCATGTTTAGTCCAGTAAGATGAAGATACAGTTGGAGAACCGGTGGGCTGCAGAGGTGGTATTCAGCCAGTACTGACCAGTTCTGGAAAACCGGTAATGGAAATCTTGAGTAGTTCGGAGAACCGGCAAATGCCACATCTGACTGACTCTGCCCCTATCTGCCCTCCTGGGACTCGAGAGGCAGTGAGTCTCGTGGCTCACTGCCTCCCGAGTCCCAGCTGATCAGTTTCCCAGCTGGGTCTTCTTTTGTTGCCCTGCACAGGAGAACGGAGCTGGAAAGCAGGTTAGTGGGGTGGAGAGGGAATGGAAATTTTACAGTATCCTTTCCCTGGAGTGGGGAGGGAATGGGGATTTTGCAGTATCCTTCCCCTGCCACGCCCACCAAGCCTCACCCACCAAGCCGGGCCACGCCTACAGAACCATAGTAAATGGTTCAACTAACTTTCAAAGAGGTTAATCTTCCCCTAAAGGATCAAGTTTGAAGCTCCGTCTTTGATATTAGAACTACAATGTTCTTTTACATGGAGTGCTTTGTAACAGCTCAGGCTGGCATGTTGGCATCCAGGTCCTATCTGGGTAATGATGGCTTGATTTCCATGATCTTACATCTTCTCATCTAGATTACTGCAGTCAATACTAGTGATGGCAAACCTTTTGGGGCTCAGCATGTCAAAAACTCCTAACTTGATTCTTTCATCCATCCACTACACCCTCCAAATCAAAAAAGAAGCAATTCATATTCATTTCTATATAAAAATATGGGCCAACCATATGTATGATCTCCAGGATCTGTTGTGTGGCACTAATGTGAAGGCTGCACTAGAGTACACTTCATTCTCGCAAAACCTCATCACTTTGTGTCTAATGGAGTAATATCTGGGTCCTCTTATTTTTGTAAGTGAAGCTATTCTAGACGCACACTAACCACCAAAAGGAAGTCCCAAAGGTGCTTTTTCCAAAAGGCAACTGGATTCTTTTTTTTTTTCTTTGAAAATGTTTCGCTTCTCATCCAAGAAGTTTCTTCAGTTCTAACTTAGGACTGAAGAAGCTTCTTGGATGAAAATTGAAATATTTTCAAAGAAAAACCAGGAAAGTCCAGTTGCCTTTTGGAAAAAGCACCTTTGGGACAACCATGATCTGGATGATTGAGAAACTCCATAAACTTCCAAGCTTAATTTGCAGCCAGTGTAAGTATGAAAAGAGTTGCTTGATCTTTAAAGGAGAAACATTGCCATCTATGGACTACTATGAAGAATACAGATGCCCCACAATAAATACCTATGTGGCTTCTCTCCTTCTGCAGAATCACCACCACTGTTGCATGTAACATGGATCTGTCCAAATATCCACTGGATACACAGACTTGTAAGCTGCAGATGGAAAGCTGTAAGTAGGTCACTCAAGAGGAAAGTGAACATTTTTTCTTCTTATCTGGTCTCAGTTGGTTAATGCATAATTAGATCCCCAATTTGAACATCTCATTTGTATTTTTGACTGTAAAGGTTTCTACTCATCCTTTAAAATATGGAATTATTTAATTCATGCTAATGTTACTGAAAAACATGGGAAGAACAGTGCCATATTCAGCTAGACAGTCCAACATCTCAACTTTACAGCCATCTTTATGCATTCAAAATTCACGAATGGGCTGATTATGTGTTGGAATACTCCAGACTAGTGGACTTGAATTTTAGGATGTCTAGAGGGTTCCCTTTCTTTGTAGATGCCTAGATGACTTCTAATTTATTGTCTTAGTTCTTTTAACTATAATCAAGTAGGCATCTGGAAACAGTGCCTCTTTCTTTAATGCCAACTTTATTGTACCCGAGCATTACATTTTAAAAATTATTTATTTATTAGAAAATTTATATCACCGACTATTCGCACATGGCAACTCAAGGCATAAAAACAGGGATATAAAAATACCATATATAAAAAAATGAAACCAATAAAAGAAAATAATAACATAATAGAATAATATAATAGCTCCACACCCCTTGCCTCAGCAACAACACATCACACAAGCCATTTTAAAGGGCTCCATCTTGCTCCGGGTTCCCCAGGCCTGCTGGCAGAACCAGGTTTTACAGTAAGTGCCTTCTGGAAGAGTGTTAGAGTGGGACATTTGCTGATCTCTACCTAAAAACAAGCTGAATGGGGGTGGGGTGTGGGGGTTGCCTCTTTTGTTTTGTGTCATTCCATATTTTACAGCTTCTTGAGGTCTTGAAAGCCTACTTCAGAAAATGTAACAGATGTGGCACTAGGTTTCTATCCTCAGAGTGACATTTCTTGATTTTAGATGAGGGCATTCAATGCACTTTTACTATCATTGTTACAGTTTTACAAAACACAGTCCTGTAATAGTTCTCCCTTGTTCAGGGCTACTATTATGGGAGCAGGTTCTCAAGAATTGCCACCACAGCATTTTGGGATGTAATGAAGAGCATTGATTGATGCAGAAAATTAAAAAGCCTTCTGCTTCTATAATATACTGGTTTGAAAGATGTCTTCCATTTCGGTCAAATAATCCTCATGTGGTCAGCATCAATGTAACACTCCTGACCCATTGCAGGATCTGCAATTGAAATAAAACAGCATGTAAGGAAGTAAGGAAATATCCAAAGGAATTCAAGTGTAATGAAGGAAATTTTGTCATTCCACATCAAAACAACTCAACAATTGTTAGGGTAAAGGAAGGTTAGGCAAGTGAGCAGCCACCATTCTTGGAAGGGCTTCAAACCATCATCTATATCTATTTATCAATTGGCCTCTTACTTTGACATAGTTAATTGGTAGTTCAGTTAGGGTTCAGCTCAGACAGTAATTTGGACGTGACTTCAGTGATGGATTGGGACATTTCTGTGACTCAGGTGAGATACAGGATAAATCTATTTCTTGTAAATCCTTCTAAAACAGATTTAACTTCCTTTGGGATCAAATATAAGTGTACCAAAGATCTTTGGAGATCTTTTCTGTTGTTATCATCTATTTCTAGATTCACAGTATTTATTGTACTTGATCTGTACTGAAGGACCTTTATTGACAGATGTGGTACATACTCAGTGTCAGTGCCAGATTAGAACTTCTAGTCATCAGAAGACTGGTTAGCATCGATCTAAAGCAATTTCTCTCGTGATTTGGGGAGTTTGGAAATCCTTTAACTCACTTTAGTATGGCAATCTGAACAAGGAAGATGGAACAAATCTTGTCAGCTTTTACTTTTAACCTGTGAAATTTCAAACTTGGTGCACGTGCAAGAACATTTCCTTAGAAGCTAGCTACCTAACTGAGAGTGACAGTATCTTAGGAAATAGCAATAGCACTTAGACTTATATACTTCACAGTGCTTTACAGCCCTCTCTAAGGTTTACAGAATCAGCATATTGTCCCCAACAATCTGGGTCCTCATGTTACCAACCTCAGAAAGATGGAAGGCTGAGTCATCATTGAGCCCTGTCAGGATCGAACCTCAGCAGTTGGCAGAATTAGCCTGAAATACTGCATTCTAACTACTGCACCACCATGGCTCTTAATCAGCTCAGTCAATATCCAGAAAAAAATGCACAAGTGACTATTAAATTGACTTATTACCTGACAGGTTTTCTGCCACTAGATTGAATCTGAAATGGAATCACTTGAAATATATTACAGCATTATGCCACAAATTTTGCTCGAGAGGAGACCATTGATCCTGACTCCTAAACAACCCTATTCTTCTGCTGGTCTAGACTCTACATGTATTATTTATATCATTTTGGATAACAATGTTACAGCTAAATTTAAACAGACTTGCTTGAATATTATCTGTCTATCATTTGTCCGTCCATCCATCCATCCATCCATCCATCCATCCATCTATCTTGATACTTAGTAGCTTTACTTGTTACATTCCACCTTTCCACGAAAGGCATTTTTAGCACATTTCATCCAAGTAATATAGTTTTCCAATTTTGCTAGCATCTTTGTGACTTTGCCACTAATTTTTCCGCTTTAAATATGTCCAAAAGAGGTAGCATTTTCCTCTCTTATTTGGCATTTATTGCAGCGTTTCACATATGGAATGGAAGTATTTTCTCATCCTCTTATCATTTTTTTTTTAAAGGCGTCAACAATATATACCCACCTAAACTGCTTCTCTTTCTTTTCTGACATTTTCTCAGTGCTTGCTGTTTAGACACACATATGAAGCCTAAAGAACTTGAAGACTTTTCTCTTTGTTCTTCTCCTCGGTAACAAGTTCAATAATTACTTAAATCTCATTATATTAAGGCCAATTTTTAGTTCTCAGCTACCAGAGTGAAGTTCCAATGGAAGTCACTATTATTTTCACATTAAAATCGTATTAGTTTGCATGATTATTTACAATGCAAAAAACTAAAATAGTAATGATTAATTTCCTTTTTTAATATGTAGGTGGTTTTAGCATTTAAAAAAATATTGGCACAGAAAAGAGAAGAAATAATTGGTTCCCGTATCAAACTTTCATGCAATATTATTCTTATTAAACTATATGCTCATTGCCAACAAGAGAATCCAGTACAATAAATGTCTAGAATTAATGCAATTTAAATATACTAAATGAACAACCTCTAGATGAAAAACAAATCATTTATTACATAGTTTCCCTAAGTAACTGCTGCTATCACTATTATGAGGTAGGCAGAAATTTTGAAAGAAAGAGATTTGATAAATTGTACTGGGAGAATAAAAACCTCCTGTAGTATTAGATACTTGATTTAATCATGTTTGCCTAGGGTAAAACATAGTTTCTCACTGTGGGATATTCATCAGGGCTTTTTTACTGATGATATTGTCTTTTTTATTGAATGACAGATCTATACATAAATTACCAAGAAGCTAAAATATTTGCTTGTTTATTGCACTTTGATTTTAGGCGAGCTGCGTACCTCTTGGATTTTGAAATGATTTATTTCTGAGGAATGAGGGAAGGGACAGACTTGTCCCAATGTCTGAATTGGTTAGACAGTTGCATCCTAAACCTTTATTTAGTTTGCTATAGAAATAGCTATTTTAGATTGATTGGGAATCTCATTCAAAGTATATATCTTCATTATTAAGAGGTAGAGAGGGTGGAGGAGGGAGGGGGAAGGAAAGAAGAAGGGAGGGAAGGAGGGAGGGAGGGAGGGAGGGAGGGAGGATGGAAGGAAGGAAGGAAGGAAGGAAGGAAGGAAGGAAGGAAGGAAGGAAGGAAGGAAGGAAAATTCACATGACTAGGGTAACTGGCAGTCCTCTTTCTTCCCTTGTTGTTCTAGTCTAATTTTCATGGGCAGCAATCTAGCCAAGTGATTCCTTAGAGGTGCATTCCTGTAACAGCTGAAAATGAGAACTGAGCAACTTTCTGTTTATTTGCTCTGAAACAGCAAGGGTTGGAGGAGCTATTAAAGGTGTCATGCTAAATGAGGCAAGGGAAATATAGGAATCATCCTGCAAGAGATTGACAATCAGGGAAAACTCTAGGTGGCTACCCTACAGTCCATCATAAATTAAAACTTTTGAATCAAGGAAAGATATAGAAGAGATAAAAGAACATGACAGCTCATAGAGCCCATCAGCTAGGAGGTTGAAGGAGGAGTTATTCCAAGATTCAGATTGAATGCATGAAATCTGTCTGCATTTTGTGTTTTCTATTTTTTCTATGAAATAGTGAAGAGTTTTTGCTTTGAGGAATTATGTCTATACCAGGGGCGTTAAACTTGTGGCCCGCAGGCTGGATGTGTCACGTGCTGGCCACACCCACCTCTGGGTTAGTGAAGGAGAAAAAAGCTGTGATATGTCATGTGATGGCATGTCATCGCGAGTTTGACACTCCTGGTCTATACCTTTGAAAGTAAGTTTCACTCTAAATGCAAATATTGTTATTGCTACATCTTAAACCTATAATTGGTTTGATTATTTCCCCCTTAAAATGGATAATCAGTCTGAATTAATTACCATGAGCTGGCTTGACATCAATTAGCTGCACTAATGCAATGCTGACCACCATTCCTCTCAAGATAAAGGCAGCTTCCAAAAGTAGGAGTTGCTGAGGTGGGCTCGTGGAAGTGAGCTTCCCATCTCCCAGCTCTTCTGAATCCAATTTAAAATACACCTAAGTTTGTTGCATTTTTGATGTTCTGTGAAAATGCTTCTATTGCAGATGTTTCATTAATTGGCTAGATACCACCATCAATGCAGTGCACTGATAATGAAACATCTGCAGGAAGACAAACAAGCTCACAGAACATCAAAAGCCCAACATCTCAATCTTGAGCCACATATATTCTCCACATTGGTACTCAAGAAAAGAGTGTGGGCATGCTTGCATGTTTTCAAGAGCATTCTTCTCATACAATTGCTAATTAGCTTGTGGTCTTTTTTTGCCAATAGCAGGGATGATCCTCACCGGGTGTTCAGCTCCTTCTTCAACTACCTTTTCTCCTTTTTAATGTTATCGCTAGGGGGATATGATGAAAACGATGTCCGTTTCGTGTGGCTGAGAGGAAATGATTCTGTCCATGGCCTTGAGAACGTGCGACTCTCACAGTACACAGTGGAACATTTTTACACTCTTGTAACCATGTCGCGTCAAGAAACAGGTAACAAATCAGCAGTGGAAGTAAAAATGGTGTAGAGAGCAATAGCAATAGCAGTTAGACTTATATACCACTTCATAGGGCTTTCAGCCCTCTCTAAGCGGTTTACAGAGTCAGCATACTGCCCCACAGTCTGGGTCCTCATTTCACCCACCTCGGAAGGATGGAAGGCTGAGTCAACCTTGAGCCGGTAAGATTAGAACCGCTGAACTGCAGATAACAGTCAGCTGAAGTGGCCTGCAGTACTGCACCCTAACCACTGCGCCACCTCGGCAGAATTTATGACAGATCTAACTATTTCCAGTGCCCTGATCACCCCTGATGCTTTCTCCAACAAGGAGAGCTCTGCAAGTAATGTTTATATGAGGCATTTGCTGACTAAAGTAGCCTTAAACACTGGAAGGAAAAGATACCCAATATCAACAATACAACTGAGAATGCTATAACATTGAGAAGTAGTTGATGGCACCTTATTGTCATATCCCATGATCTTGCTTCATGGTTTACCACAGTAGTCTCAACCTTTTCTTCGCTACGGATGCCCTTTGAATACTTTTGGTGGCCATGAACCATGACCATGGACCACCAGGACTTAACTCAAGATTTAAATCATAACATTTCTTCAAGACTTCGCAGACTCCCCTGTGATGACATCACATCTCTCCAGGGTTCATGGACCACAGGTTGAGAACCACTGGTTTACCAGATTTCTGCCCTGCCCTGAGTTGCCAGCTTCTCACAGTGGATCTTTTCTATAATAGCCATTTGGGCACCCAGTATACCCAAAAGTCAGAGCTGGCATTTGCATATAGTTCAGCAGATTCATGGTAGAAATCTTTCCGTGACAGAGTAATTCTGACCTGGTTGCTTTGGATAAGGTTTAATTTTAATACAGGTAGTCTTTGACTTACAATAGTTCATTTAGTGACTGTTCAAAACTACAACGGCACTGGAAAAAAGTGACTTATGAACATTTTTCATACTTATGATCATTGTACCATCCCCATAGTCACATGATTTACATTTGAATTCTTGACAAATGTCTCACATTTATGGTGGTTGCAGTGTCCCGGTGTCACCTGATCCCCTTTTGCGACATTCTGATAAGCAAAGTCAATGGAGAAACCAGATTCACTTAACAACCATGTTTCTCATTTAAGAACTGCAGTGATTCACTTAACAAATGTGGCTAGAAAAATCGTAAAATGGGGCAAAACTCACTTAACAAATTTTGGGCTCAATTGTGATTGTAAGTTGAGGACTACCTGTATCTGATGTTTCATCACCTCTTGTGGAGGAACTCTCCTGCTTGAACCTATGTCGTTCAGAAAAGAATATTGCAATAAACACAGCATTCAGAAGGACTCCGTTCTGGGCATTCAAATTTAGTGAAGTCCTTGATTTGCTTATGACTTGTCACCTTTTCTTGCTTTGCATGCCATGATGAAATGCTAATCTTAAGGCTAATACTCAGGTGTGGAATTCAAAAATTTTAGCAACCAATTCTCTGCCTGGTTGCTGGGTGGGCGTGGCCATGGTGGGCGTGGCCTACTCAGCCTCCTGCACCACAGCCGGGAGGGGGTGTTTTCACCCTCCCCAGGCTCTGGAGGATTTCTTTGAGCCTCTGGGAGGGAGAAAATGGCTTCCCCTGGCTCCGGAGGCCCTCCGGAGGCCAGAAACGGACTTCTGGACTTCCAGAACTTCCGGTAGGCCCGTTTTTTGCCCTCCCAGAGTCTCCACGCGGGCCCTGCACTTATCTGGCATCCAAAATAAGCCACGTGGAGACTCCTGGCGGGGGAGGGCTGAGAGGGGCCAGCCACTCCTTGCAACTACCAGTTTGATGAACCAGATGTAAAATTAGCATCTGGTTCGCCCAAATGGTCGATGTAGGGAATAAAATCTATTCTAAGTCTTCTGTTCTAGCCTGGTTGCATGGCAGTTACGATGACAGTCTCTTAGCTATTTCTAAGTTAATTGGCTGTCATGGACATCTCAGTGTTACAGCCAAGGGTTCCTCTGGAGGATAAAGGGGAGATTTGTGGAATGTTCTTCAAAACCCTCCCCTCATTTTACTCATCATTTACAAGAAGAAATCCAGTGCAGGCAAAGCCAAGGAATATGAAATAGTTCTGCTCTGCTCCCTCAGTTTCTGCAAGATACCCTGTCAAAATCATATGCTCAGCCTTTACACTTGACACTACTTTATATTATTACCATGTCACAAGGATTACTAGAGTAGTCTAGTGTCTACTGAGAAGTAGCACATCATTTCCTTCTCTGGAAGAAGAGTATAAGAATATATTCTATTTTTTCTTTCTTGGACCAGGCATTTATTCAAGATTGGTCCTGCAATTTGAGCTCAAGAGAAATATCCTTTATTTTATTCTGGAGACTTATGTGCCAAGCAGTCTGCTTGTCATTTTGTCTTGGGTTTCTTTCTGGATCACCCTGGATTCAGTTCCTGCACGAACGTGTATTGGTGAGTGACATGAAAAAGACACACTTGTTTTATGGATGCAAAGTGACTGAGGAAAACTTTGCTTAGATAAAAACACAGATTATGTTAAATGTAAGAATTAAAACGTTACGCTACTAAAATGAACTAAATGAATAGCCACCACAATTTCACATTGGAAATGTGATGTAGATGTATTTATTATTTGATTGTAGATGTATTTATTATTTGACTTTGTATCTAGAATGTAAAAAAATTATATATTGCATGACTTGATTATTTTGATTTTGGCATGGTTTAGATGTAGAATCTCATAAGCTTATCCAACATCATGACAGAGTATCTAAAAAAGCAGTATTGGATAAAAAATATAAAATGAAAATTTTAAAATATTGCACGTCAGCCTTGAAGCAACCTCAAAACATGGAATATTATGTATTTATATTTTACACTGTCTTCTAGTGTTTTGGAAATTCACCAGATATTTCTCAAGCAGAGGATTAGTAATAGTGGGTCAACTCTAAAGACTTTGAATTTCACAAAAGATGTGTTGCCCATCACTACATTATTTCTCACCATTAATGTTTTCAGTAATATAAAGAAAATAATGTTCTAGGTCCTAGGATATCCTTTTCCTTCATATAAGAGTAAGATTCCAAGACCCTTTGCATTAAATTTGAAAACAAGTTGAATGTTCCTTGAAGGCTAGATGGTAGAAGGACTTACTGAAGATGGATAAAAAGATGGAAAGATAGAAAGATGATAGGAAGATGAAAAAAGAGAGAGAGAGAGAGGAAAGAAAGAAAAGAAAAGAAAGAAAATATATTTTATTTCTTGACAATGTCACAGTTTGAATGGAGATTTTAATCTAATCCCACTTCCACAGTATAAATGCTATGGGGAAAATCTATTTGGTTATATGGCTGTTTTGCAGCACCATAGGACAGCTGTCCCTTTCTTCCAAATGTAGAACATTCCTGTTTTTTCCTTATTTTTTTCTTTCTGGGTCTTCATCCATTTGAGGGGAAAAATGGAGGACACACTTTCTGCTATCATTTCATCAAAAGCTTTCAGGATTTAACAATGTGGCCCTAAAAAAAAATCAGAAAGCATTCTCACATATCAAAAATTTCCTGGTATTTATGATTACCCATGGCTTCTTACAAAGTTACCCATGGAAGAACCATCTGTTGTGTCAAATTTCAGACAAAAACAAAATGTATTTGGTGTTCATTTTTTTGTGGTAAAAAAAAACACGACTGTATTTTCCAGGTGTAACCACAGTGCTCTCAATGACAACTTTGATGATGGGGTCCCGAAAGTCAATGACAAATGCCAATGGTTTCATAAAAGCCATTGACATTTATCTGGGCATCTGCTTCAGCTTTATATTTGGGGCATTGGTGGAATATGCAGTAGCTCATTACATCACATCACAGAAACATTCAGCTAACGAGACCCAAAAGGTAAACCTTGTTCAATCAGATCATGTAGTGAATAAGCATTTTCAGTGAACGGATGAATGTGTGGATAGCTAGAGAGGTATATAGATAAATAATTATACATGGATTTGTTCCCTCTAGGAGTTATGTCAGTAAAACAACTGGAAAGGCTGCATTCAGACTTTAACATTAGACAATGGATTTGTTAGTTTGCTGCGGGGTGGGGGGTGAGAAGAGTCTGGGTTCTCCTTTCTTCCAAACCAATGGTGGGATTCAATTTTTTTTACTACTGGTTCAGTGGGGGTGGCTTGGTGGGCGTGACTTGGTGGGCATGGCAGGCAGAGGTGGGTTCCTACCAGTTCACACCTATTTGGTAGAACCGGTTCGTCAAATCTACCGAACCGGTTAGAAGAGGTTCCACCAGTGGACCTGGAAAGCAGGCCACACCTACAGAAGAGGTTCCCAAAATTTTTGAAACCCACCACTGGTGGCAGGGGAAGGATAGTATAAAATCTCCATTCCCTCCCCACTCCAGAGGAAGGTTACTGCAAAATCCCCATTCCCTCCCAATCAGCTGGGACTCGGGAGGCAGAGAATAGATCAGCCAGAAGTGGTATTTACCAGTTCTCCGAACTACTCAAAATTTCCACTACTGGTTCTCCAGAACTAGTCAGAACCTGCTGAATACCACCTCTGTTCCAAACCCAGGAACAGAAACAAGACAGACTAGAAGAAAAGTGAATCCTCTCTTTAGTTTAGTCTGTTATCTCCCTTTGGGATCTGGAAGCCAGATCATTGGCCTTCCATTCCTTCCCCATACAAGTTGAGTAGACTAGCAGCTGGATCTTACTCCAAAGCTTTGGATGGATCATTCCTCAGCCTTGCTCATGAGCAGAGCAGGCTAGCGTAGAAGTGGAGTCCCATGGACTGTGAAGTTCAGTAGAGTAGCCATCGTTCCTCTCCCCTCTTTACTGTCTGGTTCCAGAGTCCAAGCAGAATTAGCTAGAGGATCGTGGCATGTTTTTATGAGAACAAGTAAAAAATATGTTGCTTGTGGTATTACGAGAGAACTAATTTTATTCAGGTAAGGAGATTCCCAAAGTTATGTTTATCTTTAGAATAGTTTGATTGAATACCTAGACCAGATATGATGATGATGATGATGATGATGATGATGATGATGATAATCTTTGGTGAGATTCACAGCCTTTGGGGCTGGTTGGTAACTCGGCAGCTTGAGTCCTAACTAAGAACCTAGGAACTGTTAAGGTAACGTCGGAAGATATAAGCTGTTCCAAGTAGGGTGTTTTTTTGTAGAGTCAGAATGTTCAAATCTGATAAATTTTAGAATTTCCAAATAGCGAGGTAGCCCTTTAGGTATTGCTCCAAGGGCTTCAATTACAATCGGGACAACACTCGATTCCTTTTTCCACAGTCGCTCAACTTCAATTTGCAAGTTATTATTATTATTATTATTATTATTATTATTAGGCCCTTCTGGCCTTAGTTCTGGTAAATCAGAATTTGGCTTTTGCTAAGATTTCTATTGTTTGTTAAAATCCCAAAGTGAAGTTACATTAGCAGCAGTCATACTAAATGTCTGTTCTTTACAACTGCTATTGTTTAATTTTTAATTTACTAAGTTACAACATACCTCTGCCATCTAACTGTAACTTTGCTCTATTCTAGGCTTTTGTAAAAGATGCCACCAGAGAAACTGAAAATAAAACCACCATTGATATATTCAATACGCCACTCACTGCCAGTTTCAATCAAAAAATAAATTTTGTCTCTGTTGATAATGCCTCTTGCAACAGTTTACCCTTGAGCCCAAGGGATAAAATTCAATACATCTTGAAGAATAAACTCCAGAGACTCACCAACTATTTCACAATTCAAAATCCAAGCAAAATTGATTGCTATTCGAAATGGTTATTTCCTTTTTTTTTCATACTAGTCAATCTGTTCTACTGGGGCTATTACTTGATTTTCTAGAAAAGTGCCTTTTCTTTGTAGAAGAGAAACTGAAAATGGGTCGGCACCATGGATTCGGGATTTTACTTTCAATTTATGTTGATGTTTCCACTGATGTAGCAAATACTGGCATTTTGTTATGAAAGGGAAGTGAAAGAATCTGTCAACAAGAGGCTTGGGTAGATGGCTTGTCTGTTTTGATTCCCTCCTCTCCCATGCCAAAATGTGTCTGCACTATCATATTTTGGATATGGTCCAAAGTATAATGTCCCTATCTTTAGGTAGAGAAGAGCAAGAGCCACAGACTGTGGACCAGGAATAATACAGATTTTTTAAATATTCCTCTTCACATGTAGGTTAAGCACCAATGAAGATTTGTTTCGGATTAAAGGTCATAGGATTGTTCTCAGAACCATGTCCAAATTACTTAGAACATCTTTTTTGTATCTTACAGTTTACAGATCTAGGAAGTTTAGTTTAGACCAGAGTTTAGTGTGATATGGGATAGGATGAATTAACTGATGATCTACAATTGCAATCCCAATTGGTTCATCATGCTTGCTGTTTATATCATGAGGAGAGAAATCAAGGTTGGCACAAATGAGAATTCTTTTCCAGTGAAAATTGGGGACCCAATGAAGCCTGGATTGCAACAGAATTGAGCCTCGTTATTTAATACAAGATTCTTCACTTGAATCTGTCCAGTGCAGATCCTATTTGCTTTCTGAAAAGCCAATAAGACATCATACCAATTGTGACTTGTCCATGGAGAAGAAATTCCTGCATGTGTGTCAGAATATTTCTTCTAAAATCAATTGATTTTTTTTCCAGTAAAGACATAATAATAACAAATTTTCTGCTGCTGTGCCATAAATAGGATCCAAGACTTTAAGATCCATTGTATATTTAATATAGGCTCACATTGGATACATTTCTAAGCCATTTACTTTGGTGATTAACCATTAAACTGACCAATGAGGTCTAATTCAAGAAATGTACTGCATATTGTGCAATGAATAAAATAACTGATGCTTCCTATATAAAATAATAGATGGGGTTACTTGATTTCAAAAACTCTCTGGCCTACCAAAGATTCTCCAGTCACTTAAATATATTCATTCTGCAAACATGGCTAATACCGATATACAGAATTTTAACTTAGGAAAGAGTGTATTTTTTGCATTTCTGTCAACCTAACATTGGTTTCTACCAAAATAGGGCAACTGGGCCCTGTAGGGGATTTCTTTTGTAAAAAATAATTTTAGCAAACATAGTAAAACCTCATACAAACTAAACTAAAACCAAATGAGAGTTATAGGAAAGGAAAAAAAGAAAAAGAAAAAAGAAAAAAAAACCAACAAAGACAATAATAAAGAAATGGCTTCCAAACTCAATTTCACTGAGGATAACTTAACATAATTTTTCCCCATCTTTTAAAATTACAAATGAAAAATCAATTTCTTCCAATAGCCTAACCTTTATCTATTTTTCCCCTTTTGTCAGTTGTATATTATTTTAAGCTCATAAGTCTGTTTAAAATTCATTAAATACAAAGAAAATAAACTCACAAGTAGTCAAATTAAGCTCACTGTTTTGAAGGTCTTTAATATCCATAAGGTAGTAAGATTGAACATTTCCAAATGTGACTAGAAATAAGTTGGCTGATTATTAATTTCCTGAAATGACCAAATATAGTTTCCAGTTTGGTCTGGTGGGAACTTTTGGTTGCATATCAGTTTCTCTAACAGGTGTTTACTCTGTGATTGGTTCATAATAAAATTTTATTGAACCATTTCTCTACAATCCATTGTGAAGATCAAAAGTGCCTATTTGAAAATCATCCACTACGTAAAGTGCAACATTCAGGAAAAAACATCCCAAAATAGACTTGCTAAGTAAGATGATTAAACACATGTTCTAATAATGACAAGTGACTTTGTATATACCCTGTCAATTAAAATGTATGCTATATAAAATGTAAAGTGGATTTTTTTTTAAAAAGCAACAATACTTGTTCTTTACATTGCCTCTTTTCAAACTTAAATGCCATTTTTTCTTTGTTCACCAAAGTAAACCCCTTTAAATGTTATCAGCAATGGTGGGTTTCAAAAATTTTTGGAACCTCTTCTGTAGGTGTGGCCTGCTTTCCGGGTCTACTGGTGGAACCTCTTCTAACCGGTTTGGTAGATTTGATGAACTGGTTCTACCGAACTGGTGCGAACCGGTAGGAACCCACCTCTGGTTATCAGCATAGTGCATTTCATATTTATATACTAATAGTTGAATTTTCATTGTCAGGAAGGCTCCCTATGCAACAGACCAAAATAAAAAATGCTGAACAGTTCTATGCCTAATAATAGAACCATGGAAATAGAAAATACTACTAAGGCCATCAAATTCAACTCTCTATAGCTAAGGAAGCAGCAGATAAATGGAAAGGTTTCACCTACTAATGTGAAACTCATGCAATTTTTATGGGAACTACAACCTGCGCTAATAGCAGATCCATCCATGTCATGCATTTGGGGGGAATACAATATAGAATTCAAATACCTAATCTGCATAAATCAAAGCTGTGTCAATCACAATAACATTAAAGTTCTGTCACTGGCTTAACATCTTGTACATTTTAAAGGTCTTTGGATTGGTTAGAAAGAGACTTGGGGACAAAAAACATTCTCAGTCCTCCCCAGTCCACTGTTATTATCAACAAAGCTTGTCATTACTTTACATATCAAAGTAATTTTTAATGTTAAAATATAGTTTTATGTTCTGACCCCCCTCGTCCTACACCAAAGCATGCCGAGACAAAGATTCCTGCAAAAGGGCGTGTGCACAATCATTCCTTTTATAGTCTTGAGAGGAGCCTAATTACCACCAGCTGAGTGCAATTACCTCCTGTAACTGCGCAACTGTTCTTTACTCCTATTAGCTCTTCGGTGCCGGGCATCCAGGAACAACTCACTGCTGACGTCCGGATCACACTCCCTTGTCTCCTCCCCACTGGTCCAAGGCTCAGGCACCTCCTGGTGGCCAACCAACCTCTCTGCGCCCTGCTCGGAGTCGGAACCCTGTCCAGGGTCCTCCACATCCTCCAAAGCCGACTCATAGGGCCCCTTGCTGTTGGAGTCTGGTGGCAGTTCCAACAGCTCCTGCCGGGCCACAACAGTTTTATTAGTCACATGCCAAATGTCACCATGTCATGTAGCATGACACAAGAGAATCTCCAGCTTAATATAATACCACAAGTGGAAGGAAGGAAATGAATACAAATGCAATTTCCTAAACAATTCATGTAAAGGCATTGCAGTTCTAGAGGAATGTGTTTCACAAATGTGTTGATGGAGAAGCATCGCTTTTACTGATAACAATATGAATCGACTTTTATTGGAGATATTTGTTCCATCTTCTAAAGAGAGTTGTCATAAGAAATTTCATTTACTCTATGAGATAATTCCTCTCCATGAAACTAAAACAAAATCATGATGTTCTGGAACAATGTAAGCACCCAGAGCAATTGAAACAATGGTGTTTCTTATTTAAGTGCTAAAAATGAAAATAGCAAAATGGAATTAAAATGTACCTGCCAATTAGTCAAAATCATTTCCCCAAAGTCTGGCACACAGACACAAACATATTTTTTATCCAAATCTGATTTATTCCTCTGTCAAGATTATTTATAATTCAGGATGGCCTTTACATGGAATTAAATGTTGTGATCCATTAGTGCTGCTGTACACCATCTAAACAATTTTGTGTCACTTCACAATCTTCTACAATGGTAGAGTGATAACAAAATAATAATTTTAAAAAGGAGGGAATCTTCAAGTAATCTGAAATTTATCGTTCACCCAAAATTAGATTCTCTCTCAAGATTTTAAGTTTTTCCAACATATATTTAAAAAAAAATATTCAAAATTTATTTCAAGGTATTGTGAATATGGGAGTTTGTGAGCACTGGCTTGCTCCTCCAATAAGAGATTCAGAGCTGTGGTGATGCAGTGGTTAGAATGCAGTACTGCAGGCTACTTCTGCTGATTGCTGGCTGCCAACAGTCCGGGAATTTGAATATCACCAGCTCAAGGTTGACTCAGCCTTCCATCCTTCTGAGGTGGGTAAAATGAGGACCCAGATTGTTGTGGGCAATATGCTGACACTGTAAACTGCTTAGAGAGGGTAAAGCACTGTGAAGTGGTATATAAGTCTAACTTGCTATTGCTATTGCCCTTCACAAGGACCAGATCCATTAGAAGGGATCACTAAACTGTTACAAATTTGGGAGTACTGCAATGCACTCTACATGGGGTTACCCTTGAAGAGTATTTGGAAGCTACAATTGATATAAAATGAAGCAGAGCAAAGAGTTCTGGAGGGTGGCACACATAATACTGCTGTTGCGTGAGCTGCATTGGTTGCCAGTATGCTTCTGGGTCCAATTCAAGATATTGGTTACTGTTGTGGCCCTGCAGGAGCCGTTGGAGCTGCCACCAGACTCCGACAGCGAGGGGCCCTATGAGTCGGTCCTGGAGGATGTGGAGGACCCTGGACAGGGTTTCAACTCCGAGCAGGTGCAGAGAGACTGGTTGGCCACCAGGTGGCGCCTGAGCCTTGGATCAGTGGGGAGGAGACAAGAGAGAATGATCCAGAATCCAACTGTGAGTTGTTCCGGGATGCACGCTGTCGAAGGGCTACTTGGCGTCAAGAACAACTACGTAATTACAGGAGGTAATTACGCTCAGCTGATGGTCATTAAGCTCCTCTCCCAGACTATAAAAGGGACTGCTTGTGCCACACCCTTCTTGCAGAAGTCAACGTTTGGGACTAAAGAGAAACGAACTTGGCAGGCTGGATTGCTGCCAGAGTTTGTTTGCATTGCTGCCAAGGTTTGTCGGACTTGCTGCCAAAGTCCTTATCTATTTGTTTATTTGGCTTTCAGCCACCGAGAGTCTGGTCTTGTTAATTAAAGGACATTCCATTTTACGCTTGTCTCGGCTTTCGTTACTGGACGGAGGAGGGGGTCAGAACAGGTTACTATCTTTAAAGCCCTTCATGGCATGGGACCAAGTTATATAAGTCTCACCCCAATGGGATTGGCCTACTTCATTTGCCATGGCAGAAGGGATATATTGTAGACACCATCGGTGAAAGGATTTTAGCTGGCAGAATCTAGGTAGCCTTTTTTGCCATGGCCCCTTTGAGACGTCATTCTACTGGAAGTAAAGTTTATTCCCATCTTATTGGCCTTCCGGAAGTACCTTAAAATCTGACTGCTGGTTGGCCTAATCAATTCAAGGCCTAATCAAATTTTCAATTGGTGATATGAGGAACAAAGAACAATCAAAATTGATAATTGATATGACTTTCCATCCTTTCTACAAACAGAGTGTAACATGTAACAGGAAGTGACCTATTTTGCTATTATTTCCATTCTGTTATTTAACAATATATTGCTACTCATGTCCAAAAGCATATTATATAACATGTCAGTAACTACATGTGAGTAGAAATGATTGTACCAGGTAAGTGGGTATGACATGAGATTCAATGTTAGAGATGTTCATGCATGTATTTGTTCCCATCTCATTTTACCGAAATAACTAATCAAACAAATTCCGATAATCCAAATATTGAAGAATAAGAAATTTCAGTAAAATTAATAAAATCAATAGTGGTGGGAATTATCCCTACAAATTCCATGTGTTATGTCTTTTTGCACCAGTTGTGTTCCCTCCCAAAATGATATTTCCAGTGATCAAGTTGGAGTGTCATTGATTTTATAGTCACAATGAAATCATCTTGTGCATGACAGTTTTGGGGAACACTATTGTTTGTAAGGAGTGTTTTTTTAAAGAAAGGATACTTTTAAAAAATTGGGGAAAGATTATCCTTTCAAACATTCCAAGGAAGACCAAGGTAGCCACATAATACTCCCCTATTTTTTTTAAAAAAATTAGTGCCCAGAGTGGAGTACCAAGAAAGGATAATTATGAAGAGAGGGAAAACTAATAGAATTATTAGAAACTTGAATTGTCAATGAATATTCCTGGAAAAATAATGGAAGCAGTAACCCTTATCCTTTAATAATGTCTTCACGTGACTCACATTCTCCTTTCCTGACGATAACTTGGGAATCAGTATCATGCCTCTTTTTATCTCCGCATGACCTTTCCCAAATCCAAGCATTTTGGTTACAGGTAAAATGTGTTGTACATCTTCTCAGGAAAACAGTCCATACTTTAGCTTGCAAACTAGTAATTGCCATGAGATTTTAGAAGCAGAAGAAATTAGTAAACGAAGTGGTGAGGATAAATGAGAGGAGAATCAGAAGTGATTGGATACCCATTAAATGTTCTCCAAGGAGCTGCTGTATTTAGAGGCAGCTTTCCATGCCAATTTTACTTTGAAGATGCATAAATTTTATAATTCTCATCATTAGTGCTATAAGCATAGTAAGGAATAAGTTAATTTTACAGTAATGTGATTATTAAAACCATTAGTCAAAGCCAAGGGATCCATAATTAACTTAATCTCCAGCATCAAGTAAATGATTCTACTGTGTGCTTTAAGGAAGCAATTGTTCACTGTTATGCAAAATACACCAGAGTTATTAGACTATAAAGCTTTGTAATCTTATAGTTAAATTATAAATTTTACATATTTTAATAACCCACTTTATATATTTTATTTTCCAGAGAATATTGAAAAGAACTATAATTTTATTTTTCTGTCTTTTAGCTAAACTAGAATGTTCCAATGTATAGAAACTGTGTTATCTTCTACCTGAGATTACTAGTTGTCTAGGTTGGATGTAAGTAATAGGCTGTTGAAATGATTGACAGAAAGATTTTACCGGACTAGAACAAAAAACAAAACATTGCTTGGAATCAATAAGACCATCTTTTGAACTAAAATACATAAATGAGAGGAAATCCAGTACTATAAAATGCACATTGTGGTATTTATTATTATTTCACAAAATATAAATAAGAACCAATGAAGAACAAAAGTTGAGATTTATGTATCATGTACTCACTATGACTATTAATGTCACATGTTGTGAAGACATTTCTTCTGGTCTTCTCTTTCATATGTTATGTAGGTAGTATTATCTTACTCCTCTGTGACCCCAAATTACAAGAATTATTGGTGGGGAAAATAAAACAATATTTAGAATCCTTCAGGTTTTGGGGTTCTATAAGCTCCCAGGACTTGAAATAGATACCTAACATTAGAACCATCATTAAAAAGGCACAACAAAGAGTGTTCTTCCTGTGTCAACTCAAAACGTTCAGACTGTTAGTACAGTTTTACAGAGGAATTATTGAGTCTGTCATTTGTACTTCTGCAACGGTCTGGTTTGGTACAGCAGCCAAACAGAACAAATACAGGCTTCAATGAAAATTAAGACTGAAAAAGAACAATTGCAACCATCCTGCCTTCCCTAGAAGACCTGTATATTGTGTGGGTCAAAAAGAGAGCTGAGAAGATATCTACAGACCATTCACATCCTGGACATAAATTGCTTCTACTCCTCTCCCGAGGTCACCACTACAGGCCACTGCATGACAAAACAACTAGACACAGGGAAAGTTTCTTCCCTCGTGCTACCACTGCTGAACACCTAATTCTCACAGTGCTGTCTCATGGCTTATGCATATTTGCCCATGTAGTATGGTTGTAGTATTATTATCTTTCGTATTATCTTCTATACTACCTTTTTGGTATTATGATGATGATTCTGTTGCTTTGCATGGACACTTGAGAGCTTCTGCACCAGAGACAAATTCCTTGTGTATCTAATCATAGTTGGCTAAATAAAGTATTCAATTCAATTCTATTTTCTTCTTTCAAGCCATGAGATTTCTTTAATGGGCATAGGTGTAGCTGATGGCATATACTGAAAGCACTGTTATGAAGGACCACAAACCAAACATGAATGAATGGGAATCCTTCCCTTTCCAGACTGGAGCTAAGAAAAGCTGGCATTTAAGATGCAACAAGGCAGAAACTGTGATTTACTTGCAATATTGATGCCATGGGGCTACAAAGCTGGTAAGCATGGGCAATCCCCATAAGAGGCAGTGGGGTGCAAACTCAATCCCCACACCTTGGAACCAGGAGAAACCTGGGGCTAATATCATTCTAAAAGCCTATAGGTCTTCTGTCAATCTCTGGTTTGTTTGTTTTTTTAAATCTGGAATGTGACATTGTTTTGCACTTTCAGATTTCAATCCAAAAGGATGAATCCCTATTGGATATAGCTGTCCTGGTAATTTACTACAACTGTTCAACCTTTTCCCACCTGGTATCATTGTAGCTAAGAAGATAACTATGGACCATGCTGTTTTAAATTATGCTTTGGGCCTACAAATTATCAAGCTGAGACAATATTAAATCAGTCTGGCTGCTGTCCAGAATGATGTAGCACAGAAAAGCAGTTTGCAAGTTGGACAAAGAGAATCGTTTCTGTATCCCCTGTTCAAAATGGATGTGGGAAGCATCACATTTAGAGAGATCCATGACCCTTAAAAGGAAAGGTAAATTGCTGCTGAGTGTCTATGAATCTGAGGGAAAACCTTGCAACAACATCTTCCTGTTTTGAGATTCCCATACAGAAAGGATATGGTCACTAAATTAATGGTTTAGTGATTGAAGCAAAAAGGATCCTGTAGAGGTTGTCCTTGATTTATGACCACAACTCTGCCCAAAATTTCTGTTGCTAAGCAAGGCACTTGTTAAGTGAGTTTTGCCCTTTTTTATGACCTTTGTTGCCATAGATTTGCCAAGCAAATCGCTCCAGTTCTTAAGGGAGTCATGCAGTCATTAAGCAAATCTGGTTTCCTCCATTGACTTTGCTTGTCAGAAGCCAGCTGGAAAGGTTATAAATGGTGATCACATGACCCCAGGACAATGCAACTGTCATAAGTACATGCCAGTTGCCAAATGCCCAATATTGGTCACATGATCATGGAGATGTGACAACACTCATAAGAGAAAATGGTCACAAATCAGTTTTTCAGTGCCATTGAATCTTCAAATGGCCCCTAAATAAATGGTTGTAAGTTGAGGACTTCCTGTAATGCAGGAAAGGAAAGGTATTTAATATATATTATCATTTATTTTTAAAAAATTAAATACTCCTGAGTCTTAGTCTGTGTACAACAGAGCAACCTGCAATCATTTATCCTATCATTGGGATTAAGGTAGATTAACAAACTGTAAATGGCAGTGCAGGTTTTGAAGTGACTAGAGAATAAATTGTAAATTTGAGTTTATCTAAGGGTAGGATTGTTAATCTGAGGCCTTCCAGATGTTTTGGAATCCATAGGTGAGGCTAATAGGAGTCCAAAATATCTGGAAGGCATCAGATTAGCAATCCTACCCTTAGATAACTGTCCTTTATCAGTCAAAAGCTGGAGAATACTACACTGTCTAAAAAGTATTGCCACAAATGTGATCTCTTCCAGGTTTATAATTCTAAAAGGTTCATCGTTTGCCTTTTCACTGACATTTTCTCAAATAAAAATTCCCATAAACAGGGAGGTGTAATGTGTGACCTTAAACTGCTTTTCCTGCGATGCCCAGAATTATCTGATCATACCACTAGCAGTTGAGAGTGCAGTCTCTAAAATATTGGCAACATGGCTTCCTATGATTTCATTCAAATATGAACCTTGAACTATAATTCTTGAATTATATTTCAGATTTAATTCACCTTATAGAAGAAATGCCACCACACAATGGAAAAAGATAGACAATTTGGGCTCAATATATATAGGTGACATTACTTTCTTTGTTTTGCATTGTCACTCTTTGATTGGTTCTTATTCTTCTGAAACATCGCTACCTATAAAGCCCTACATGGCATCGGACCTGGGTACCTGAGAGACCGCCTCCTGCCGATTACCTCTCTCAGACCAATTAGATCGCACAGGTTGGGTCTCCTCCGGATTCCATCTGCCAGCCAATGTCGGCTGGCAACTCCCCGGGGGAGAGCCTTCTCTGTTGCAGCTCCGGCCCTCTGGAACGAGCTCCCTGTTGAGATCCGGATCCTTACTACCCTCCCAGCCTTCCGCAAAGCCACCAAGTCCTGGCTGTTCCAGCAGGCTGGGGGGAGCTGAGAAGCATCTTCCTCCATAAAAATTGTGAATGTTGGTTTTGTTTTAATATGTTGTCTTTGTCTTGTTCCCCCCTTTCCCTTGTCTTTTGTGAGCCGCCCGGAGTCCTCCGGGAGTGGGCGGCATACAAGACAAATAAATAAATAAATAAATAAATAAATAAATAAATAAATAAACAAACAAACAAACAAACATAAAGTTCTATCCAGGACAATAAAAAAATTATGACAATCATATTAAATAAGAAACAGTCACAGTGAGAAATCCTGTTCAAAATGTTTATGTGGGCACTAAAGCAAAGCAAAATACTAAAACAAAAGAAGGCAAGCTTTTGGTAAGTTTTCTCATCTTCAGGATAACCTTAACAGATTTTCTTCAAGATATTCTTTAAGTTATTGAAATACCTGGGACTCAGAGGTAGAAGGATATCATACCAGAGGTGGTATTCAGCCATTTCTGACCAGTTCTGGCAAACTGATAGCGGAAATTTTGAGTAGTTTGAAGAATCAACCAATACCATCTCTGGCTGGCTCCGCCCCCATCTATTCGCTGCCTCCCAAGTCCCAGCTGATTGGCGTCCCAGCTAATCTGCTAGGTCTTCTTCTGTTGCCCTGCACAGGAGAACAGAGCTGGAAAGCAGGTTAGTGGGTGGGGTGGAAATGGAGATTTTACAGTATCCTTACCTTGGGGTGGAATGAATGGGGAAGGAATGGGGATTTTGCAGTATCCTTCCCCTGCCACGCCCACCAAGTCCCAGCCCGGCCCCAGAACTGGTAGTAAAAAAATTTGAATCCCACCACTGCATCACCCCATGACATATTGCTACCATGTAACATATAGACATAGTCACTTTAACAGGATACTTCTTTACAATGAAACAATCATGATTCATAGGTCTAAAGACATATGGGATATTTTAAAAAGATCATGATGCTCTTTAGAAATAGGGAGTCCTAAAATTTAGCTTTTCCAGTGAAAAAGAGTTCAACATTTTGGGGGATAATTGGCTCCAGTAAAGGTCTTCTTACAACTTGGAAATAAGCATTTGCCCACCTGTAACTTAAATCCATTATCCTATTGTCATCCAAGTGTGAAAGAACTGCATTTGATATAATATATTTTCAGGTCTTTTAAGAAAAAGTACTATCATATTTTTCCTTTGTCCTTTTGCAAGGCTAATCACAGTCAGTTTCTTCCCTCTATCTTCCCTGGGCTTAGTTTCTAATTCCCTGATCTCATTATTTTCTTCCTCCAGCCCTTAAACAAAGGGCCTAGAATTGGACATAAAGTGAAATATGACCAAAGCAGAATAGAGTGGAAACAACTATTTCCTAACAACTAATTTGGAAATTATTTTTCTTCTGATGTAGCTTAAAACGGCATTTGCTTTCTTTACCACCACATCACATGGCTTGCAATACTTGTTTTGCTAGTTTTATCTAATTCCGAGGATAAATATCAGTGCTTCTCTATATTCCCCCATTTGTAGAAAACAGAAGATAGATATAAGCAAATATGAAAGCAAGTACGGGTAGTCCTTGACTTACAACCATTTGTTTAGTGACCATTCAAAGTATAGCGGCATAGAATAAAGTGACTTATGACTGGTTTTCACACAATCGTCGCAGCATCCCCATGATCACATGATCAAAATTCAGGTGCTTGGCAACTGGCATGTATTTCTGACAGTTGTATTGTCCTGGGGCATGTGACTACTCTCTGTAATCTTCCCAGTGGGCTTCTGACAAGCAGAGTCAATGGGGGAAGCAGGATTCACTAAATTTAAGAACCACATGAGTCACTTAACTGAAGTGATTCGTTTAGGAACATAGCAAAAAAACATCCTAAAGGGGAGAAATCTAACTTATCAACTGCCTCACTTAGCAATGAAAATTTGGGGCTCAATTGTGGTCGTAAGTTGAGGACTATCTGTATGTAATGATCCATTTTTGGTAGAAATTATTTTAAGCTGCAGTAGGCAAACTTTCAGAAGGCCAGTTATGGGACCAAGGGCCATCATACAAAATCTTACATGTGTGCAATAGTTTAAGAAGATTGTTACATCAGTGTATATATTAAAAAAGCTGGCCATAGGGAAGCTTTGGATGGCTTAGATAGTTTTGTTTTAAATGTTATAACATCTCTATTGGGGCATATCCTAGTTTCCATCTATTTCTGACTTTAAAAATGGAAGAAACAACATCACTAATTTTCAGCAATTATGGTCAGACTACCTTTCAAGGGCCACATAGGGAGAATTCTGAAGCAGAAAGGTTGAGGCCCCAGACAGATGGATGGTATATAGTTTGATTAATTCTGCAAGATAAGATCTCTGAAGTTCCTTACGGTGTTAGGCAGAATTAATTACACCACACAATAGGATGAAGTTTATTTTATTATATCAGAAGAAAATCTCTGCATGCATCTTAATGGCATGTGGGAAAAAACAAAACGATAACTGAATGGACAGATGAATTATTAATCTGCTGCCAACTTTATAGCTTGATGTGCAAATGATTTTTTTTTATTTTTTTAGCAACTAGTAGAATTTCTTCACGGAATTCCAAATAATTTGACAAGCTCTTTGGGAAGTATCTCAAAGAAGATGTAGTACAGTTCTGCACTGAGGCATAAAAATAAATGACTATGGAATAATGTAGGCTTTGTTGCAAGGTGCAATTGTTTCATATCATGGCCAGGTATGTTGGTCTTCAACTCTGCTATTTCCTAGTCAGTAGGGGCAAAGGGTCCAATATACTTGGAAACTTCCAGATCAGAAAAGTTGATATATAACAATTACTCATTACCATATGCTGCACCCTGATATGATAACATGCAATGTTAGGTTTTAAACCACAATGTTCCTACATCCACAATTTCCTGTCAGGTAGGCCTAGTGACTAAGGCCATTTACAAAGACATAATTTGTGGGTGTAATTAGTTATAAAATACTGCATATTATGTAAATTGTGACATCACCTGGAAAATCTCATATATAGTCTTGCTAGATTTCAGTGTATCCCATATCTTAAACTGCTCAGAATTATGTTGTGTTTTTGTATAAAGTACGGAAGTTCAGCAATATGTATCTAGTATAAGTCCTTGAGTATATATACATTCAGACATACAGATATATAACAATATCATTAATCAGTTGTATATTCAAAATTGAGCAAACATCCAGAGCATGACTTAAAAGAAGGAGGAATGTAAAAATGATTGGCTACTTTCACACATTTTGAAGTAAGTAAAGGCAGCAGGACTATCTAAAGGGTCTTATCTTCATGCAGATAAAAACTGTAAAGAGTAAATCTTACTTAATTGCATTACTTCTCTCAGGATGTAACAAGAATATGAGCTTTTGAGAGAAACAACCCACTTAGACTTTGGTCATTTGAGATTACATTGGAAGAAATTGTGTGGTCAGGGCAAAAAAATAAATACCAATTTAATATGGCTACTCCCAAACTAATATTTTCCCCTTCCTGTAAACTGAAAAATGTAACTTAGAAGCAAGTTTTAGAAAGGTTGTGGGGCTTAGAAAATCATGGCAAATTGCAATTTAGCTTCCAATGAAGAAATCTTCTGCTATGGCAAATGTCAATGCTTCACTGCTTGGAGTTCCAATGGGCATCAATAATCAGCTCCTGGAGTCCCAATGGCTTGTTCAAGAAACAGATATAGTGTACCAGAATAAGGCATTTTGAACACAACTGGCCACATCAGCAATTCCCGTATTTCATTACCTTTAAAAAAAAGCTAGGAAAAGGAGACTTGAGGGAAACACTAAGAAAGCAGTTACAGTATTCCAGTGGCTCAACCATGATTTGAAGTGACTAGAAGCATTTGAAATGTGGATTTACAGGTGACTCTTATGTATAAGTTGCGTTGACAAAATCAGAAATGAGGAGGTGATAAGTCACCTGGGAAAGCCAAGGGAAATCATCAAAACCATAAAAAAGCAAAAGTTAGAATATTTTGGACATGTGATGCGACACCCCCAAAAATATGGCGTACTTCACTTAATCTTCCAGAGAATGATTGAAGGCAAATGAGGTCCAGGCAGAAGAAGAACATCATGGCTTCAAAATCTAAGGGACTGATTTTGACAAAACTCAACAGCACTTTTTCATGTGGCTGTTGATAAAAATAGGATTGCCAATATGATCGCCAATGTCTGATGATGGATATGGCACAAAAAGAAGAACCATGATTGATTGACAGCCTACTGTGCTATCCTTGGTTAAGAAGGCTGAGTGGTTATAGTTCTCTGCAAGCAAAACAGCTCAGCTCATCCTGATCAATTCGAGTAGAAATGGAAGATTGGGCAATGGAAAAACCAGTGTGTGTGTGTGTGTGTGTGTTTTGTGTGTGTTTGTTTATTTATTTATGTCCTGCTTTTATTGTTTTTATAAATAAGTAAAGGCAGTGAACATACCTATTCCTTTTATTTTCCCTACAATAACCACCCTGTAAGATAGGTTGGGTTGTAAGAGAGTGACTAGCCCAAAGTCACCCAGCCAACCAATTATGTAGAAGTGCCCAAAGTTGTCAGAATAGAGAATATTACCTTCTATTTTTAATTTTCCAATGTTTTGCACAATTTCTTCCATCAATGTTCTTATAAAAAAAATTATTAGGGCAGAAGGTGATATAACTATGCACGGTCTCAGACTCAGAGGCGTTTGGAGTCTTATGCCTGAGAACCCTGGGAAATACATAGGACAATGAACAGTAAATTTATTGGATTATTTTAAAAAGTCAGAAACAGCAGTAATCACATAATTAGTCACACACAATGGCATATGATCACCAGGGTTTGCAAGGTTTTTTTTTTAACCAAATAAAGTCATTCTTGTTTTATCTAGTACTAGCTGATAACCCGGCGTTGTCTGGATATTTATTTATAGGGGGAAGATGTCTGGACTAAATATAATTTCTAATTTTTCCCCTTACCAGAGTACCAGTACCCCCGTGGAGTACTTTGATGTCTTTACCATGGTAACTCCACTGTGCTGTACAGTAGAAGTCATTTTAAGGCACAATAGGCTGTATCTTAACAGAACACACACTCCGAGGGCGTTAGGGGTGTCTTACTCCCACAGTATTTTTTCCAGAGAGTAAGTTATTTGTGTATCAAGTTTGGTTGAAATTGCTGGAGGCGTTCCAGAGTTATGCTGGTACACACACACAAACACACATTTTCATATACGTTTATAGATGGTTATTGGCCTAGCAAGGAACACCTCAATTCATCACATGGCTTTTGTCCTGTTCCTTTAGCTTGGCTATCTCAGCATGCTAACCTTTGATTTCCTTAACTATAGTTTAGGAATGGGTCCCTTCATAAATGGGGGTCTACTAGCTTCTCCTCCATCATAGCATGGATCTAGTTATGGGGCAGGAAGAGAACCAATATTCTTTTTTTTAGCCCTAAAATGTTCCAGAGACAGCATTTGCCTGTTTGACTTTGGCCTTCAGTAGAAAAAAGGCAAAGAATACACATTTCTGCAGCAGTGAGCCTCACAGAGCTATGTTATTCAAGCAATAGACTCTGGAAACTATCTTATATATGACATGCTTGAAAGTGAATCTCATTACTTGTTAATTGGAGGAGTGGTTGTCAGGATACATGGGGGTGGTTTATTCAGCCTAACATGGACCCTCACCCACAATGAATGTCACAGAACCCATTTCTTGAAACAATATTTTGGTTGACTGACTGACTGACTTGACGATTGTTTGATTGGTTGGTTGGTTGGTTGACTGATTATATGCTATCAAATTGGTGTCACATTTTAATAAAAATACAGATTTTCTCCATGGCATATAGTCTCTAATCTTTACCCCTAAAGGACCCACTACTGGGAGTTACTAAATATTTGGAGAAACCATGAGTTGCTTGCAGCATGAGATAGACAATCCTCTGGAAATATCATTTAAATATTGAAGCCATGTCATGAATGTTCTTTATGCACTTATCTGGAGACCTTCATTAATCAATATTAACTTAAATTTACAACAATAAAAAAATATCGGGACTCCCCACCCTTCGCTAAACCGGGCATGGGCATGGCGAGAGTGTGATACATCCAGCCCGTGGGCCGGGAGTTTGACAGTCTTGCCCTAGAGAATAGATTTTGTAAATATTCAAAGGATGCATATTCCTACAAAATTTTTATTTTTATTTTTCCACAGCCCCGATTGCAGTGGCCCAGTCTTTTACACATTTAATCTGAAAGTGTGATTGAAATCTGCATAGATTAAATTAAATTAAAATGTGTCCTCCCCAAACATAATGATTATAATAGCTTGATCAAAATGAAAGTTATAAAATAGAATTTAGTGCCCAAGCGGAATTGCAGCAAATCACACAGTTTACAGTTATAACTGTCCTTCATGCTGGGTTCAAAATTAACAGCCATCATTGGGGGGGGGAGGGATAAAAGATCTAAGCATGCTTGGAAACAGATGGGATGTTTTGCTTCATTATGCAGAACAGAGGTAAACAAGAACGAAAACAATGTTTTTGAGGAAAAAAAGTTTTTAAAAATGAAGCTGGTCATACTGTGGCAAAAGGATGTTGAATTGATGGCTCAGTTTCATTTCAGATTCCAAACTCAATTCATGAGTATCAAAATCCTCATCTCCCTCATATTCTCCCTCACAACAGACATCTTATGAGGTTACCTATATTCTGGGTTCCTTAAAGAAGGTTTGAAGGTTTGAAGGTTTTATTCAACTTGTATGCCGCCCTATTCCCGAGGGACTCAGGGCGGCTAACAAAACCAAGGGATGGGGGGGGGAAGGACAATACAAAAAGGAAAACCACAACAAAAACAAACAATAGTACAAAACAGTCTAAAAGGTCTCAACACGCATACCCATTCGAGTAGGGGATGGGATTCAGCAGCCCCAGGCCTGCTGGAACAGCCAGGTCTTGACGGCTTTACGGAAAGCCTGAAGGGTGGTGAGGGTCCGAATCTCCACGGGGAAGATCGTTCCAAAGGGCCGGAGCAGCCACAGAGAAGGCCCTCCTCCAGGTGGTTGCCAGCCGACATTGGCCGGCCGATGGAATTCGGAGGAGGCCTAATCTGTGGGATCTAATGGGTCTTTGGGAGGTAATCAGCAGGAGGCAGTCTCTCAAGTACCCAGGTCCAACACCATGTAGGGCTTTATAAGTGACGACTAGCACCTTGAAGCGTATTCGGAGACCAATAGGTAACCAGTGCAGCTCACGGAGGATAGGTGTAACGTGGGTGTACCGAGGCACACCCACAATCGCTCTCGCGCCTGCGTTCTGGACCAGCTGAAGTCTCTGAACACTCTTCAAGGGCTGCTCCATGTGGAGCACATTGCAGTAGTCCAGTCTTGAGGTCACAAGGGCGTGACTGTTGTGAGAGCCTCCCGGTTCAGGTAGGGACGCAATTGGTGTACCAGGCGAACCTGGGCAAATGCCCCCCTGGTCACAGCCGACAAATGATGATCTAAAGTCAGCTATGGATCCAGGAGGACTCCCAAATTGCGAGCCCTATCTGAGGGGCATATAATTTCACCCCCCAGCCTGAGAGTTGGAGAACATAGCCAATTTTTGGGAGGGAAAAACACAAGCCCCTGGGTCTTGTCAGGGTTGAGAGCCAGTTTGTTAACTCCCATCCAGACCCTGAAAAGGCACAATGAGCTTAGGTTACATAGCCAGAACTTGTGCTATTAAAATAACAATTGCCATAATATAATTGTTTATGATACCTTCACAAAAAAAATAGGTTTGGGGGTATAGGCTGTAAATAAAAGATGACAAGAGCTTTGTAGCTTGTTGTTTGCCTGCGCACTTTTACCAGGATCGAATCACCACAAGGTACTTCGTTGGAATCGGCTGAAGACATTTTTATTTCCGGTTGAGTTAATAACAATTAACAGATTCGCACATACACAAGATGAATAGGCTATACAAAGCTGTTACAAGAAAGAATGCTTAAGAAGGAACTCTTTTTGAAGCATTAAAGAAGCCTCATTACTTACATGAGATTGGGGAAAGATAAATTATGTTAATGTTAAAAGTGCACCCTCTTCTGGGTGCCCAGATCTTTTTTCTTGTCTTCTCTTTGAATAGACAGCTGCCGAACAGCCAAGTCCCTTCCTTTTCTGGTCTTGGAGAATGGCCCACTTCAAAGAAAGAGGCTGAGTGAGGTTATGGATCAAATAGCTCAATGGAATCTGCACCTTCCTTTCTTTTTGCTTTTTTATTAGTTTAGTTTAGTTTTGGTTTATTTGTATGCCGCCCTTCTCCAGGAGGGACTCAGGGCGGCGAACAACTCAAAGGGGAAAGGGAACATAAACAACAGTACACATAATTAAAATACACGAAAATCACACAGCCATACCAGTCGAGAGGGGAGGGGAACTCATCAACCCCAGGCCTGCCGGCACAGCCAGGTTTTGACGGCTTTCCAGAAGGCCTGGAGAGAGGTGAGGGTCCGGATCTCCGCGGGGAGTTCATTCCAAAGGGCCGGAGCTGCTACAGAGAAGGCCCTCCCCCGGGTAGTAACCAGATGGCATTGGCTGGTGGACGGAACCCGGAGGAGGCCGACCCTGTGTGATCTGACGGGTCTTTGGGAGGTAATTGGCAGCAGGCGGTCTCTCAAGTACCCAGGTCCAATACCATGAAGGGCTTTATAAGTTATTATATTAAAGATGGAACATTTTCACTTGATAGGTTCTTCACAGCCAATAGGAGAAACTATACCTTTGTTGGGACACTGGAACTCAATTTAGGAGATGCCTTTGAGTGTCACGTTTATCTGATGAGGAACAGTTTCCAAGCTTTGCTTGTGAGATTAGTGAACTTCTATACCGAGTAAGCCATGGGTATAGTACCATACTCTACATGAGGAGCCTTTCCTTGATGTACACATGACCACAAGTTATAATTGAGTAGCATTGGGATTTCAATTCATGTGAAAGCCTTCACATGTACAGGAAGGTTCCTACATGTACAAGAAACTGACAAGGATTCTGTATTCATGGTTCACAGAATACAGTGGTAGCATTTGGGAGGGAGCATGAAACACTTCTAACTTCTACTTCAAGTGACTGGGAAAAAACATTTTCAGGAATCTCTAAGAATATTGCAAGATTGAATATGAATCGGTCACATAAGCAATGAAGTGATAGGTTGGGCTGTACTAAAATAAAGCACACTAGCCAAAATACACAAGAATGCTAAAGATGATACAGGTTGAAAAGAATATTTTAAAACTGTAGCAGAAAATTACAGTACACTCAGAAGGCAGGTTAGTGATGGAAGGGTAGTGGCTATTAATTCATCTGAAAATATTATTTTGAGTTTATTGGATTCCTCAAATAATATTTTAAACAGATGTTCATTAGGTTTCTTAACTTGGCAGCAGAAGAAATGCAAAGATTCTTTAACTCACTTGATTTGGTCTTGTTCTGTATTGCATTGTTTCAGATTAAAAATAGCATAATTATGTGGTGAAATATATATTAAGATCTCAAGTTAAATTATATTTTTAAACTCAAATTACGGAAAGCATTGATTTGACTCAGCTTGGGACAAAGCAAAGAGGATAACTGGAAAGAAAGTTACTCACTTGATTGTAAGGAATAATTTATTAAATTTATATGCAACCTGCCTCCCAACAATGGATCCAAGAAATGTTTTTATCTATTTTTAAAGTCTTTATATTCTGAAGAAGAGAAGATGATATGTTATCTTGGTATATCATCCAAATTTAATGTTAGGCTCATAACTGAATTCTATAAAGTTTTTACCCTGGACCATTTATTATTTTTGTGGGAACTATGCTTACTTCATTTCACCACTATAAATATTTAGTATCTTCCCATATTATCTTCATCCAACTACAGGTTATTGTTTGTTACTAGCAATATAATCACTTAAATCAATATATTTCCCCTCCTACCCCCCCCCCCTTTCCTTGCTGTCCAAAAATGTTTGCTGGCTTTTTCTGATAACAGAGCAATTAGGCCATGCCTATCTAAGTTTCAGGTGAGATAGAGATGTGTGAACATATTGAATTTAATAGAACATATTTATGCTCTCAAGGAAATTATTACATACAAACTTCTGAATGATGGCTTTCAATTCTGTTTCACAACATTTTCTTAACATTTACTCCTTGTATGTTTATTGTTCTAATACCACAACTTACAATATTGCAATTTCAGCTTAGTACAACATACAAAATACTTTGTATTTCGGGACACAGCATCATTCTGTTACTTTCTGCATTTTTCCCCAAAGGCATTGATTCTTCATTTTTCTGGTCCTCATTTTTGCCACTTTCCTTTCTATCATATCTTTCCATCAAATAATTTCATGACTTTGTCCAATGCCAAAATAAAAGGCTGGTTTTAGAAAGCCAATGTAATTTAGTCTTCCTATGCTGATGTCAAATGGCATAATAATCTATCAGCTTCAGTTGGAACTGATAAGGGAACAGAAATCACCATTAGTTAACCATGCCAATTGTAGCTCAGTCTGTGATTGAAAGAATATAATGCCTTCTTATATTTAGGAAGATTTGGATGTCCTTGATTGGCTTCACACAGGGTGCTAAACATGATTGGTTGGGCATCAGTGCAATAATAAGCAATTTTCTTTGGGTTGAACATTCTTAAACTGGCATCCTGGGACTGCATTACAAAAGATAATAGCTCATGGGAACAGCTTTAATGTCGGGAGGAGCTAAAAGGAAATATTATTGATAATTAATGTTGTGGATCCTATTGGTCAAGGAATTTCAGCTGGCAGGGTCCAGGAGAAAAGGCTTTGTGCCCCCTGAGATCAGATCTTCACCCAACCTACTGACTTTCTGCAAGAGCTGAAGATCTGGCTCTTTCAGCTGGCCTGGGGCTCCAAGGGAGGGTGCATCACTTTGGAGATGGCTATTGGATTAAGAAAAGAACCCACCTTTACCTGTATGCATCTTGCATCTTTGCTCCCCATCTTCTAATTATAAATTTGTTGTTGTTATTATTTTTACTGTTTATTGGCTTTGAATGTTTGTAAGCTGCCCAGAGTTGCCTGTAGTCGAGGTGGGCAACATACAAGTCAAATAAATAAATACATAAATAAAACCATTAAATTGTTAAGGATAGTATGAGCATCCTTTTATGAACACATTCTTACAGTAATTCCCATCTTCAGGTGACTCCCAGGTTTAAATTAAGAAATATACAAGTCAAAAATCAACCATATTTTCTCCCTCCCTCATGCAAAGGCATTAAGCTCTTTAAGTGGGGAATGGTTGAGAACCTGCAATGCAATCGTTGGTGCTCCGGAAAAAAACTTATGTAGTTCATGAATGTCTATTTGGGAAATTTCAGGATGCAGCCACATCAGAAGCAATTGGATACTTAACTTTCTTAGATATTGTGCGTGCCATAATGGGGTTTTGGTGCAGCGTTTACTTGATTCTTATAGGCAGGCAACAGAATCTGCCAGGATGTTAAGGCCCTCACTTAAGGTAACAGAAATTAAGTGAAAGAGCAGCATGTAATTAATTGCTGTATTTTTCCTGACAGGAAGAAGTGCTTGCCCGATTTTATCCTGATGTGCCAAAGTAACCTAGGCAGCTTTGATCTACAGTAATGGGCAGTTTTTTAATGAGGATGGGTTACATGCAGATTTAACCTTCATTCATTTCACAGCGAGACTTTGGGACAGCCTCTGGTTTTAGTCTAACCTGTACCTGCAGAGTTGTGGGAGTAAAATTGTCGCTTTGTGAGCCACATTTTACTCTAGTATGATGTGCATTTATGGTTATTTGAGTTTACTTTGTTATGTAAAATAGGTTAATTCAGAAAAAATTATTTATTTTCTACTCGCCTTTGGTCAGTGCAAGACAGCACCCGCATTCCTAGCTTCTGAATTATTCCCAACAAACCTGTGAAGTAGGTTAAGCAGAGAGTAAGTGACGGCTTCTAAGTCACCAGTGTGCTTCTTAGGGATGGGAGGCTTAAACTTACTCCCCCTTCCTATGCTCTTTAAGACTTAACTGCTATGCCCCATCACCTCCTGGTTGGGGTATACAGAGCCCATACAGGTGTATGTCAGTATGCCAGTTTGATGTAATGGCTAAGATGCTGGGCAAGAATTAAGAGAGGTGAGTTCCCATCCTCTCCTGTGCACAAAAACTGGGTGAGTGGCTTTGGGCCAGTCTCTCTCAACAAAAACCACCTCTCAGGGTTGTTGTTGTGAGGATAATAGGAGGAGGGAGCACTAAGTATTGTATGTGGTCTTGACCTGACTCAAAAATCAAGACAGGAGAAAAATAAATAGGTCTCCAGAGGTCCTGGGATAAAGCAATTCAGGAGATATAAAGAAAGAAGAATCGAACTCTGTGCAGGCTTGTGGCACGTATTTTCAGAGACTGCTTACTTCCGAGGAGTAGTTTGTTACTGCAAACTGCTAAAAGCCCACCGGTATTTCGTCCGCTCCTCTCTTTCTATTCCTGGTTCTTCCTATGGATGTGGGGACGTGCCGATGTCTGAGACTGGTCTGATGCCCCACGTTTAGCCATAATGGGGTTTTGGTGCAGCGTTTACTTGAACCAAACCGCCGCGACTGCAAGCAATGCGTTATTGCTCGGCGTTGCGGGATGCAAGCAATTGTGGCCGATTCCGACGGCGTTGCACTCAACTCCAGGCCACCGCCTTGTGCACTGGCTTCGTAAGTCGGGCAGCGTTTGCGCCAGGTTTCGCGCTGCTTTCCCTCCGCATAAAGTTAAAACAAAGCGGAAGGAAAGCGGCGGGGCAGGTTCGGCTCGGCCTCCTCCTTTCACCGGGCTCCCCCGCAATCGCTTCCCTTTTCCCGCCTAAAGTCGCTCGCGCCCTGCCTCCCTCCTCCGCTTGCCCCAAGCCGCTGCCGGCGCGAACATTTCCTGCCGGCGGGCCCCGCTGCCCTCCGCTTCGCTCCTCCCAGCTCGGCCGCCCGCCCGCCCGGGCACCGCAGCAGCCTGCGCCTCCCCCGCCCCGGCTCCTCTCGGCGTCACCCTCCTGCCTGGAAGATGGCGCTGGGCGGCCAGGTTGGTGTGCCTAGAAACGGGGCGTTGGGCGCCTTAGGCGGGCCGTTGGGCGGATAGGCCGGGAGAAGAGACAGGGCGGGAAGGGGTGGAAAGGCGGTCGGGGAACGGGGCGTTGGGAGGGTAGGTAGCGCATTCCTCTTGGGCAGGCAGTGCCTCCAGGGGGGCTGTTTTTGGAGGAGAGGTGAGAAGTGGCTCTCCCTCCTCCCCGCCGCCTCTCTTCCCCCCAATTGAGGCTTTGCAGAGAGGAGGATGGAAGCAGGGGGAAGTCCGTCCTTGGGGACTGGGCGGGGGTCACTCACCCCCACCCCTCTTTCTCGTTTTTCAGAGGTGGCAAAATAGGTGGGGTGGTAGTGGTGATCTCCCGAGGAGGTGTTTAGAAAAGTGATGGGTCTTTAAGAAAGTGCTTGCTTTTGGGCAGCAGACCCAGAGGTAGAGGATGCCTGCAATAGTAACAGAGGAGAGTGGAGTTATAGAGGTTCAAGCTACACCAACCCCCAAAACCTGCCAAAACGGTTTCTTCAAGCCCAGGCAAGGCTTTTTGCTCTGCATCATTGTAGAGCAGGTGGAAAATTTTGTTGTAGAAACTGGGAGTGACTGAGGCAGAATGTGAGTATATAGATGCCATGTACCGTGAAAAAGATTTTATAGTGTATTTGTGGAGATTCAGCTGCCTGTGGGACTTCTTCATCTTAGATTAGATAAAACTCCATTTCTTAAATGATCCCTCTTTCCTGAATAAGTGCAACTTCAAGGACCTATTGCTGTGTTCGTAACATCCATGGATGGTTATGTGTTTTTTTCTTCCCCAAAATGCTGAAATAAATTGTTAAGAATTCTTAAAAAAAAAAAAATTCCCATTTTTTAGTTCCATGAACAGACAGCATGTGTTCGTCATCTGCTATAGAGAACATAACCCAGATAATAAATATCTGTGGAATTTGTAGTCAAATTTAGACAATTTTTCCCCAAGGATTTGGATGCTACAATAAGTGGGGAAGAAAATAAATTAATATCTGCTAGTTGATTTATGGTGTGGCTAACAAAAATATGGCTATATTTCAATAACTCAAATTGGATTTGCACCACATGTATAAGTGAGAGGTGTTTTGTTAGCACTTAGCCTGGTTTTCTGATTCTTCATGACAGTTGTCCACATGGCCAGGGCATGCACCAAGAAAGTAAGATAAAATGTAGTTGATTGGTTTGTGTTACTCAGGGTGACCATCTGATCTGAGTTTATGGAAAGAAGCATAGCAGTTAATAATTATTCTTCCATTGCCTGTATATCATCTTGTTATTTTACCTTAGCGGGAATAAAAAAAAAATCCCTTTAAAAGTTGGGTCTGATGGCTTCCTATGAATTCTGTAAGGAAGTTTTAGTAATATAACAAGGTGTTTCTTTAAATTTTAGGTAATTTTTTGAAAGAAGAATTAGACTAAATGGTTGATATTATAGGACCAAGGTGCAAAAGCTCTTTATGCTAAATAAATAAGGAAATAAGAATAATAGGAAAATTCATAAGAAGGAGACATAAGGCATTTGATATGACAAATGAAATGTTTGCCTGTGTGTTATCTTTCATCTGCTCTCTGGTATAGATTTGTGATGGGAGATGAAATCCATTTTATCTGGGATTTGAGTTTTGCTAAAGGACAGACCATATTAGATCGAGTCTTTGAGATGGCATAATTTTCTACATACTTTTAGAAGAGTTCGTTTTACACAATATAAATAATTAGTGATAAAAAAATGTCCTGAACATTTTGAAGCAATAAAAAAAATCTAGTTTTCTACTGGAAAAAATCGATATTTTGGTCAAAATAAAAAAGTACAGTGGATATAAAAAATCTACACATCCCTGTTAAAATGTCAGGGATTTGAGATGTAAAAAAATCAGGCAACGGTAAATCATTTCTGGTCCGTCCCCCCCCCCCATTTTAATATAACATATAAGCTGTACAATTTAATTGCAAAAGAAACTGAAACCTTTTAAGGGGATATAACAATAAAGAATATACAATAATATGATTTAATAAATGTGCACACCCTCTTATAAACAGGGATGAGACTTCGTTCAAAATTAATATTAAAACTGATTTTAAATAGTCAGTACACACTTGCCATCAGTATTAAGCTCCTATTAAGTTCAACTGTTCTTGTAGGATTTTTCTGGCATTTACTCAGTTGCCCCTTACAGCAAAAACCATGGTCTGCAAAGAGCTTACAAAGCAATCTCATTGTTGGAAGGTATCAGCCAGGAGAAGGGTAGAAATAAATTTCCAGGACATTGGGTATACCATGCAACACAGTGAAGACAGTCATCAATGAGTGGATAAAATATGGCACATTTTCTGGACTGGACCCTTCAAAATTGATGAAAACCCCAAGAAGGAAATTGGTCTTAGAGGCTGCAAAGAGGCCTACAGCAATCTTTTAAAGAGTTGCAGGAATTTCTGACAAGTACTGTCTGTGTAGTACTTGTGACAACACTCTCCTGTATTCATATATCTGGGCTATGGGGTAGGTGGCAAGCTTTTCTTACAAAGAAAACCACCCAAGCTCGGTTATATTTTGCAAAAACCTATATCAAGTCTGATGAAAGCATGTTATGGTCTGATGAGACCAAGGTTGAATTTTTTGGCCATAATTCCAAAAATTATGTTTGGTGCAAAAACAACATTGTGCTTCACCAATAGTACACCATACCCACAGTGGAACATGGTAGTGGCAGCATTATGCTTTGGGGCTGCTTTTCTTCAGATGCAACTGGAGCTTTAGTCAAGGTGGAAGGAATTATGAACAGTTCCAAATACCAATCAATTTTGGCACAAAGTCTGCTAAAATTCTGACGATGGAAGAGGAATTTCACCTTTCAGCACAAGAAAGCCCTAAGCAGTGATGGCAAACCTTTTAGGCACCGTGCCCAAAGTGTGTGCACACACCCAAACTGCAAGGCATGCGCACATGCACGTATGCGCCCCGCGCCCCTCCCAAACTGCAAGGTGTGGCGGTCCTAAAGCATACAACAAAAGAATGGCTTCACCAAAAAATTGAAAGTTTTTGAATGGCCCAGCTGCAGTCCAGACCTGAATCCAATTGAAAATCTGTGGGGTGACTTGAAGAAAGCTGATCACAGGAGATGCTCTGGCAATCTGACAGATTTGAAGCGCTTTTGAAAGGAAGAGTGAGCAAAGATTCCCAAGGCAAGATGTGCCATGCAGATAGGCTCCTACCCCTCAAAAAACAGAATGCTATCATAAAATCAAAAGGTGTTTCAACTAAGTTTTAAGGGTGCGCACACTTATGCAACCACATTACTGTTCATTTTTTATTTTTATTGTCCCCAAAATTTCAGTTAGATTTGGATGCTTGGAAACTGGCATGTATTTATGATGATTGTATTGTCCCTGGGTCATGTGAACATCTTTTGCGACTTTCTAAAAACCATAGTCAACGGGCAAGCCAGATCCTTTTAATCACTACATTAACTTCACAACCACAGTGGAGGTCTTTGGTCAGGAGCAGCTTAGTAAATGTAACTTAATTTTAACTATGTTGAAACAATTGCAATTACAATTAATTAGTTTTGCCTTAATCCCTTGGTGTGCTTAATTATCAATATTTACATTAATTATCAATATTTACATAAATACTGCATTAATAATCTTTTGAGATGAGTAAACTAAATGCATTTTAACTGAATGGATCTGTTCTATTCATTGTGTTATCCTGTGCATCAGGAACGGGAATCAATCAAGCCTGGGATAATGTTTGGGCAAACGCATCTTATACTTTTAATAGTGTCATAGAATAGGAAATTAAGAGAAAAATAAATTAAAATTAGAAGCTGGCATCTATGAAGTGAATGGCATAGATCAAGCATATCCCTGAAAGTGTTGATTCTCTTTACTAACTTAGCCTAAGTGCTTGATCTATGCCAGTGATGGTGAACCTTTTCGGCACCAAGTGCCCGAATCCGAATGTGCGTGCGTGCACATGTGCATGCCGGAGTCCTGTGCCTGCCAGCCACCTGGTCTTCGGGTTTCTGGCGCACGCATGCACACTGACCAGCTTGTCTTTGGGTTTCCGCCACTCCTGCACGCGCAGGATCAGCTGGCAAGTGTGCATGAGAGTGCTGGAAACCCGAAGACCAGCTGATGAAGGGTCGCGTCCCCACAGAGAGGGCTCTGCGTGCCCCCTTTGGCAAGCATGCCATAGGTTCACCATCATAGATCTATGCCATCCACTTCATGGATGTATTTCAGATTATTAAGGAAATTTAAATGCTAAATATGGTATTTTTTGCCACTGAAAAATATTGATTGTTTCATTCTTTGTCAAGGTGTATCATATGAATGATAAGTGAATAAATTAATTATATGGATTTGCATGAACATTCAGGAAAAATGTATATGAAGTTTTAATGTCTGACATTTTATTCCTCCCAACAGAGTTTAGCAGAGTTAGAAGTTCTTTGTAAACAGTTATATGAGGGCACAGATTTAGCCCAGAGAATACAAGCAGAAAAAGTTCTTCTGGAGCTTATTAACAGTCCTGAATGTCTCAGTCAGTGCCAACTTTTACTGGAACAAGGAACAGTAAGTACTTTAAACTTTATTATTGCTGTACATATTTGTTACGCTTTCTTTTGCTCAAATCCCCTTCTGGATACCAAGATTGTCTATGTATTATCAAGATACATTTGACTATCAGATTTTTCATTTTGTTATATGTTACAATAGAAGTAATAAGATTGATTTGTGATGATAGACAAAGAACTCATAAACTTTTGTAGCATTGGACCAAAGGAGGAATTTTAGAGATTTGAGATTTTATTATTATCCACAGTAGATTGGAGCACCTGTTATATCTTGATAAAAGTTAAGCAAGGTCAGACTTGGTTGGTATTTGGATGGTAGATTCCTGAAAAGCCCAAAGCTGTAGACTAGGCTGGAAAATTGAGAAGATATATTGGAAGAAGGCAGTTGTATACTATTTCAATGTTGTTTTCAAAAAGAAGGTGACATGAATATGTCCAAGTTCACGGATGTGACGTATACATATAGTCCTCAACCAACAACTGTAATTGAGCCCAGAATTATGGTTGCAAGTCATAGGTTGTAAATTGTTTAGTTGGTCACTATGGGACCGTGCCTATTTTTGCAGTCCTCTGTGCCGTGGTTTTTAAGTGAATGCCATAATCATTAAACAAAACCATTTTATCCAATGAGTTTTATTCCAAAAACTGGAAATAAATGGTAAATACTGGCAAAAAAAAGCTGAAAGTACATGAATGTTGCAAATGGCCATAAATGCAAACTGGTTATCACATGCTCACAATGTGATCATGTGACTGCAGGGGAGATGTGGTTGTCCTAATTCAGGAATTGAGTCATAAGAATCTTGGGGGGGGGGTCTATGGTAACTGACTGGTCGCTAAGCAACCATTCATTAAGTGAGGACTACTCACTATTTTGAGAAGAGGTAATCTGTTGAGATTCTGGTGGGTACTGTATTTATATGTAGTAGACAAGGAACTTTACAAGTACTCCTTAGTTACAACTGTAATTGATCCATTTAATTTCAGTAATTAAGTCTTGACAGGTCATGTGACTGAACTCAATTTTATGATCTTTTTTGAAGCAATTGTTAAGCAATTCCAGTTATTGCTATAGAACACCAGTCCCCAATCTTTCCAGCTCCACAGACCAGGGGTGGTGGGAGGAAGGGAATGGTTTCACAGGCACAACCTAATCCCGCGAATGCGCAAATGGAGCTATGTGCACTTGCCTGACACTTATAGGCCATGAACCAGGGGTTGAGGATCTCTGTTACAGAGTTGTTTTTCCAGAAACCGGAAGTAGATACCAGTTTCTGGTAAAAAAAACATTGTAAATTGTGGTCACATGACTGAGGGGTACTGCAAATCATCGTAAATGAGGGCTGGTTGCTGATACTACAATGATCTTAAGCGTAGAAACTGGTTATAAGTCATCAGTTATATTTCAGTGCCATTGTAACTTCGAACAGTCATTAAACAAATACATTATAAGTCAAGGACTATAAGTAAATTATAAAAACTGTTATTTAAATATTATTCATACAGTGTTGGGTTCTTTGCTTATTATCAAGAATCTTAAAAATTATGTGTTAGAATAGATTTGTTTTACTAAATAGCAAAACATTAGGAAAATAGTTTCTTGCTGCAAAATTATGTTTGCTTTAAAAATCTTTAGTATTACCCAGTGTTACTATCATCATTTGAATTGTGTATATTTTTCTCCAGACATCCTACGCGCAACTGTTAGCAGCAACATGTCTTTCAAAACTTGTATGCAAAACCACCCCTTTACCTATTCAACAAAGAATGGACATCAGTAAGCATTCTTTATTTTTTTCAATAGTAAAAATGTGTTTATAATCTAAATGTAGATTAAAATAATTACAGCAATTTAAACATATTGGTTTTAAAGAATTTATTATCATACTTTCATAATTGAGGGGTGAGACTTATTTCCTATAATCTGGGATTTCTCATCTTTAGAGACATTATATTTGTTCAATTGTTTGTTTTATGTTTTATATAAATAAGAAAAAGTAAATACCCGAGCAGGAGCAGAGCCACATTTGTACAAGCATCTAGTATATTTTGCAATCAAATAGAATAGTTTGTGGACAGTAATGTATAGTCCTTAAAATGGAAATAGTGATAGGTATCATACTTAAACTGCTTTGTAAAGTGTTACACTGATCTTGAATACAATGTTATTTATTCATGTCAAAGATTTATAAATGATCCTAAGCTTAAAACCAGAAAAAAATAATGAAAATAAGAGTTGTTTGGACTGGTTCTTATAATACCGTGATGTCGAACCTATGCCACGCATGCTACAGGTGGCATGCGGAGCCATTTGCCAGGGCAGGCAAGGTGTTGCCCTGTCAGCCTTCTTTTGAGACCATTTTTTGCCCTCCGGAGGCTTCCTTAAAGCCTCCAGAACGCAAAAAAACAGCCCTACTGGCAAACGGGAATTTCGGGAACGAACTTCCAGTTTGCTCGTAGGGCCGGTTTCAGCCCTATGGAGTGTTCAGGAGGCTTCCATGAAGGCTCTGGAGAGCAAAAAATGATCCGGTTTGCCTGAAGGGCCGGTTTTTCGCACTCCGGAGGTTCAGGGAAGCTCCTGAAGCCTCCGGGGGGAGGGAGGCTGTTTTCACCCTCCCCAGACTCCTATAAAGCCTCTGGAGCCTGGGAAGGGTGAAAAAAGCATGCCAAAAATGGGGGTGGGAGAGCGTTGGTCATGCGTGCATGCGCACTGGGGTCATGCGCATAGCATTATGGGTGTGACACGCCCATGCACAACCCCCCTGCGCTCCCCCTGCTTTTGGCACTTGAGCCAAAAAAGATTCGCCATCACTGATATAATATTTGTGTTTGTTATGTAATCTACCAATTAATAACAAAAAAGAATTTGGATTAGTTTGAGCTATTTTGGTGAAATCAGATACATCATATGCTATATAACATTTTGACTCAAGTGATTCTTTCTTGTGCATTTCTTTGTAGCTTTATCTTCCAGTTCTATGTCCCTGATATAGATTATGGTGTAGGGTCTCCCACTTGGGCAGGGGGATGGACTAGATAACCTACAAGGTCCCTTCCAACTCGTTACTCTGTATTCTGTATTATAATTTATATTCTCTTCTCTAGATATTAATAATAAGATTGTTCACAGACTGAATGTGAATACTTCTCACTATAAAATTTAGCTCTGGAACATGGAAGGGAAACATTTCACTTCAATGCTGAGGCAGGATTGTACAATTCTGCATCCTACCTGAATGAATTCTGTAATTGCTTTTGCTTAATCACATATTTACATTAACTAATTACAATTAGTACAGTTGCATCAAATATAATTAGTGTCTTATCTTAATAGCAGTATAAACGAACTTTGTATCCATTTTAGTTATATCTGAGCTCATATTTACAGCCAGGTAAGCTACATAAAATAAATGCTGCATATATTTGTGAATAAGCTGAGGATTTTAAGTGCCAATATGTATCTAAAAATTTGCGTTCAGCTTAAATCTTGAAAAGAGCTCATCAGTGATGCATATAATTATCTTTTTTATTTCCCATATATATTCATATGTATAAGCCCATCTGCAAATAAGGAAGCCCTGAAATTTGTTGCCAAAATACCATGAAAAATGAGGGTTGGCTTATCCATGGGTAAAGCATTTTTCCTGGTACAGGTAGTCCTTGACTTACAACAGTTCATTTAGTGATCATTCAAAGTTACAACAGCACTGGAAAAAAGTGATTTAGGATTGTTTTTTACACTTATGACCATTGCTGTATCCCCATGTTCATATGATCAAAATCCAGACCTTTGACAACTGACTCATATTTATGACAGTTTCAGTTGTCCCAGGCAAGCAAAGTCAATGGGGAAACCAGATTTACTTAAACAACTGTATTACTAACTTAAAACTTCAGTGATTCACTTAACAACTGTATCAAGAAAAGTCGTAAAACTGGCCAAAAACTTAATAAATGTCTCCCTTAGCAATAGGAAGTTTGGGTTCAATTGTGGTCATAAATCGAGGATTACTTTGGTTAAAAGTTTTAAGAGTTTGATTATCTGCAGTTAGACTAACGTTTGCATATATACAATAATTTCTTCTTAAGAACTCAAAAGTAGTTGATTTTACAAGTCCTTTCATCATTTGTTATCTTTATCATAATTTAAATTAGAAGATTGTGTTGTCTTTAACCCAAAATAATTGTTATCTACTTTTTTATATCTTGGCACAGGAAACTACATACTAAATTATATTGCATCTCGACCAAAATTGGCCCTTTTTGTGATTCAGGCTCTTGTTCAAGTAATTGCAAAGATCACAAAATTAGGATGGTTTGATGTTCAGAAAGACCAGTTGGTTTTTAGAGACATTATTGCTGATGTTAAAAAGTTTTTACAGGTAAGAAAGAGAAAATGTTTGTTAAAAAATAATGTTAAAATATGTAGAATATTTCTTAGAAGAATTGCAGACAGTCTTTTGTCGAAGATAGGCAATATCTTTGGTTTGAGGCATGCCCAAATACAGATTTTTCCTTCCTGTGCATATATTTTCACAAACCATTATGCAAACATAGAACTTTCTATCATACCTATAAGCAGGCAGAAAACTTTCACCCTTTTTTTCTTTTTACAACCCTTTAATCCTTTTATTTGGGGTGGAGTTGGTTTTTGAATATCTGTTGAAATAATAAGAAACAGAAAGTAATCAATAGTTACCATGTCTGAAAATTTAAATTTTCAGTTTAAATTAGTAAAAGATTTTACCTTATCAGCTTTATCAGCAAACCCAGTAGCTATTTATGGGTTGTTACAATATTAGATTGGCATGATTTGCCCTTGGGTATGGAGATAAGTTTGATAAGGCAGTGCCATGTGTTTGGAAAAACAAGCAGAGAAGTTGCTTGTTAGAAGTTCTTCTTAGAAGTTGTGCACATGTTAGTCCAGTTTCCTTTTCTAATATACACTCATTCTGCTAATTCCTTACTTTCATTAACAAGTAGACGCTTCATTGCTTCTCCTTGAAATGATAGCGTGTTTTTGTGCCTGATGTTTGGAATAACATTCTCCAGAGATTTATATGGCTCCTAATCTCACTTGTTTAATTGAGTGTTGAAGACATGACCCCCCCCCCCTCCGCCCTGGGATAGGTGTTCTGGAAGAGCCCCTTTGTGGAATAGGGCAGTTGAAGGTTGCTTTTATTGTTTTTTCTGGATATGTATTTGATGGTTATGAAATTTTACTGTTTTTACTATTATTCACTGCACAGAAGTATTACGGTGGTTTTAGGAAGTTGACAAATAAAATGACCAAGGGAATATTTGCCCATATGATATAGGCCTGCCGTGCTGTTTTCTAATATTGTCTTCTTTCAATTTTGGAGAAAAAAGATAAAATTGAACAATGTAAATGTGATTTTTAGCTATAGAATAGCCTGGAAATTGGGGTTTTATTGATATGTGAAGAACTATGGTTTTATAATGCATGGGTTATAATAATTATTTCATTATAATGGAAAGATTGTGCTGCCCTTAATTTACAGTATAATAAGAGAAAATCATTTCATTTGGTCTAATTGTAATCCCATATTTAAAAATTGATTTATTGTATATTTGATAAACTTTTTTGTTTTCCTTCCTATTTTTGTTTTGTTTTACTCTTTCTTCCTTTTTTTGCATTTCTTTTCTTTTTCTATATTAAACCAATAAATAATTGTGGATTTAGTCATATAAAGAGTTTTTTTTTCCAGTACCTAGATTATATTTTCCAGCCATTGTACTGCATAAATTGACTCATTACTGCCTCTTTATTTAACTGCAGCTAATTGCAAAGTAAAAACAATGGCTGTGTTTGCAATATTTGGTGCTGCAATTGACACATCATTCAGAAAGACAAACGTACAGTGGTACTTTGGTACATGTTGGTAATTCATTCTGGAAGACATGATGAATACTAATACTGATGAGTAACTACATGGCCTACCAAATGACCCGCTATGTCGGCCAGAAAAAAATAGCGAGTCACCTGACATCCGCAAGTTCTTCCTTGTGCGTTGATTACCAGTAGAAAGACAGAGACAAGATTTTTGCTTCAAAACGCATCAAATACCAAAATTGATGAGTTTTGAAGCAGTCAAATGCCAAGGTATTGACTGCATTTAAAGAAATGCACATATTTTTGTGTTCTGTGTGTTTGTACTTAAATGTGACAATGAAAATGTAGTTGATAACATGAATGCTTGTTCTCAAAGCCACCTAAAGCCTTTATTCATAGTCTGTTTCTGTTATAGGGGACCGTGGATCACTGCATAATAGGAGTAATGATTCTTTCAGAACTAACTCAGGAAATGAATTTTGTAAGTATGCTTCTTTCCTCCATATTAGTTTATATTGCTACCAGATTATTGTCATAGTGTTTTGGAGGCAGGATTAATGAAAGGGAGAACTACACTATAAATAGGATAAAAATCCCAAAGAGAAACTTTCGATCAAACAAAGCTTGAAAATGGATTGTTTCAAAACTCACTGAGTGAATAAAATAGGATCAACTCTACTGATATTGTAATTAGTTAGAGTAGTCTGAAAAAAAGAACAGAACTTGTGTTATCGGCAGGATCTGTGCACATTTATAAAACCGAATGAACATCCCATTCATAGTTGTCACTTTATGTGCCCTGATATTTCTTGTCTTTTTTTTCTTTTTAACCTAGGCTCCGAAAACATCAAAAGGGTCTGTCTTATTGACAGGCCTATTACTGTGCTCTTCATTTTTAATGTTCCATAATAATTTGATTATTTAAATGTGTTATATGTGACCATCTAATGGGATGTCCATGGTTGCTTTTGGGTTTGGCCTGACGATAGTTAAACCAAAGTTGCTATTCCTATTGCTGGTTCTGCTGCTTTCAGATAACTTGCTTAAATCTTTTTTCATTCAACATGAGTATAGAGTAAGATTACTAAGGTCCTGCTATAAATTTTAGATAATGTATTGGCTGGATTAGAAATATTAATACTTTTTTTACTCATAATAGTGCATTTTATGGGTATATAGTAAGCACCTGTAAAATCTGTTTTAAAAATTACATAATATTCAAATGAAGAGTTTTCTTTCTTTGTTTTAGATTGATTATTCAAGACCTTCATCAAAGCATCGTAGAATTGCCATCTCTTTCCGTGATACCACTCTAAAAGAAATTTTGATGCTGGCATGCTCGCTGCTGAAAGAGGTGGGCCCAAACACTTATCATATTATAGTGAGATTATTTCTTTCCCATCAGAACATATTTTGTTGATATCAACACTCATGGACGTATTTTTTTAGCCAGAAACATATGCAGCTAGATTAGTATGAAATGCATCGTGAAAAAGTAATAAATGAATATTTGAGATTTATTTATTTTTATTTATTGATCAAATCTAAATACTACCCATCTCACTTTCAAAGTTGGGTTATCTGCAGTTAGAGTAATATGTGTGTATATACAATAATGTCTTCTTAGGAACTCAAAAGTAGTTGATTTTTCAAGTCCTTTCATCATTTTCTATCTTTATCATAATTTAAATTAGAAGATTGTGTTATCTTTAAGCCAAAATAATTGTTATTTTTATTGTCCACTCAGAGTTACAATGACACTGAATGAATGGTGATAGTTATAATTAACAGATAGTTCCTTGAAGTCCTGGTCATCCCAACACCTCTGCAGTTGTAATCATAATCTGCATGCTTGGCAGCCACTTCACACTGATGATGGTTGCAGCATCCCACAATCACATAATTGAGATTTGTGACCTTCTCTGCTGGCTTCCTGTAAGTAAAGTCAATGGGGAAGCTGGTAGGGAATGTTGCAAGTTGCTCTGGTAAGTCTCCCTCATCTGTGCATCCTCCCTGAGCCTTGCTCCTTGGCCACACACACACCCTCTCCCACCCAGACTTCTGTATGACTTGGTACTTGCAAGTTCCTGTCAGTTTCCTCACTGATTTCATTTGTAGGAGGCTGACAGGAAGTTGCAAGGAGGTGCTCACTTAATGACCTATAATCCTTACTTAATGATGGCAACAGAGATTGCTGGGATTGCCGTCTCTAAACGATGTGGTCATGACTCAGGGACTACCTAGATCTTTTATCCAAATCCTTGCGTTTTCCTGCATAATTGAAATTTGTGAGTGATATATATTGGAATTCTTGACATATTGTATTGGAATTCTTAAGATAATGTAATTACATTATTCAGAAATATGTTACTGAACCACATTTTTAAAATTTGGATTTAGATATTGGCAAAACCATTAAATCTTCAAGATCAACAACAACAAAATTTAGCAATACATCTTCTGAAGCTTGTCCTCAATTGTCTTAACTATGACTTCATTGGTAGTTCAGCAGATGAATCTGCAGATGATTTGTGTACTGTACAAATTCCAACAAACTGGAGATCAAGTAAGAGAATAATCACTGCTAATAATCTATTTACATTTTTCTAATGTAGTGCCTTTCAGATGTGTTTGGATTCTGAAGTAGAATAAGTGAGGGGCTATCATCTGTTGGAGCCTGAAAACCTTATGACAGATTTGCAAGACACTTTGAGGATGAAATTGTTTTTGTCCTGACTTGAATATAGATTTTGATGCAGTTTATATACTAGTATGCAGTGCACAGCTTATGTAATTATGTGAGATCTTATTCAGTTTTTTTAGGTTCAAGGAGATAAACAGCAGCTTATAACCATCTGACCTATCATATGTTGTCTTGACACTGCTCCATGTTGATTCAGTCTTAGTTGATTAGATGGACCTCCTTTCATGATGATGAGTGGTGTGAAGGGAAAGAATCAATGTCATGCTGGGTTCAGAGGATTTTGCCATCTCATACCCAATCATAAATTCTTCCCCTTTTTGAGGGAATAAGTTGTTTGAAAATATGGTGTCCTTGCTCAGTCCATTTGATAATGGAAAATTCCAAGCCCACAATGTCAAATGGACCGATTCATATTCTGACAAAATAATATAGATCACAGAGGTTTAGTTAATTATTTTGTATGTATTGCATATGTACCTCTTTAAATATGGCTCATATTCATACAATTATATTGAGGGAGTCTCCTTTCTGACACTGTGATTTGGATTTTGATGAAATGTGGACAGAATCTAAAGGGAGACATGGGAATTCTTTGAAAAATGACTGAAAATTCAGGTGTGTTGGTGGAATTTTTCTACCTAATTTGATCTGTGCCTGATTAAGTATCATACTAAATACATGATATTTAATTTATCTAACAGTTCCATATAAATTACGTTTTAGAAAAATATTTTATTCTGGGTATGCTTGAATTCCATATAAAATAACGATAATTTAAACAGACAAATCTGGCAAATTATTTCATGATAAAATGTCTTTTTTTTAATAAAATCCAAATAAATATGCATACAAAACCTTAATGTTGGAAAATGGACAGTTGTGTTGCAGTGTCATATAATGGAATTGTGTTAGAAATCACGAAACAGAAATGAAACTACTGTTGGAACATGAAAAGGGGCTTATCTCTGATAAGTTTTTGAATATTCATTCCTACTGAGATATAAGAGCAACAGCTAATAGAGTAGAATAGTGATGGTGAATCTTTTTGACAGTTGGCACTTCGCCACTTTTTGGCATACGCGGGACACCGAATGCCAAAAAGGAAACACTTCGCGCATGTGCTCATCTGGGCCGCGACTAGGAAGAGGAGCTGCCCAGGAGGCATGTGCACACCGGAAAATGAACTTCTGGTTTTCGGTGCGCATGTTTTTCAGTTACTGCCACGCATGCACACGCTGATCATCTGGCCAGCACACATCCTCACGCCACAAAACGGAAGATCGGTTTCTGGCATTGCCGCACGCACAAATGCCAACTGATCATCGCGTGCACATGCACACCAGAAACCCAGAAGAGGAACGGGTGACGCTGTACATGCCAGGCAACATGGCTCTGTGTGCCACTTTGAGCATGCGTGCCATAGGTTTGCCATCACGGGAGTAAAATTTAAGAATGGATTATGAATTATCTTGGCATTTAAAAAAATTAAGGCACTAGGGTGGCACTTCTGTAGAATTTAAGGCTTAATGGGAGAGATGAAAGACTTCACAAACTTTCTTGGTAGCAACTATATGTGAGTGGCAGAACTTCAAATGGGCTATGTTTCGCAGCAAGGCCTTTTATTTACAGTCCATTTGGAGTAAAGTTAGTACTGCTCCTTCATTGTGCAATGATAGTCAGAAAACAAATGCCACAATTGCATGAATAAGAGGTAATTAAGAACAGAGAATGGAGAAAGGATGAAAATATCAATTTATAAATACATGAAGCTTACCTTCTCCCCTAGTCCTCCTATTATAAAAAAGAGAGCGACTTGAAACTATTTGACACATTCATTTATTATTTTACGTGTATAATTGTGTTTTTGAGAGAGGCATAAACTAGGAAAGATAAACCACCTATTTATTTTCACCTTTGTTCTTCTCAGTTTTCCTGGAACCAGAGACTTTGGATCTCTTTTTTGACCTGTATCATTCCCTCCCTTCAATGCTGTCTCAGTTAGTAAGTATAAAGCATCTTTAGTCTTTTTTTTAGTAGGAAACTTTTTAAAAGTTGTATGCGTTTGATAAATTTGTCCACTAAAAAGTCTTGTTACTTTATGTATCCTGAAATTTTATTATCTTTATGTTTTGCAATGGAATCCTTAGTTCAACCTGGGAAGTATTGCAGATAAGGTCAGTAGGACATTTAATATTGGGCAGTCTATTGTCTGACTTGAGGAGATGGCTACTATGGTGGCACCTGTGCTCTATAACCAGTAACTCATCAATACATTTAGAAAAATATGTACTGTATGGTCATTGTTACTATTGCAGTTATACATAGGTAGTTCTTAACTTACAACCACAATTGAGCACAAATTTTCTGTTGTTAAGTGAGACATTAAGTGAGTTTTGCTCCTTTTTACGATCTTCCTTGCCACAGTTGATAAATGAAACACTGCAGTTGTTTAGTTAGTAACAGGGTCGTTAAGTGAATCGCTTCCCCATTGACTTTGCTTGTCAGAAGGTCACAAAAGGAGATCATGTGACCCCAGGACACTGCAACCATGAGTCAGTTGCCAAGTGTCTAAATTTTGATCACATGACCATGGGATACTGCAACAATCATAAGTGTGGTCTCTTCACCCAATCACAAACAGGTTAATTTTAACATGAACAGAAAATATCCCAGACTCATCCCTATCCCTAGTAATAAAAATGCAACTATCACAAATTAAGTCGTAATTGCATTCTTACTAATCATGATGCTCAACAAGAATACATACATGTAGAATGTATAGCATCAAATCAAAGGAGTAAAAAGACTTTTCAGCCCCAATTCTCATTTTACAATAGGATTTTAAAATAAGGTTGCATTCTGGTCCATTTTCTACTTAATCTTTATGTCAACTCCCTAATTCAATCCCTAACAAAAAGTGAAATTTATCTGATTCTAGCAAATAAACAATGTCTGTTTTGCTTTCTCCTTTCCCTGACACAGAATGATGAGTTTATGAGCCATAGAGGCTTATTGTAGAGAAAGAAAAAATAAAAAAACAAAGAAGTTGTAATAATAAAACAATGTGTTACTGTCCTCCATAAGTGGAAAATCAACAGAAATCTAAGCAAAGTTAAGAGACCCAAATAGTTAGGAATCATGTTTTAATCTTCTAATAGCTGGAAAGAATAAGAAAAAAAAAACCATTTCTCTCATGCGCAATAAAACTTCCAATGTAATTATTTTTGTTAATCATCTTGAAAATAATTACATTCCCACTGTAATTGTACTTTTTAGGTCTGAGGTGCTGAGCTAATATTTAATGGTATACATATTAAAGTAAAAGTAATTCAGAATGAGTCTTTAATAGGAATGCTGCATTTTAAATGTACTGCAGGAGAGAATACATTTCTTTCTATTAGCTTATTCAGTCCTTAGAAATCTCAAAAAATGGTAGCAAAATTCTATTCAGTCATGATCCCTTTAAGAAAACTCAGAGTATCATTAAGCTCTAATAGATTGTTTAGAAAGCAATTAATTATATTTTTCTCTTTTAATATTTCAGTTTGTCACATGATTATTGGTTAACATTTTGGTAGAATTTTGGCCTATGACTAAATAATGTCTGGTACTTGATTTGTTATACATTTCCATCCTTCTTTTTTGTAGTTTGAAACATTGAGGTCATATAGCTCAGATTTTATTATATAAATTGTCTTTATGGTAGTGCATAATTAGTTTATACTTCTCTATTTTTGGCCAATAGATTGGTTGGGTGTCTAATGTGAAATAAATCTGAAATATTTATAACAGGAGTGGATTGTTTCTCAAGACCTTCCACTCATTTTAATTATTGAATTTTCAGAGACTGTATTCTGTATGCACTTTCAGGGAACATTAGCACAAGTAGTTATACACATTCTAGAATGGTTATGGGTTAGTTATTCTTCCTTCCTTCTATTATGTACTGTGCCAGCTTCTGTGTTCTGTTTTGGCCTTGTATTATCATAATTGCAGATCTTGCTTTGCAGTTCAGATGTTGCATTGTAACCGGTTGGCATTCACATAGCTATTACAACCAAAACACCATTATTATCTTGTGTACCACCAGATTTGTACAAAAATGTAGATATCCATCTTTCAATTGCAGGCACCTTGGAGATATTACACACGTTACTGTATTTTAATTCACCTTATTAGAATTTTTTCCACAATGGTAAATACAAATTGATGGCAATTTTTATATTTTAAATATGTATATAGTATGACTGTAGCTGCAGGCTCAACTTTTGAAGTGTTTTTAAGTAAATACAAATGAAGCAAAATAGCAGCAAAGTTTTTGCTTGGTTCAAAAACCAATATTTATCTCCCACTTATGGTAATACATTTCTTAAATCATTATTTCCCTTTTAGGCACTTTCCTGTTTAGTTCAGTTTGCTTCTACAAGACGATCCCTATTTAGCAATCCAGAACGTGCCAAGTATCTTGGTAATCTAATCAAAGGAGTAAAAAGAATACTTGAAAATCCTCAGGTAATTCCCCCCCCCCCATTTCCTTATAAATTCCAATTATATTTGTTCAATTTTTTCTTAGGATATCTTTATTGTAAAAATTGATATTTAGTAAAATAGTTAAATTAGCCAATGGAATTACTTGAGGCATTTGAAATGATAGTGTGGGAAATATGCCAGTTTTCAACTGTGTCTTATATCATCTGATCTGCCTCATATTTTTGAGCTAGTGCTATCTGTGTCTGAAGGGGAATTCATATCTATCTGGATGTTGTTCAACCCTGGTTTAATAGTTCAGAAAATTGTCTGATTTTGGTTAGATTAATTCGGAATGAATCCACTCAAGCAAGAATTTTTATATTTCAAATATCCTGGCTACCAATTTTAACAACTCTGGGCTTCTTATCTCATAAAAGCAGTAGAAAAATGAAATCCAAAAGACAGTATCATCTGCGAGAGAACTACGAACAGCTCTCTCCGTGGAGATAAAAGCAAACAAAACGTTCTTCCTCATCACTCTAATCCACGACCTAAAAAAACAACCCTCTTTTAATGCTTTTTTAAAAGGCGTGTTGACCATGCAAATCTCTTGATGGGGAATGATCTTCCAGAGGTCAAGTGCTATAATAGAGAAAGTTTGCTTCCTGAGTCTTGCTAGATGACATTGTTTAATTGATGAGACAAGGAGTATGCCAAATGCAGGAGGCCCCTGAAATAACAAGGCCTTATGCTAGTGATGGCGAACCTTTTTGGCTCGCGTGCCAAAAGCGGGGCGAGCTCAGGGGGGTTGTACACGGGTGTGGACTGATTGGGTCCGGGAAGGCTCATTGAGGATCTATATGTGTTCCACCCCTTCTCTCAAAGAGGCCATCATCATTGCACAGCATAAAGAATAATGTCCTCTTTTTTAGGAGTTATAGGCTCAAACTCTTCTCAAGTAATTGAGCAAAGCTATACCTCCAATGCCCTGATCCAAATCTTAGCCATTTTATCTGCTAAATGCCTACAGGTAGTCCTTGACTTAGCAACCTGATTTCAAACACACAGATACACATGTGGTCACGTGATACATATTTTGGGCCCTTAGCAACCAGCTCACCTTATGGCTGTTTGTTGCTGGTTCTGGTTGGTTAAATCCAGATTTAATAAGCAGAGGCATTTGTTAAAATGTACTTTTTAGGGTTAACAAGCAAAACATGCACATTTTATTCCAAACTATTGAAGAAAAATGACATTCCATAAAGGGTAGACATGAGGGTTTTTGTGCAAGAAACTTGTATGATTTTTATGTTTTGATTCATCCCTATTTTTAGTGAGCAATATTGTGGAAAATTATGTATGATGTAGGTATAATTTTTGGCAGATAACTCCTGTTTCAGGGGAATAATTGTAAGGATTGTAACTGTAAGAGGGCAGGTAAACAGTATTCCTCCATTAAAAATGGTATTCTAGTAGAAAGGCAACTGAATGGAATGGTGGCATGTCTGAAAAAAAAGAGGTATTACTAAGTTCATAGTAGTAAGCTTTAAACTGAGCAGTATGATATGGTTTGTTAAAGTGAAGGAACAGGAAATGCATTTAACACACTTCTGTTGTGGTTTGTAGCTTTTATTACATGCAAACTGACTTCCATGTTCTCTGATCTATCCTGGGAATGAGAAATAGCCCATGGATTTTGAATTGCTTTAGATCAGGGCTGTCAAACTCCTGGCGTGTGGGCTGGATGCATACTGGTCATACCCATGTGTTCTGACCCCCCCCCCCCCCGGCCTGTGAATAAACCAGACTATAGGCTTGGCTGTTTGCCACTGATTAATGAATGTGATAACCAGTCCTTTGGCTGAAGGCCAGGCAAACTCATGTTCAAGATAATCGGTTGGCAGCAACCCAGAAGCTCCAAGAAAGCAACTCAGATAATTCCACAAGACACGACTAGATTTTTTCACTAAGAGTTCGAACGATTTTTTTCACTAAGAGTTCGAACGGTTGTTTCCTGCAAATGTTCCCTCCCAATGCCCTTCCTTATAAACCCTCTTGGGAGGGGCCCAGGCACAACCACCTGTGCGGAATTATCGTCTATGAGACTGCCTATGGAGTTGCTGCTTCCGTTTCTCAGCTCTACGCACTCTAGCATCAGGGACAAACTGCCTCTGATCTTCCCCACTGCTCCATGCCTCAGGTGCCTCCTGGTGGCAAACCAGTCTCTCTGGTCCCTGCTCTGAGTCTGAACCCTGCCCAGGGTCCTCCACATCTTCCATGGCGGACTCATATGGTTCCTCGCTAAACCGAGTCCATCAGCAGCTCAACCGGATCCTGCTGGGCCACAACACCCACGTCCATTTTATCAAAGGGGGGGAAAGTCCTGATATGTCATGTGATGACACCATGACGTGAGTTTGACACCCCTGCTTTAGATCATAAAAGAGTAAAACAACCTAACTTTCTTTTGCCCAAGTAAGTTTACACTGTAATCCTAGCTCCTGTAGCCTAGTTCCTAAGAGCAAATAATAATAATAAGCCAAGTTTAAATCTTGTCCTTATTCTATTCTATGGGATATTTTATTTTATTGTTATTTATTAAATATATACAAACACCATTTCATAAAAAGTGACTGAGCAATTGTATTAAAATAGCAATACACTGAGGTCTTATTGAATACTTTGTGGGGAGTGGGGGTGTATAATAAAGCATTTGTAACAAAAGGCGTTTATCACTCTTATTTGACTTACAAGACTTCTGCATACACAGATATTAGCTATTTCATATATTTAGAAAGATGCCTGGCTGCTGCATTAATTGCCCTATTCCTGGTCACCCCACATGTATTTTACTCCTCCTCTGTGCCTCTGCAGTGATAGTAAATTGTGTTGCATTCTTAACATATTGCTGATTTTCCTCCAGTGCACTGCCGAAGCCTATTATGATGTTCTATGAGGAATCACAGCTTCTACTCCCACCAACAAATTTCAGTCACGCAGATAATTCTTAGGTGTCTGACTTCACAAAATAGTTTATTTCACAATTATTTCTTTGTATATTTCTGGCATATGCAATGGCATTAATAATTAATTTTTGATTTGGGGATGGACTGTATCTTCTTTTTGTGTAGACCTATTCTTTATTTCAACTCTCATAATGAATGCCTATTTTATTTTTAATAATTTAGGGCTTATCAGATCCTGGTAACTATCATGAATTCTGTCGATTTTTGGCTCGATTGAAAACCAATTATCAACTTGGAGAATTAGTAGTTGTGAAAGATTATCCAGAAGTTATTAGACTGATAGCAAGTTTCACTATTACTAGTTTACAGGTAAGGTAATGTTTTTGGGATTGATTTGATTATTTTAAAGGGGGGGCATATAGAGCTTTGTGATTGATTATTTTACTTTTTATCTGCCAAGAATATTCTAAGATTGTCAACTTAGGGCTCTATCTGTTTTTTACAATACATAATAATGGGTTTTCTTACCAAGATGTGAAGAAAAAATTGCAAATAACATTTGTGATTGCTTGCATTGGATTGAAACTTACTCTAATGAAAAACTCATTTCTTTTCTTTATAGCACTGGGAATTTGCACCAAACAGCGTTCATTACTTGTTAACCCTTTGGCAAAGAATGGTTGCCTCAGTTCCTTTTGTGAAATCATCAGAACCCCATCTCTTAGATACCTATGCACCTGAAATCACAAAGGCATACATTACTTCTAGACTGGAATCTGTTTCCATGGTTATAAGGTAATCGAGAGTACAGTTCACCATAACTATAGCTAGCTCTCTTGCACAAAGATACTCTTTCTTTCCTGATATCTATTTTTAATTTGGGTAACTGCATTAATTTTGTTCCTGAAATAAAAAAGGTGCTTCTGAAATCAGTTTGCTCCAATGTAAATTTTCTTAGGTTTCATTATTTTTTTAAAAAAACTATCAAATTCATCATTGTTGAATTAATCAACCAGCTTTCAATCTTAAAAAAGGACCTTCTTTTGACAAGATTTCAGCTGTTAGTTTGTGGATACTGACTGTAATGTCATTTTAAACGGTCCAGTGATTTTTACATTATCCATTATAATTTTTATATGGATTTTAGGGAAGGTTTGGATGATCCCTTGGATGATACAGCCACAGTATTTCAGCAATTAGAACAGCTATGTACAGTTAGTAGATGTGAATATGAGAAGACTTGTGCGCTTCTTGTACAGTTGTTTGACCAAAATGCACAAAACTATCAGAAGTTGCTGCAGTCATCCAGTAGAAATTCCCTGGCAATCTCAATTCAAGAAGGTTAGTATATATTATTTTTCTGATTAAAATTTTGCATATATCTGCCATATATGTTTGACTCACTTATTTATTTTTTAATCAGTTTTTAGTGCAAGAAGAAATAATATTTCCAAAAACATCCAATATTGTATAGAGGTATAGAAACAGTTGAACTTCTTCTATCTTCTTTCTCACCCCTGCCTGAGAAGATCTTCCAAACGTCTAGGACAAAATTGTGGGTCAGGAGGCTATAGGAGAAAGAAGGAATTGATTCCTTCCCATTTCACTGAAACGTTAACAACTATGAAGTGGCTTTTTAAAAACTACTTACAATTGTTCACGTAAGAATTACCACAGCTCAACTATGGTGCCCCTCAGCCCTTCCATCGCTTAGACATTAACACTCAATAAGTGTTGAAGGTGAAATAAGAAATTTTTAAATTTCAGTTTTCTTTCAGGTCATTTCCCTGGGTCAGACCTCATCACTGTTAAATAGAAGCTGTGTGTTTTTTTTTAAAAAGTATTTACTATAAAATAACAGTAAGTAAAATAAGCAAATTATTTACTTATAATTAGAACCATAGAAAAAAGGCAATTTTTAACACTTTTAATGCACTTTTAAATGAAATTGTTACATGGGAGAAATATAATTGCGAAAATTTATTGAAAGCTAAAGTTGAAGGTGGCAGTGAAAGAGTTAAGGACATAATAGCTAGAAGAAAAAAACTCTGTGGTATTCCGATTCCCGTGGTGCCCTAAACACATGATTATTTTGCTTAATAGTGAAACCAGAGCTGATATACATATTTTTCCATCCTTACTGGCTTCCACCATGGCAGATAGGGCTTAGTATGTTGTCTTTTGTTTTTAAAATTCTTGTTCAGTATATCTTTAACTGAACTCAGCTTTCTTGGTCTTTCTTTTCCTATTGATCCTTCATTCTTTTTCATACATTTGTAGAAATATTGAAAGATAGGTTGGAGGTCATCTGGTCCAAACCTTTGTTCACTGCAATATCTTTGACATATTACCATTCACCCTTTGTCTGCCAACCTCTACTGAAGGCACTCAGTTGTGATGTTCCCGTGGGTCGTCCATGAGGCCAATGTGGAGAAAAGACACGGACAAGAGCTTTCTCGGGATGGAGCGACCCAGATTGGACCCTAGTAGCCCCTTTTATTGAGATAGGACAAAGGCAGGAGGAGCAAATCAGTAATCAGCATGTGATTTAAGACAGCCTGTAAAACTACAATTTCTAATCTACTGCTCAGGGAAGTTCTGTCTATATATGGTCAAATCCTGGAGTCGTTGGGTAAGGCACATCTCAGGATGTTATGGAGCACTATCAGGATGTTATGTTATGTAGGAGTTTGTTTTTTCCTATGTGGTTCAGTTTGGCCCTGCATGCCCCATTATGCACTGGGCCATGGGTGACCCACACCTACACAAGGAGTTATGTTACAACACTCAGTACATGATATGGCAACCTGTTCCATGGACTGACAATTGCTACAATCAGCACCTTTTGTGATTCATATTCATTATCTTCTCAATGTAACCAAATTGTCTTAATATACATCTTTCGTGGGGGTGAACACTTGTGTTCAATCTGTGTATCGTTCATTGATGACCCTATCTTCAATTTATCATATATGAGTATCCTATCCCCTTTTTATCATACAAAAGTACTCCAATTTAGCCTACTTTTATTACTGACATAATCCAATTCTTTCATATAACAATACAAACAGAATAAAACTAAAACACAGCCATTTTTCTTCTTTTTATTTTTATTTCTTGCAATAGCTCACATACTATATATTATCATTCCATCAGCATTTATATGGCCTAACATTTGTTGATTAGTTTTCCCATCTTTAGTAAATATTTTAACTTGGATATTGTAAGCTACCTTGAGTAGCCCCATGGTGAGATAAGCAGCATATTTAACAAACAAACAAATAAATAACTTGCAGTCACTCCATTTTCCTTGTCATACACAACTACCTTATCTGTGATACATTTATTTTCTGATCCATGTCCTCGTTGTATTACACGGTTTTCACTGCAAATCATTTGGGCTTTACAACATTAAAAATCATAACATAAAAACCCATAACCCTCTCCAACACTACCTCATTCGCCAGCTCCAACACAATCAAATTAACTTGATTGGTTCTATTTCCATTCTGGATCTCCAGGCCTGCTGACAAAACTACATTTTTAGGTTCTTTCAGAAAAGCAACATAGTGGAGGCTAACCATACCTCAGGGGAATGATGTTCCATAGGAAGGCAGCCACCACTGAGAACACCCTTTTTCATGGTTCCACCCTCCCTAATTGATCGGACATACTATATAACGTACCCTCCTTTCCCGTCCTGGTAGGCCTGGTGAATGTAATAAGGGAGAGGCAGTCCTTCAAAGAGCCTGAATAAATACATTATCATTTATTCCTCTTACATCCATGTTACAATCGCTCATGTGTCAGATTATTACCAGATGGATCCATAGCTCTGCCCTGTCATGGCATTGGTCAGTTAAGACTTTCACATAACATAAAGGGAAGATTTAGATCAGGGGTGTCAAACTCGTGTTGTCACAGAGTCATCACGTGACGTATTGTGACTCCCCCCCCTTCGCTAAACTGGGCATGGGTGTGGCCAGTGAATGATGCATCCAACCTGATTTTGACAGCCCTAATTTAGATTATCAACTGTCATTGCATTCATGCTCATACAGCATTCCCTTCTAGAGTAAATATAGTGAACATAGGCTTAGCATAGTATCAAATTAACTTTAGTGTGAAAAATGTTTTAGATTTAAGAGTTTTCCATTTTACAATGACATAAGGGGAAAAGTGGTGAATGACAACAAAAGTGGCATCAACATATAACGGGCAGGCCTGATGATCAGAGACAGCCTTAAACTAACAGAAATGTTACAAGACAAACACCCTTATATTCTTCACGCTACACTGAAAGAAAGGAAGATATATTTTCTCTTAGGTTTTTCTCCCCACTCAGAAATAGTGCTGTTATGTAATCATGCATTAATACCTTTATTAGGGACTCATTTGAAAACTATTGCCTTATCCTACCCACCCCTCCTTGGTGTACATTATGATGGTAATAAAAATAACCTAATTTACAGAGTTGTAAGGAATTTTGAGATAATGCACGCAGAGTGATTTTAACATGCATAAAGCAATATAGAAGGGATTATGATGATAATTAAAATGAAGATACATCTTTCCAGGATGATATTCATTTAGTTCTTTAAATAAATTAAAGATTTTGAATATCTTAAACCCAGAAATTGTGTGGCCAAAGCCTAGCTTTTTCTTTTTTTCCAGAAAAAAGTCAGTTTTTGAATTACTATTAGAAATAATTTTGACATTGGTTTATATTTCTGCTAGTGTTTATGTAATATTCAGTTTCTTTTCTGTGGACTAAACATTTCTGCTAGCCCAGAACAATAAATGTTACCTCCCCTAGTTATGTATACTTTAATTTAGATGTTTAATGGCTTTTAATGTTCCAAAATAAGTTAATATAATATTAAGACCTCATTTTATTATATTGTCTTGCTCTTTGTATCGATTGTGATGCAGTCATGGTTTGCTAAAACAATAATCCCCAAGAAATGGGTCATTAACAGTAGTTAACGATTACTTGTGATCTATGGTAATGACTGATTTCTTTGGGATTATTGCTGTTATAAAACATAATTACAGATTATTACTGCAATAATTATTTTGGTAAAGAAAAAATATTCTCCTTTAGCAGCTGGAAAAGAGCAATACTGAATGTTTTGAGCAAGGAAGTAAGCACAAATGCGAAGGAAAATGAATTTTATTTTGTGTGTACAGGGACCAACTCAAGATTATTAGTGAAATACTCTTTGTGCTGACAGAAGTACTTTTGAATTTAATGTTACATTTTGGAGTGGTTATCAATCCATGTTATGGCTTTCTCAATTTCAGTCTTACAGTATTCATACATTCATATATGGTGAAATTCTGGAATTGTTACTGGTGAAATATAGAGTTTCTAAGCATCTAATATCATTTGACTGTTGTCAATAAAAATGCCAAATTTTATATTATTGTTTGTCATATTAGACACATAGATCTTAAAAATGCTGAATTCTTAATACTTTATTTTGCTTTGTTTAAAATATTTCTAGGCTTTTGTCAGTAGCTCAGTGAGGTTAATAATAAAGCAGCAATAATTGCAGAAAATTTAAAACTAAAACTAGTCAGTTGTTGAAATCATCCAATGCCTTTCAAAACCATTATGGGAATATGGACTTCTTTTACTTAGGCAAGTGATTCAGGAGTTAGTGATTTAGGAGCCAGCAGATTATAACAACCAGTCTTTTAACTCAATGGTGGTGAATCTTTTGTGTTCAGTGTGTCAAAAATTCAGAAAATGCCTATCTTGACTGCTGGCATGACTGTCATACACGGAGACATATTCACACAGAGACGCCAGAAAAAAGAGGCACTCTTTTGTCTTTCTACAGACTCTTTTCCCTCCCCTCTCCTCTGGATTCTCCAGAAGCTTTGCAAGTTGCATAACAGGATTCACACAAGTTTTGGATGTCTCAGAGGCTGCACAAGAGCATTGCCCTCTTGATTCGCAGAAGATCCTGTGGCTTCTACAGACCCTCCAGAAGTTCTCCAAGAGGGCCCTGGTGAGGCCTGTGGAGCCTCAGAAAATTGCACGAGAATGCTTGTGTTATTTTCAGATGCCTTAGAAGCTGCTTAAGAGCAAAGCCCTATTGCGCAACTTCCAAAGGGTCTGGCGGTCTAGCGTGTCACCAAAAATGGTATAGTGTATCACCTGTGATATGTGTACCATAGATTCACCATTACTATCTTAACTGGTATGTTCTGAATCAGGGGTTTCAGGATATTTTAAAAGAAATATCCAGGAACCCCCGTCAAGAGGTAGTACTAAATTCAATATTTCATTCATCACGCATAGTTGTGCCAATTGGATTTGGGAATTCAATTCTCATCGTCCCCACAATATATTAGCAGGAGAATATGGGGGACATAGTCCAAACTATATGGAAGGCCCCCAAATTGTAGTACCAAGAATAAGACTTCTGTTTCCCTCAAAGAATAAATATCTTACTGCAGATAGTAAAGTTGTGCTTTAACCTATTTTTGCCAGGTAACAATAGGCTGAGAAATGGAAAACAGTTATCTCCTCAGTAGTGTTGAACAGTTAGCTGTCACTGATTCTCCTCCACTTTCTATTTTACATCTGTACAAACTATTATAAAGAATTTTGTAATCTTTTCAAATTACCATTTGAAATACCCCATTCTGGTGATGGTGCTCTCAGCTTTTTAATGTGACCTCTTAAAATGTTAAGTGAATTTCTGGGACACTTAAATCAGGGGTTCCCAACCTGAGAGGATTGCAATCAGGCCACGAAACAGCCAGGGCATACACACATCCCCGTTTGCACGAGCATGCTGCATTTGTGTGAGCAGCAGGTGCGATGTATTCCACTCATGCAAATGGAGCTGTGCGTGCTTGCTGGCCACTCGCGCAGAACCCCCCCCCCCCATCGGTCGCAAAACCAGAAATGTTGGGGAACTCTGATTTAAAGTAAAATAAATGATTTCACTACTATTAGGAATGGACAAGGAATAAATACATCCCTTTCTTTTAATAATTAAATTTTAATTTGTAAATCAAATGATATAACCGTGCAAATGTTTTGCATAAGTTGTTTCTAGATGTCAATTTATTTTGCTTGCCTTTATATTCTCAACCGACAGCTGTGTTTTCAGACAATTGAAGCCATTTTTCTTCACTTGAAAAAGTAAAAGATACCTGTAAAACCAATAGATAGAAAAGTTCCATAGTTACAGACACCTAGAGTCGCTTTTGATGAGATGGGTAGCTATATAAATGAGAAAAAGAAAGTGTTTCCTTGTTTTAGACCTTCTTAGCACTATTGGTAGATTAGTCAACTTTAGCTTTTTCCGTATCACTCTGTGAAAGGCTAAAAAATTTAAAATAAATTAATAAAAATACTGAAGTTTTTGGCTTGTATACTTTTAGATACACTACAACATTTACAGATACATTAGACATATGAATATTTCTTGAGGAGCCAAATTCAATTATTAATGGTTGATATAAACAAATTGCCCATATCCAAGAATAATTGTAAAAAGTTACACTTTGCAGAAATGAAAATTGTGGAAATAAGAGTTGTACTCATTTAATTCCATTAAAAACCCAGAATTTTATATCTTAATGCAAATTATAAAATTTTATTCATTTAAAAAATTATGGCTTTAATGAAAAAAATAATAAATTTAAAAATAAATAAATATGATTAAAGGCCACGTCAAAATAATATTCTGGAATATAAGTAATAATTCAAATAATGCAGTATTGTTGGTAGTATATAGAACTCTTGTGCCTTTGATGAGGAAAGAAAGAAAGAAAGCAAAGAACAAATTTGTAAGCTTACTAATGCAGAGCATCATGACTAGGCATTTATTTAAAAACCACAGTTTAAGAAGCCTTCACTTAGGTCAATAAATATAGTTGCTGAACTCATCCTTACACAAGCTTTCAATTGAAGAATGGTCTTTTGTGCAGAGGTGATCTTTTAAATATTAAGTTGCAAACAGAGATGTCCATATGGGGAGAGAGTAAAGGGAGTGAATGATGAAAACTGCAATGCGTGTATGGGTGTGATACCACATAGCAATAGCAATAGCAGTTAGACTTATATACCGCCTCATAGGGCTTTCAGCCCTCTCTAAGCGGTTTACAGAGTCAGCATATTGCCCCCACAGTCTGCGTCCTCATTTTACCCACCTCGGAAGGATGGAAGGCTGAGTCAACCTTGAGCCGGTGAGATTTGAACCGCCGAACTGCAGCTAGTTCGCATGCCTGTAGTTTGTATAACGACTGGGTTGCTACTTTTGTTATTTTAATTGAAGCCTTGGTTCCTGTTGCTGCCTGTGATTGGATGCTTGTAACATGTTAAAGGCTAATGGGTAAATCATTAGAGTAGAATGAATATGAATGCTCTTTCCAGCATTTGTCAAGAGATCTATAATGCAGTAAAAGCAAGTGAATTGCAGTAAGTAAAGCTAGACATATCTATTGGTATTTTGGTCACAAATTAAGTATGAGGAAAATAGAGTCCCGAAAAGAAAAATCCAGTATGCTTTTTATATCCTGTCTAGTAAATGTTCTTTTTGAAGGCTAAATCTGGAAAAGAAATTGCCAGAAACAGCAGCAGTTTTTAAAAATTGTTGAATAAGATCAGTAGTGAAACAAAAGTATGTAATACTTAGCAGCAGTTTTTAACAAATAAAATCACAACCATGGAATTAAAATCTCATCTAAAGAATATGAGAAAGATCAGAAACTTGGTGAATATAAATGGTTAGCAATGTTTGTTTTAAATGTTTTGATCAATAAATGTCAAAACTAGCCCATCCTTGTTTCCCACGAGTATCACTGAATGGCCTCAGAAAATTACCTTATTCTACTTCTTTTCATAATTTCACAGCAAATATTTCATGGAAAATTTATTTTATTTTTCATTTGCCCTGCATTCCAGGACGTTTGGCATGGCTTATCTATCTTGTTGGAACTGTTGTAGGAGGAAGATTAACTTATACCAGTACAGATGAACATGATGCAATGGATGGTGAATTATCCTGTCGGTATGTGTTAACAGAATAGAATTATATGTCACACAAATAAAATATATTTGAATAAAGTCATGTTTTTACAGGATGGCTAAACAGCTTTTAAACATTATTTTTGTGAAATAATAAATTTTGCGAATGAGCCCCAATACAGACTCTGCCGAGAATCGATTTTCAAACATTACATTGCTTAAGAACACCTGGAAGAGAAGCAGAGTTCATTATTGAGCACACTGAATGGTGGTGTTAAGATTCAGTTTCACTTTTAAAAGATTTTCCTTGATGCATCTACAGTTATATTGGTACCAGTGGCTACACTGAGAAACCAGCAGAGCACATGCTATAATATGCTTTGTTTGCTCCCATCATTCAACAATGGAGGTATTGAACATTGTATGTTTTCTTCATGAATTAATTATTTTAAAAACTGTCCATCATTGTATGGTATTGGCGAGGTGATTCAAAGTGGCTTTAAGCAAATGGTTATACGGGTAAGCCTCATTTAGCGAACACAGCAACTTGGTTGCTAAGTGAAACCATGATTTTGCTCATGATCTTTCTTCATCTTTCCTTGTACATGCAAGGATTGGTTATAACATTAATTTCTCATTACCTTCATAAGTACCAACAGTCACTGTAAAAGTAGTTGCTAAAGGAGGATTACCTGTAATCCATAAAGGAATGTTTACAGCTTTCACTTGTTGAAGTGCTGGCATAGATTCATGAGTAGCTACTCCAGTATTTAGCTCTCTACTATTTTTTGTAACCTATAAGTTTCTGGAACTCAATTCAGGATTGTACCTGGAGTTGGCTTTTCTGTGGATCAGGCAAAAGCTAAATAATAATGTATAAATGCTGTGGTAAATTCGGAGAACCTATGCTCCGTGATAATCAGAGTTTAATAGTGCAATCACCAAAACTTTTTCCTTAAGAGGAACTAGGCTATATAAATTGGATGGATGGATGGATGGATGGATTACTTTTGGTAGAGTGCACAAAGATATCATATTTAATATTAAGCGAAATGCCAGCAGTTTTGTTTGGCCTTTTGTTTACATATCAAGGGTAAACATATTTTTCTATTTTTCATTTCAGAGTCTTTCAACTGATTTCCTTGATGGATGGCCAGTTACCACGTTCTAGCAATGAGAAAGTAGAACTTGCAATACTCTGGTTTTTGGATCAGTTCCGTAAAACATATGTAGGAGATCAACTTCAACGCACATCAAAAGTAGGTGCTTTTCCTAGCTACTCTACCCCTTTATTTTAATCAGTCTGTTTAAAAAATATGTGCATTGTAAGGCAGATTAGAAACGTTCATCCTAGCCCAGAGTTGCATGTGCTTTTACACTCATGAAGAGTCCTGTTTACTTTCAGAAGGAGATAATCTGTGCTTACAGAATGAGATCTGTTTAGTTCATTTAAAAGAATGTACAGCCTCTTTGGATGAAGGAGCATTTTGTAAGCACAGAAGCTGCCAATTTGTGGAACAGAATGCTGAGCTATTATGACTAGTCTGCGGATGTTTGAATGATGTTTTTTATCTTTGCAGTCAAGTTCATTTTGCTGTGCCGTATGTAAGGTTTTCATCAGTTGTATTCATTAAACAGTTTGAGATTTCATTACATTTTGTCTTTTATTTCAAGCATTTAAAAGGTTTAGTATATAGTATTATGTGTCACAGTTGGATGTGCAAGATTTATTATTTTAATAGCTCTGTCTGTTTGACAGTTACTCATTTATGTGCTTTTTACTGTATCTCACACATTATTTGGCTTTTTCTGCATTTTAAACAGGAAGGGATAAGCAAGATACATTCTTTAAGAAAAGTGCCATTAATTCACTCTAACTTTAGGGGGGATACATAATATGAAAAAGCTCATCAAATGTTTCTGAGACACGCTGAAAGAATTTTGTTTGTGCTTCAAGCAAGCCTTCTTCAAACAAATCTTTAACAATTTATAAAATGCTTTTTTTTTTACTTCTCTGCTATAGTAATCAGGCTTTCTGGCAGGCAGACCAGTTTGAAGACTTCTCTTCCTCTCTCCCCAGTTGCATGCACAATCATTTTCTTTGTGGGAAGGAAAAATAAATACAAGAGCAGTAGTTAAACTTGAAATGAAGAAAAATGTAGGTTCCTTCAGTCTGATGGATGGTATTTTTGTGTGTGTGTGATGGAATTATTTTCACATTAATGTGTGCTAATGATCCCTTTGTATGCCTGCTATGACTCTTCCGTGTCACTGGTGATAGTGGGATCCATTCTAGATGGGTGGATTTTTTATCATTTGCAGCGCTGTCACTGTCCTGTATGATTGAAAAACTGTACTATATAAGAAAAGATGAATGATTGTTGCAAAGAGCTTCAGGAAAACTTTTCTTTCGTGGCTTCTTAGCATCTTACACCAAGATGTTAGAAGAGCTACGCTGGGTGAGAACAGAAGCTCAGTTCCAGAATCCTGTTCAAAGTAGGCAGCTTACCACAAGACTTAAGGACAGTTTGTACCGAGGTACCTAAAACAGTTGACTTTCAGAAGCTCATCTTGGTATTTTATGCCATAGTGTTCCTTATATGGACTAATATTGGCTCATTATATAAATAGGTTTAATACGAATTTTCAGTGAAACGAACAAAAAGCTCGGTTATTATAAATCTAGCAAAGTGATTTAAATATGGCATTCCAGAAATGGAATGAAATCATTGGGGGTGTGTGTGTGACAATGAACAAACGTAGCACACAGGTTCTCTTCTATCGTTCTAAATATTTTGAGTTCATTTTTAGAATGTACAAATATAATATTTTCGTCCGATAGCTTAGATGTCTGCTTGTCAACCAAGCATTTTTTTTATATAAAAAAAGGAAGTTACATCTCCATTTTTCCTTGTGCTATAGCAGTATTTGTAGCAGCAGAGGGCATTATATCCCTTCAGTAAATCCTCTTGCATAAATCACCTGCATACACTTACTCATATTGATTAGGATTTATCCTTGGAAGTAGAAATTTAAAGTGATGTAGAAATGGATCTAGTAGTTAGGATAGCAATCATTTATATGTCTCTTAGATATTTTAAATTTGTGGAAGGATCCATTTATACCTTTTTTTTGCAGTTGTGTTAATACTGTAGGGTATTAAATGAATCTAGGCATTTACAATACAATTTCTCAGCGTGAGGGGTCCTCAGCTGTTTTATGCTGTTAGGTACATTTGGAATTTTGGGAACATGAATGCTCTTAAAATGGCTACTGTGGGCTTTGTTTATTCAGAAAATAGCAGGAGAATACAGTACATTTAACAAAATTCTAACTCACTAGAGTTCTACCTGATATCCCCCTAGTTTATAACTCACTTAGAATAATATCTCCTACTTAACTTTAACCTGGCAGATGAGCATAGCGCTAAACGATGCAATGGGATCAATTGCCCATCATTCTTATTGGCTAAGAAAGCTGATCGATCCCCTTTGGTCATAGAAGCATTATTGAAGATAAAGATGATGCTGGATGTTGAAACTTTGCTTTGCAGCATGCCAGTTTCCATTTAAACAAAAAAAAAAAAAAATCTAAAAAATGGGATCTGGAACCTGGGAGATACCAAAGCAAGTATCTTGGACTTATTAGTGCCCATCTATGCCATATTAGGGATCCTAAAGCCACCATATATGTTGTGTTACTCCAAATTTCTGTTATTTAATGGCTTTAAGAAATGTTTAAATGCTTAAATTTATTGCTATACCATTCCAATATTCAATTAGTCAACATATTTGGTTTTTCCCCCACTAAATCCCATAAGAGGTTCTGCCCAAATATGTTACGGGTATTGTGATCCTGCAATGCATATGCTTGATTCTCTTTAGTTTGTTAAAGTTCTGCATAAAGTTCTGTCAAAATTATGTATGCTTTTTATATATTTTATTTAATGTAATATGTTCTTTAGAGGAAATAAAAATAACAGGGAACTATTAGAAGCTGTTGTGGGAAATGTCTCCTTCTCTTCTATGTGCTACATATTGTATTGCCATGGTTTTTAATAATGTTTATGGGATTGCATTTCAACATCATTGGCTCCTCAAGTAGTTTTTCCTGAAGAAGAGAAGGCAGGAATCAAATATATCCCATTGAATGGATTTCTGTGTTCAGTTTTTCCTTCCATTTAATTGCCTAATCTTTTATGCAGTGCATAAATGACCTGGGCAAAGTTACTGAAGAAATATTCTAGAATATTAAAACTGGAGAGAAGATATTTACATTTGTCATTTTATAGTTGTCATTTTATAAGATACTAATGATATGCAGTAATGAGCACTTTCAGTGCTTTTCATGTTAGTTTTATCTGTTACATCACTACCATATTGTTGAACTGAATATAAAATGGTTTTTTTGTACTAATGAGAAGTATTATTGTATATGTATATGCTGTAAATCTGGAAAAGGAGGATATGTGGTGGTAGATCACATTTTAATTGAATTCATGAAATAATTTACTATTAGCTAAGACCTGTTACAGTCTTTGGCTGTAACTTCTTCCATCCTTCCCAGTTCGGTAAAATGAGGACCAGTAGTGGGTTTCAAAAATTGTTCGAACCTACTCTGTGGGTGTGGCCTTCTTTGTGGGAGTGGCTTGCTGCCCATGTGACCGGATATGAAAATGCCGACGACACTTGTCAGAACCACTTTAAATTACCTCACACACAGCACTGGCATGCATAAGAATAGGATGTAAACTTGTTTTTTTAAAGGCATCTTTGGTTTGTGTTAAAACAACTTCAACACACGCAATGTTCTGATTGCACCACAAACACAGTAGTCATCCTTACCTTTCACAGAGGCACTGAGTTTTATAAATATGAGCATGATAGTGTAGAATAATCATATCCCAGGACCAGTGGTGGGTTTCAAAAAAAATTGGAACCTCTTCTGTAGGTGTGGCCTGCTTTCTGGGTCCACTGGTGGAACCTCTTCTAACCGGTTCAGTAGATTTGATGAACCGGTTCTACCAAATAGGTACGAACTGGTAGGAACCCACCTCTGATGACGCAGATTGTTGGGGAGCAATATGCTCTGTAAATACTATAACTTTGAGAGGGTTGCAAGGCACTATGAAGCAGTATATAAGTCTTAAGTGCTATTGCTATTCTTGTATGGTATGTGGGAATAACCTTGGGAGAAGGGGTAAAGAGATGCCTTTATGAATAAGAGAGGGTATAGCCTGCAGCTGCATAATGGATGGAGCAAGACATTCAGAAGGAATCCACCTTAATTTTTGAAGTTGTGAAGGTGATGGCAGGGGAATCGTACTTTCAGACTTGCAAGATTTTGTTAATATAGTTGTACAATAAACTAGATTTGGCTTATTACATTGATTTTCCTGTCTGGTCTACCTAGTAACACTGACACGTCTGCACTAGGCAAGTGTTGTGATCCAGCCATTTTTCTAAAATTGTCAGGCTTCACAACAGGATTCAACAGTAAATCACAGTTTTCCAGTCACTTAATCTCTTTATGAAAACATATGGCTTGACTTGGCAGAAGACTTTCAAACATAACTAGATTAGGATCTTTGTTACAGATAAAATTTAACTAGATGAGGCAGTCATGCAGTTTAGGTCAGCAGTTTAAAAGTTATTATATTATACCCTCTCTTCATTTAGTGACTGTATCCTGATCCAGCAATTTTGTCATTAAGTGAAATGGTTGCTAAGTGAACACATGCATAAGAATCACTGTAAGATTATTGGTTGCTACTCATCCTTTTTAACAACACTTTTTTTGCCCCCTCAGTTATCTCTTCCTGAGCTAGTTTTCTCAGCAGCACAAAGCTTCTATAAAAGGTGTTAATTACAGGTTAATAAGCTTAGCTCTGTGATCTTAATTAGTTGATTAGAATTCTTCTTTTACTGCCTGAAACTGACCAGACCTTAATCTGTTTCATGCAAAAGCTTTTGTTGTCAGGTGCACAAAATTAGATTGTAAGTGGAAGGAAGGAAGGAAGGAAGGAAGGAAGGAAGGAAGGAAGGAAGGAAGGAAGGAAGGAAGGAAGGAAGGAAGGCCAGTTTCCTCCAAGTAAATTTAATGGAGAATCCTGCAGGAAATCAGAAGTAGCTCTGCTCCTATTCCTTCCTTCCTCTGTCCGTCCGTCTGTCCATCCATCCATTTGTCATCCTGTTCTTCTTTTTACATAAGGAACATCGAAAACAACTCACTAGGGCACAGGTTGTCTAGTACTAAATTAAAAAGTATTTGGTGACTTGTGATCAGTATGTTACATTAAGACGATCTCAACAAACTGATTAATTCATACCCCTCTCCTGCATTCAATGACTGAACGTTGTAGTAAAAGGCTATTAAAATAAATGCCTAAAGTAAACAACTTTAAAAACTCTTTAAAAATTGTGAAGAGCAGCAAGCATTCATAGGAAACCTCATCTAATTACAGAATATCCATTGCTATCTTCTGTTCTTTTTCTACTACCACCACAACGTCTGGTTGATTGGCTAGTCCATCTGGATCTGGAAATCCTACAGGATATTAGCTGCATTATTCTCCACAACATCCTGTGGGATCTTCTATATGGACTGGGAGTGAATGAGTTCTAGCTCACCAGACCTTGTCCTCTTTCTGGATGGTACACAGTCTCTGGGTATTGGACATGAGGTAAAAACCTCCATACATTGTGATGGTCTTCCAGATGTTCTAATCAGCAGCCTCCATGTCCTTCTTTGGCCACTCACTACATTAGCAGGGTATCTGATGGCTGGCAAGATGTACGTGTTGATAGCATGAGTCTTGTTCTTCCCATTGAGCTATCTCAAGAACTGTCTTATCCTTTGGTAGTACTTGGACATTGCTTTCTTCCTTGCCTCTTTCTAATACTCTCATGTGACTGTGTTACCAAGGTACTTGTAGTTGGTCTGTATGTCTGTCATCAATCTTAACTACCTTTTCTGTCTTGATTACTATATATGTCCATACTTCTCCAATCCAAATAGCATCACTGTATAGATGTATGTCAGGTGGATCCGTGAGTCGATGTCTCGTTCACTCATAGCACACAATTTGGTGTCATCCATTTAGAGGAGATAGCTGATGATAGTTCCACTCCTGAACTTGTATTCATATCCATACCTATATTTTTATAGTATACTGTATATTGTGTATATAGCATTCCATAGAACAGGTCTGCAGTGTGGAAGTAATCTTGGACTCACCATACTTGTAAAACAGGTGGCAGCTGCGCCAAGAAAGGCCTTAATACTTCTGCTACTGTTGCTGATAACTTGTATGCTGCCCAATTATCAACATCTTTGGGTAGCTCTGTGTTGTGCACTGAAGCTGCCTTTTCCTGGAGTAAGAGGCCCTACAGACAGTCACGTGAAGCCTTGGTTACCTTGGAATGCACTATGTATGGGTCTGACATTGAGACCATTTGTAAGCTGCAGTTGGTCCAGAATGCAGCAGTGTGGGTACTTATGGTTGCATCACAGTATACCCATGTAACTCCACTACTTCTTGAGCTGCATTCACACAAACACAGACACACACGCACACACACCGGTAGACTTACAAGCCCAGTTCAAGATGCTGGTTGACACCTTAAAGCTCTTCATAGCATAGAATTGGGTTACTTGCAAGACTGCATATCTCCAATTGAATCTATCTGTTCATGAGATCTGACTGGTGGGCACATTCCAGGTTTCTTCTGTTAATGATGCAACTCAGAAAGTATGCCTTTTCTGTTGTAGTGCCTGCCTTCTGGAACAATCCCCCCCCCCCCAAGATTTAGATGTCCCCAATCTGTTGGCATTCTATTTATCTAAATCAGTGATGGCGAACCTATGACACGCGTGTCAGTGCTGACACGCATAGCCATTTGGGGTGACACGCACAGGATTTCATGCGATTCATCCTCGGCTCCTGCACGGCCGCCAAGGATGAAAGAATCTGTGCTGGAGGAACGGGAGGGGGGAGGGACGTGTGATCTCCCCCGCCCACACTCACTTACTGTATCACCGCCGCCCCTTTCTGAGCGCAGGGGCTGCTGGTAAGGCGTGCATGCCGTGCGCACACACGTCATCAGCGCGGCGAGGGAGGACCCGCAGGAGAGGAGCGCGGGAACAGTGCGCGCCTCTCTCCAATCAGGCCGGCACAGAGAGTCTACTCCTGGGACTGTCGGTTACAACCGCACCACAGCAGTTGCCAACGGGAACTGTGAGCGCCATTAGCAGCAACTATAAATTGCGCAAAATTATGTTTTTGTCGAAGTGACACACAACGCGAGTTATGCTCGATTTTTTGCCAATTTTTGACACACCACGCCAAAAAGGTTGCCCATCACTGATCTAAATAAATAGAATGTCCTCTGGGAAACAATATATCCTGCCAATTCACTTTATTTTAAATGGGAATTAACAGGGGTGCAATTTTGTCCATTCCTTATAGCATCTCTGATTTAAATTAACCTGTTTGTTTACTGGATAATCCATATGTAAAATAACAACCCTCCCTAATTGCAAACCTTGTACACTTTTGCAGTGCATTTGAAGCATCTGAATGTAGTTCAAACATTTCAAAGATATAGGAAACCGACTGCATTCATTCCCCTCCAGGATTAAAGCTTCGTAGCTTTAATAGTTAATTATGGAATATATGAAACATGGAGGGTTTTCTTCTTCTTCTGGGTTTCAGGTGAACTATGCATCATTTTTATTACCAGAAAGTAAAGGATTATTCTGACAGGTGGTGGAAATTAGCAGACAGTTTTGAAATTGCATTGTGTGACCAGGAATTGGATCTTATTTTAATTCATCTTTTCTCAACTAGTAAATGAGGTTAATGCCATACATATTCAACTGATATGGGTGAAGAAATTGATCAACATAGCTGGAGGGGAGCTTTAATTTATAGGTAAAGAGGCAGTGATAAATGGAAGCAATGTAGTGATGGTCACTAAATTCCTCAGCCATCAGGGCTTAAATAGTGTTAGTTGCTCATTAAAGGTATTGTCAGGATATAAAAATGGAATTGTGAAAGGAAATAGTCAACCAACCCCTTAATTATCAAAATACAGAAAATACTAATTATATGTTAATTAGTTTTTCTCTTAATGTACTGAAATTGTTGCTTTTTGTACAGCACAAATGGATAGTTATATCAACAATAAATAGGTTGTTTTAATAACTTTCTTGTACCTCCTGGGAAAACTGAATTCCAATTTTTAATATGCAATAATGTTTCTCTAGCCTTTAGGAGATGAAAATTATTAAGTAGCTTTATTTTTTTTTAAAAAAGATTTTATAGCAGCTTTGGGAAGAATTATTTCATCGTGCATCAATTATTTTTAATTGAACTGAATATTTTTCAGATTGCATTAAATGCCTCTCATTTAACTTTAACATTTAGAGTTTAAAGAAGAATTTTATCAAAACAATGGTGTAATTGCATCCCAGAATAGTTAAGAATGCTTTAAAGATGGTTGAACTTTTCTATTTCTTTCTTAATTTACATAAACAATTAAACTATGACATAATAAAAGAGTGATACATTGTAGATCAAAATGCATGTATGGTCATTCCTGGACAAGGAATGAAAGGAATGAATACAATGAAAAGATATACATTGTGCATATAGCTTCATTCTCATACATATTTTTATAGAGTTTATTTATGTAAGTTTCTGTGTGCTTAAGTGAACCTTCTGTGCTGTGATAATCCACTATTTGCTATGAAATCAGAAATTATATTTTGCAATTAAAATCATTATTTAAAGTTCCATTCACCAATGGTTTACATAGACATGTGTGTTAGCAAATATAACTTATGTATGTAGATAAATTTCTGACTGGCATAGATACATCTCATTTCTTAAGTGAAATACTGGTTTAAGGATGTGAAGAGATAATGTATTTAGCCTTTCTGTTGGAATGATTTGATGTGTAGAATTCTGGCTGTTAAATGAAAAAGGTGTCCTGTTCCAAATTTTGGTGCTTTATAAAATCCAGTCAGATTGTATACTTTCATATGATTCAGGCATAATAATAAGTCAGCGCAATGGGAAATTTCCTTTAATAGTAGTAGTCAGAAAATGTATATTAATGAGTGTTCAGAAATAAAAGGAATTACAGGTTCTAAGGTTAATATTTCCTTGATGTACATTTATTACTTGACTCTAATGAAAGCTGTATGATAGCTTCAAAGAGGATTAAATATATAAAAGATATATTAATTCCAGAAATTGAGAAGTATTTTGTAGAAAGTAGCTATTGGGCATATTCAGTAAAAAGCAGTCCTAAAAGATGATATGATTCAATTGTGCTTCACAGAATTGAAATGAATGTACTATATAAGAATCAGAATAAAATACCTAAGACAATTCTGTTTCTCTTTAATTGTTGAGGGATTGGATAGTGTAAAATAATGAAAATCAAGAAATATTTGCAAACATTGTGCCATCAATTTTCAAGATACTGAGAATCTTGACCCATGAGCAACTTTAGCTGAGTTATACAGTATATGATGTTCGATAATTAATCTATATCTTCTTCACTAGAAGGCAATGGAAAATTGTACAAGATATGACCCATTTGGGTAATGTATTAATAATTTATTCACTATCTTTAATATCTATCTGTTAATGGCTATATTAAACACTCAATGGTCATACCTTCTGTAGATAGATATTAATATGTTTTTAACTTTACTTTCAGGAGAATGTGCATAGCTGCTGACATTTACTGTATGTTTTCAGCAAGTAACCGAAACTTTTTTAGATTCAAAGGGATTATACCTTAAAATGTATAATCAATGAATTGTATGTTTGTTAAATAAGAATAAAAAACTATACAAAAATTCTAACAGTGCTATTAGCAAAATATTTTCAGTTTATCAAGAAACATTAACAAAGGGAACTCCAAAAAGCAATTAAGTAGGGACTGCACCTAAGAAATGAGTTTGCTGCAGTGCCATCCTGTTATACCTGAAGAATCAGGCCACCATGTTAGTCTACCTGGAAGCAGCTAGGAAAGTGGTGATATAGTTAATTGTCAATTTAACAACTGTCATTGTCCCGGGGATTACTATTATAAGTTGTTGTGGTTGTTTAAGTGGGTCACCATGTGACTGGACCAGATTTTATGACAATCTTTGCAGTAGTGATGGTTAAGTGAACACCACAGTTGTTAAGGGGATCCATTTTACCAAATGGTAACATCCCCCCTCCCCCAAGCCAGAAGTAAATGCACAAGCTGATAAAAGTGTTGAAAATTGCTAACATATGACCATAGGATGCTGCAAACGCTATTTGACAAGCACTCAAAATGGGATCAGATGACTGCAGGGGGTACAACTGTTGTAACTTAGAAATCCAGTCATAAGTAGCTTTTGGGAGGGCCCTTGTAACTTCTAACGGTCGCTCATAAGTTGACGACTACCTGTAGCTCTATTTCTTAAAAACTATCCCCCCCCCTCCAATTTTGATGTATGTATTGCCTGAATAGCATTTTTAAAAGTGCATTCTACATCTAGTTTAATTGAAATAAATTATTTAAATGCTTGAACGTGTGAATTACTTAGTTGATGCATGGATGAAAGTACAAAGCATATATTATTAAATCTGTAATTTGAGCATGCTACGAAACATTTGTGGACCAGGATCTTACTGTTGAAATATGGGTGCATTTGGCATTTATGGCTTGAATCGGCTGAAAGTGTCTGTGTGTAAAATGCTTATATAAGTGAACCTTGGCTTATTTTTTTTCAAGATATGCTGTAGATCTCATAAAGGAACTAGAAATAAGTCAAGATTCTGAACCGTATGCACAAGCTAAAACATGTAAACCACCAATGTACCTCTGTTGAAATAGTGGTCTCTTGCTTATACATGAATTATTCCTTTCTTAAAACAAATGAATAAATCACAGTAGGCCAAACACAAATCAGATATCTTTAGTTTTTGTGCAGACAAGGCCTAGGGATGTGAAAATAATCAACAGGGATCATTTGTTTGACCTGTAGTAATTGGGTTATAATAACTTTTTATGCACTTTATATGAAAACTTCAATCCCATACTAATTGAAAACAATATTAGATGCTACCCACATGAACACTTAATTTTGTTTATTATACAATTGTAAGGAAAATCCTGATTTTACTGTCTTCTTTTGGCTAGACTTTTTAATAAAATGTACTATATCTATCTTTAAAATGCTTAGCTAAGTTCACTACTAGCTCAGCTTTATTTTGTAGCAGCTAATGAAGCCATATTATGTTGTTCAGGCATTGTAATTATTGAAATGTGTGTGTCCATTAACTGCAACGTTAGGCTGTGGGTGTAATTACTGTCTAGAGCCAATTTCTTTGCAAAGCTGCATCTTCAGTGCTACAAAGCCATAAGCAACATTTGTAAAATAATATTGAAATACATCTAACAGATTGAAATGTTGCACTGTTTATATTTAGAAGATTGCCTTTAACTTGGTCCTGAGCAACAATGTTATGTTTTTGTTTATTTGTGTATTTATTTGAGAGAGTTAGTAATTGCCCAGATAAAATAATCACATGGATAGGTGGAGTTATTTCATGTGTGATAGTGTTAATAAATCCTGATAACTTTAAAGGTGATAAGATGATAGATAGATAGATAGATAGATAGATAGATAGATAGATAGATAGATAGATAGATAGATAGATAGATAGATAGATAGATGGTGGGAGGAGGAAGGACCACTATCAGTAGTAGATGTTTTATTTTAGTGGACTGAGATTTTCCTTTGCTTTTATAGATACAATCAGTTGGAAGCTATTTTGTATGAAACAGAGTTCTTGGTGTAGTAGAGTAGATAGAGTATAGAACAAGGAGATCAAGATTCAGTTCCTCAGTTGAATATGAATCTTCTTAGGTGATTTGGACCAGGTGCACACCATCAAGCTAAACTGCCCCATAAAATTGTTACAGTAATAAAAAAAGTGTGCTTGGAGCGAAGGACTATGCTATTACCCTTCAGTTCCTGGAGCAAAAGTAGGATTTACTTTTCTTTCCCTCCCCTCAACCTTTTTTGTAATTGTAGATAGCCTAGTAGAGATTCCTTTAAGGCACAAGTGTCAAACTTGCGTTGTCATGTGACATTTTACCATTGCGGAGCTGGGGTGGGCGTGGCCTGCTGTGGCACGACAAAACCGCGCTCGTCAAAATAGCAGTGATAAAACCGCGTCGCTAAAGCCGCAACGTCATCACCGCCGCGACAACAGCGTGGTGACGGAAGGGCGCTTTAAAACAGCGCGGCGGCAGAAAGCCGATTTAAATTAAGGTAAGGGTTAGGATTAGGTTTAGGGGTTTGCTTTAGGGTTAGGGTTAGGGTTAGGGTGCTGAGTGCTTCGGAAGGCGCGGATTTGCCCTCCGCGATTATGTCATCGCGGTAGGGTCGCGTTTTTCCTTAGCACTTCGAATGGCGTGGATTTGCCCTCCGCACTTATGTCGGCACGGATAAGGGCTTCGCGGTTTTGTGGTGGAACCGTGGCCTGCGCATGATGCATCCAGCCTGTAGGCCGCTAGTTTGACACCCCTGCTTTAAGATGTCTTAGCTTGCTATTTCCTCAGGTTCTAGATTCATTTTTCAGAACAGTGTAAAGTATCTAGGATTTTACCACTCACTTGTGTTGGTTGTAGGGTGGGATATTTTGGGGGATGTCTGGTGCCTCTGTTAGTATAGAGTCCCAATTGCAAGATGTTTTCCCCTCTCTAATAAATACATTAAAGTGTTTTGAAAATTGCTGTTGGAAATTCATTGATGAAATAGTATTACAAATTATAATCATAGCAGCAATAACAACTATTCAGTTGGCATGGAAACACCTTGCAGTAATATTTGACTAATTTTTATGGCCGTTTTATTGCCTTTTTTAATAACAGGGAAATTTTAAGAAAATAGTATTCTTCCTCCTTGCCTAGAATGACAAACCATTCTCTTACCCAGAATATATAGAATTAACAAATCTGCTATAATTCTTAATATACTATTATTTCAGGTAATTGATATTCCTTATCCTGAGTATTTATTAGTATGCCTTGACTTATGACCAGTGTACGGTGACTATTTGAAGTTATGACAACAAATGACTTACAACTAGTTCCTGAAGCTATGACCGTTGTAGTCTGTGGTCACATAGTTAAAATTTAGGCTTGGCAGCCAGCCTGCACTTACAACCACAGATGTTTCAACTCTCCAGACCTACTTATCTCTCCCCTCATATATGCCCTTTTTACCGCCCTGCACAGTGACATTATTTGGTGGCAGTGGCAGGGCTAGGGATGGAGTAAAGCCCTGGGGTCTTTAGCAGTCTCAGCCAGCTGTCACTCAGGCCTCTACTTCAACTGCAACATTGAGAAATGCCACCTCAAGTTCCACATGTTTAGGATAACCCGCTCCCTACTGAACAAAAGGGAAGCGGGGGAACCCTTGCAGGGCAGAGCCGAAGAGTATGCCCAATTCTTAGCGGACAAAATTGCTCGGTTTCGGTCGGACTTGGACTCCACCCCTGCAGCTCCAGCCGAGGCACAGGAGGATCAATTTGAACAACTCTGGGTTGAGTTTCAAGACGTTACCCCCGGGGATGTGGACAAGGCCATGAGGGCTGTAAGTACCTCCACCTGTGTACTGGATCCGTGTCCCTCATGGTTAGTTACTAACTGCAGTGAGGTGACACGAGGCTGGATCCAGGCGGTTGTCACCGCCTCACTTCGGGAGGGGAACTTCCCCGCCGCACTGAAAGCGGCGGTGGTGAGACCCCTCCTGAAGAAGCCATCTTTGGATCCAGCTATCCTTAATAATTATCGTCCAGTCTCCAACCTCCCCTTTCTGGGGAAGGTTGTTGAGAAGGTGGTGGCCTTCCAGCTCCAGCGGTCCTTGGAGGAAGCAAACTATCTAGACCCCTTCCAGTCAGGCTTCAGACCCGGTTACAGCACAGAAACCGCTTTGGTCGCATTGATCGATGATCTCTGGAGGGCCAGAGATGGAGGACATTCCTCCATCCTGGTTCTCCTCGACCTCTCAGCGGCTTTCGATACCATCGACCATGGTATCCTTCTGCGACGACTGCGGGAGGTGGGAGTGGGAGGCGCCGTGTTGCGGTGGTTCTCCTCCTACCTCTCGGACAGGTCGCAGTCGGTGTTAGTGGGGGGGCAGAGATCGTCCCCTAGGCCCCTAACTTATGGGGTGCCTCAGGGCTCGGTCTTATCCCCCCTACTATTCAACATCTACATGAAACCGCTGGGTGAGATCATTCGCAGGCACGGGATTAGATACCATCAATATGCGGACGATACTCAACTGTATCTGTCCGCCCCGTGCCAACTCAATGAAGCGGCAGACGTGATGAACCGCGGCCTCGAAGCTGTTATGGACTGGATGAGGGTTAACAAGCTCGTGCTCAACCCAGAAAAGACCGAGTGGCTGTTGTGTTTCCCTCCCAGAGATTCGACCAATATTCCATCACTCAGGCTGGGGGGTCAAATTCTACACCCCTCAGAGAGGGTTCGCAACTTGGGAGTCCTCCTGGACTCACAGCTATCGTTTGACCACCATTTAATGGCTGTGACCAGGGGGGCATTCGCCCAGGTTCGCCTGGTGCGCCAGTTGCGACCCTACCTGAATCGGGAGGCTCTCACAACAGTCACCCGGGCCCTTGTGACCTCTAGGCTGGAATACTGCAACGTGCTCTACATGGGGCTGCCCTTGAAGAGCATCCGGCGACTTCAGCTAGTACAGAATGCGGCCGCGCGAGTGATTGTGGGTGCACCTCGGTTCACCCGCATAACACCTATCCTCCGCGAGCTGCGCTGGCTACCTGTCGATCTCCGGATGCGCTTCAAGGTGCTATTAGTCACCCATAAAGCCCTACATGGCAGTGGATCTGGATACTTGAGAGACCGCCTTCTGCCAATTACATCCCTGCGACCAATAAGATCACATAGATTAGGCCTCCTCCGTATCCCATCGGCCAGCCAGTGTCGGCTGGCAACTACAAGGAGGAGGGCCTTCTCAGTAGTAGCCCCGACCCTTTGGAACGAGCTCCCCGTGGAGATTCGTACCCTCTCCACCGTCCAGGCCTTCCGCACAGCCTTGAAGAACTGGCTCGCCCGTCAGGCCTGGGGACAAGGATAGTTCCCCTCCCGAATGATGAATGTATGTTGTTTATTATTTTATTATATGTCTTATCTTAATGTCTGTATCTCCCCTTCCCCGATTTTATGTGAGCCACCCTGAGTCCCCTCAGGGAAAAGGGCGGCCTACAAATATTAATAAAATCTCTAAAAAAAAAAAAAAAAAAAATCTCACATTACAGACAGCCACCTTCGTACAAAGTCCCAGTTGTTCCCACTTTTCTGCAGGCCCTGCCATGTCCAACTGACCTTCACCATTGTCTCCCTGGTGCTGATGAAGTGCCCCTGGCCTACTCCTATGCAAGTTAGCCACTGGCTGTATCAGGCCTTCTTGAGGCTGGTTGTGCCGTTCTCTCAGTAGTGGACCACATCTTTCAAAGAACCATGGGAACAGAACGCACTATTTGGAGAGCTGCAGGTATGAGGCTTTCTCCCTAAGTCTTACGTGGAAGTTTTCTCACTAGATCTGGGGAAGATGCCCTCATGTGCATGGGCACACCAAGTCAGCAGTGCGGGCAAGAAGATGGTGAAGGTCAACTAGGATGGCAGAGCATAGGAGGCAGGGGACTTGGATTGTAGGGTGGCGAGGGCGACTACTGCTGGGGCATTTTCTGGGATGCTGCAGCTTTACAACACTCTGTTAGTGCTTCCTAGTCCATGGCGGCTTTGCCAGGCTTGGCTGTCTGAGGCTTCCAGAGCTGACTGTGGCTTCATGCTACACTATTGATGTTTTCTGGGCAAGGTAGCTTTGGGAGCTCCCTGGATAAATAGTTCTGAGCTGATTGCTGCCCCATAAGGTAGGCTGCTGGATATCTAAAAGTCCAGATACGGGAGAATAGGCAGCTGTGAGGAATTGAAAGGGAGGCAGTCTTTTATCTTGGAAAAACTGAGGCTCAAGGTTGGGAAGGATCAAGATCAGAATGGTTTGGATTAGGTGGATCCTTACCTAATTTTCATTGCTGGTGAAATTTGCTTTATAATGGCAACAGGGAGTACTGGGGCTGCTATTGGTAAGGAATGTAGTCATGTTCTCTCTCTCTCTCTCTCTCTCTCTCTCTCACACACACACACACACACACACACACACACACTCACTCACTCACTCACACACACAAACACACACACGATTTAGCAATGAGAATCTGAGTCCCAGTTGTGGTGGCAAGTCAAGGACTGTATTTGTATTCAATGCATTATTTCTACTTGGGATTTTAGCCTCCAGCTAAAGTGCCAGGGAGGGAGCTGCTCGGTTAAAGTGAGGGCATATCGAGGTTTTAGAACCAGCTGCCTTCTCTGAAACAGCACCTGCCTTATGGAACAGCTCTTGACTGATTTTAATGTATCTTTATCACTTGTTAGCTGCCCAGAATTATTTGACTAATTTGGTTACGGTAGCTGTATAAATGTAGGAGAAGGAATGGCAGAACTTGGGAGCAGAGCGAAAAGGGGTATCAGCCTGGAATCATTATATAGCCATATTAACTATATCCAACCTTTCTTGAATGCTGTTGGCCTTTATCTGTTAGTTGAGAAGACTCCTGTGCATAGGCATTAGCAATAGATCCATTTAGTTAAATCTTCACAAGTGGACCTAGTCTTTAACATCTGACCATAAATTTGCTAACAATCAAATAAATAAATAATAAAAGTCTCCAAGCCTGTTGTCTGCAACCTATGCAATCTTTTCTGATCATAACTGTTGAAAACTGATGACAAGAATTCCATTGTTGAGAGATGATAAATAGATGAAAATTACTGAAGAAAGTTATTTTTGATGGGATTTTGAACTTTAACAGGGATGTAAAACTTTCATCCGTAATCCAAGGAAAAATACAGAAAAATTCAGGATCCATTAATTGGTATGCCATAAACCCACACCATTTTTCCTCATCATTGTGCCCACTACAATTTTTGGCCAATTAAGTGAAGGCATCAGCAATTCATGGCTGAAAGGATTGTGTTTTAGTCTAAACACATGGCTTTAATTTGTGAAATAATTATATATAACATGGGTTTGCTCACCATAAGCTGTGAAGAAAGCTGTATGTTTGCTTTACAAACATGTATTTAATGTTCAGGTGTACTAAATGGAACAGAGTAGAATCTAATAAACTGCTCATTTCAATGTAAATGTAAAAAGGTTATGGTATCAAGTTGTATTCTGCTCAAATTACAGAACATTACTTTCAATCATCAAAGGCATCTATTAAACATTCATGAACAATAACTACAGATTTTAGCAAAATCATATTTTCAGCAAAAATTTCTTATTGCTTTATTACTTGGTAAATTGCTCCACTGATGGCATGTATAGATGAGTAAAATGAATAATTTCTTACTTATGGAAAATCAACTAATAAAACTCATAATGGGTAATGGTGATCAATATAGGTTGGCCCATCAGGTATTGACCATGGTGTATAGAAGATTGTAACTTGGAACATAGGAGAAGCAAATGATATTAATTAATAGTGAAGAGAAAAGAATCATGAATTAATTAATAAAGTGAGAGAAAAAAGTATATTTAGACTTTCATCAGATATATGACAAACTAAAGATGTCTCTGGGAAAGTGGAACTGATGATCATGGCAAAAAGAAAAAAAAGTTTGAATAGATCAGATTCTTGGAAGCTCTTTGGATAAGGATGGGACAGGTGATTGCCCACATGTCCTCCGGAAACTTCATTGTGTGTCCAATCACACTTGGCCAATAAACCTGTTCTGTTCCATCCCATTCTCTTATCTTCTATTCTCTTCTACTCTACCCTACCCTACCCTACCCTACCCACCCATTCCCATACTTCCAGGTATCCTAATACAGAATACAAGAAAAGCTTCCTACTTTTCATCACAACTCATAATTTGGCGGGGGGGGGGCTTAATTGATTCAATGACAAGGTGATTATAACAATACCATCTGCTGTATGACTGTCAGTGCTTAAAAGCTCACAAAAATTTGCATTAATTATACATCTCAGTTAACAATGATCTCAGTAATATTGTAATTCATAAGGAAAAATGCCTTTCATTCAACAATCTTGAATTCTAAATGTGATTAAATTGTATTGCTAAACATCTTCAGTATTTGTAAATGAAGTGTCTTATATTATGCCATTTTTTATTGGACTAGAAATAAGATTAGCATTTATGAACTATCATCAAAGAAGATGATACTTAAATCAATTGTTGCTTTTTTATTATTTCTGTGGCCTAGAATTATTAATGAAATACTATCTATTGATTTTCATTCAATGGATGGATTGCATACATTTTTCTGTATTGATATGTGTGAGAATAGCATTTTGAAGCTACTTTTGCTGTGATACTTTTGAACAAAGCGAGCGAGCCAAGATAATTTTAGAAAGTAGACCTTGATATATGAATTCAAATGTTGAACACTTATTTATGAATTTGTAGCTTTAACATAAACTATTGAAGACTCAGTGCAACATTAATGCATGTTTTTAATGCTTGATATAGAGCTGCTGTTTTCTTTAAAGGATGAATGGTTATACACTGTAATTTGCATGAATTCTTTGGACATACTGATGTGATAAATCTTAATGGAATTGATGCTGGTGCCCTTCAGAAGCATGCCCAAGGAAGCACACTCAGTTCGTCATTCTTAGGTGGCATTAATAACCAAGAATTTTGATTATACTGTAGCACAAACTGAGTCTGTGGAAAAAATAAGCAGTATCATTAACTTGCTTCCTAAGATTATATTTAGAAATGCTTTTGACAGAAGAAACATTTGTTATTTGCATAGAAATATCATTATAAAGCTGTTTTATATCCAGTCAAAGCACTGAGCCATCTGATTGGCAGTGGCTCCCCAACACCTGAAGCATAGGACTTGTCTTTCTTATGCATTGCAGCAACAGATTGATGGAAGGATATTAAAGGTAAAGGTTTCACTGTCAGTTGGGTTCGACTCTAGGGTGCGGTGTTCATCTCCATTTCTTGGCCGAGGGAGCCAATGTTATCTGAAAACAATTTTGTGGTCAATTGGCCAGCATGGCTAAATGCCAAAGGTGCACAGAACGCTTTTACCTTTCCACTGAAGTGGTACCTATTAATCTACTTGCATTTGCATGCTTCCCAACTGCTAGGTGGGCAGGAGCTGGAGCAAGTAATGGGAGCTCACCCCATTGAGCAGAGCTTGGGCCTCGAACCTGTACAGCTCTGTCAGCTCTCCAGCTGGCAAACTCAGCATATTTAACCGCTGAGCCATCATGCCCCAGAAGAATATTGCATTTAGCTATATCTCTGTAGCTAAATTTATATCAACTGATTAAATCATTCTAACGTGATCATATGCTTTTTAACCATTGTTGATATTTAAATTTGCATATGATAAAATAACTAATTTACGTGTGCCTTGCTCTTCTCTGATGATTGAAACACTGGAGAAGTATGTCCTAATTAATTTCAATTCTATCAGTAACAATTTATCATACTTAAGTAAGCAGCTAATAACAAACCTTGATTCAGAAGTAAGTCCAGTGCAGAAGATCTTCAGATATACAAGCACAGAATCATAATCTAATACTAATAGCCCTAATTTTTTTGGTCCAGATATAAATAGATACAACTTTTTCATCCATTAAAAGGCAAATGCATCTACTACCACTGTGCTTTCTTTCTATCTTTGTTTCTGTTTTATTGCACAGAAGATTGCCCATCTTTCAGTGAAGATTTATTGCAAACCAGTCCATCTTGGGTTTGTGCTCCATGCTTGGAAGATTTTGGTTCATCTTTTGGTCCGTGTGGCAGATGGGGCAAGTCTATCTTTCAGGGTGTTTTTCAACATGGAAAGGTAAGATAGCAAGGAGAAAGTCATTAGAGGTGGATGAACATATTGATATGCTTTCAAGGCTGCTAAGATCTATGGTTAAACTATTGGCCAGTTTATAATTTTTCAATTGGCAATTGCTTAAAAATTAAATTTAATAGATGCTTTGCACTTGGAGTGAGAGAACCTGTTCACATTTCAAGGACATGTTCATGTCCTTTGAAACCTTTATAGAGTGTAAATTCACCAGGAAATTTCATCTGAAGTAAAATTAACCATCAATGTCAGCTTCCATCATGTGGAACATTTTCTCAGGATCTAGATGTCTTTTTTGACCCCAGAGATTTCCTGAGTATAGGTAGTCTTCAATTACAATGATATTGAGACCAGAATTTCTATCACCAAGACATCATGTGACTATGCGGCTTAGCAAGGGCATTTCTGGTTGCCATTGTTAAAGTGTGCATTTCATGCTGTTGTTAAGTGAGACATTAAAGACCATTTGCAACCTCCTGTTAGCTTCCACATTGATTGGGCTTGTTGGAATCCAGCAATGAATATTGCAAGTGGCAATCACAGGACCCTGCAATGTAATTGGGCGCTGGCTGCTAAATGCCCCAAGTTTTTCCCAAAAATAAAAAATATACAGATTTTTATTTAAAAGATAAGAGAAGTAGTGAAAGAAAAATAAAAAGAAGAAAAAACAAAAAAATAACAAAGAAGTAGCTTCTAATCTTCTTAACAGCAGTCGCAAGTACATTTATATTTTATCCTCTGTCTAAGGTTACATCAAATTTTCCTTCTTTCCACAATTTACGCTTTCTAGTCATTAAATCCATAAATAATTAGTCCCCCCCCTTCAGCAAAAAAGGAGTTTCCAGTTACAAATAAATACAGTAATTGTTCTTTCTCTAAGCAAATTAATTAATTTTGTTTTAAACAAGTTATAATCTCTGCTGGTTCTGTCAACTTCACCAGCCATTTCCCTACTATGGGTATTTCAGAATCTTTCCATTTTTCTGCATAGTTATCTAGCTGCAGAGATTATATATGAAAATAATCTTCCATGGCTTTTTTCCTAGTTGATGTTCATTAAACATAACAAAAAAAAATCTGGTTTCAATTGAACCTTAGTCTTTAAAATTCTTTGTATTATTATACGTATTTGAGCAGAAAGTTTTCTGGCTTCTTTGCAAGTCTACCAAACATCATAAAATAATCCTTCATGTTATCCACATTTCTAACATAAACTTGAGTATTTTTATATATGCTAGATAAAATTTTGGAGTCATGCACCAATGGCACAATCATTTTATAAAAAATATTTTAGGTTAGATTATAATGTGAATTTCAATTCTTTCAACCACATGTTTTTTTCACTGTTCCAACAATAGGTTATGTTCTTAGCTCAATTTTTGGATGTAATACTTGATCTGATATTAAATATTTAATTTATTATTTTTCTAACCCCACTAGCAGTTTCTATTAATTTTAAGCAATGCTGTGATGCATTGTCCACAGCTAAAACAGTCTTAGAGGAAGCATTCCTGTTTGTGTGATCAAATAGAAGAATACTTACAAGAGGACATCTTTTGTTCCATTTATACTCACACTTTAAAAATTCATTAATCACTTAGCGCATTAATCTATGCATTAGGGGCAGTATTTTTTCTTTCAAAGGATTGTCAAAGACAAGGCCTCAAACGGTGATGAACAGGACCAGAATCACGATACCTCTTTCTTTCTAAAAAATGTTTAAAACCCATACCCTTTTTCTCTGTTAAGGATCCAGACAGTATACAGAGTGGTGGGGTTTTTTTAGACCATCACCCTGTCTGATTCATACTTTGGCCCATCCACATGTATGCTGTCCATACATAGTGATATACACACACGGGCATACACAGGATGTATATTGTTCAATTGTCAATCCATTGTTTCATTTTTTGACAACATTGTGTAACTTTGTACAAATGTGTGCTTATGCATGCAAATAAACAGGCCAATATGTACATACACCCATACTTTCCAAATAGTCTTTCCATTTTGCTCAGAGGAAGATAGACTCTGCTCAGATCGAAAGGTTTTGATGCAGCCTCCTAGAGTGACTGTTCTATAATACAGTTAGTCCTTGACTTACAATAGTTCATTTAGTGACCATTCAAAGTTACAATGGCACTGAAAAATGTGACTTTTGACTGGTTTTCACAGTTATGACCTTTGCAACATCCCTGTGATCATGTGATCAAAATTCAGATGCTTGGTTCATATTTACGACGGTTGCAGTGTCCCAAGGTCAGGTAATCAACTGTTGTGACCATCTGACAAGCAAAGTCAATAGGGAAGCCAGATTCACTTAACAACCGGTTTACTAACTTGACAGAGGCAATGATTCACTTAACAACAGTGGCAAGAAAAGTCATAAAATGGGGCAAAACTGACTTAACATGTCTCACTTAGCAACCTAAATGTTGGGCTCAATTGTGGTTGTAATTTAAGGACAACCTGTATTTACTACCCTAGCTATATGAATTTGATTTGTTTAGGGATAGCCTGCATTTTTAATGGAGAAAATTAGATGCTATGCCATAGCTTGAATTGGATAGCCTTTTAAATCAGTCAAACAAATAAATATCTAAGTAGTTTTAAATAGACCGTGGTGAGTTACTTTGTTTACTTTTAATTCATATACTGTACATTCACAAATTATATACAACTCTTCTGTTATATTTTCTTAACACCCCAAAGAAGAGATAGCTTAGCTTTGAATTATGATTGATTTTGTTGTTGGGTGGAGAAGGTAATGCTGATCAATTTCAGCATGTCTATGTATGTACGTGATATATCCCAATCACTTCATTTCATAGTTTCATTTAGCAAAAGGGATATTATTCAAGGTGGCGCAGTGGTTAAATGCAGCACTGCAGGCTACTGCTAGATCAGCAGTTCAGCGGTTCAAATCTCACCGGCTCAGGGTTGACTCAGCCTTCCATCCTTCCGAGGTGGGTAAAATGAGGACCCAGATTGTTGGGGGCAATATGCTGACTCTCTGTAAACCGCTTAGAGAGGGCTGAAAGCCCTATGAAGCGGTATATAAGTCCACTGCTATTGCTATATTAATTACTGAATGTAAGGCAAAACATACGAGAGGAGATATGTGCATATACATCTTTATGTGTAACTATGCCTTTTTAATAGTGAAGTTACACACACATTGCCTTGTAATATCCCAGGGTATTCAGCCAAAGTAGCACGTATCTCTACAATATTTACATACTGCTTTAAAAAGTGCTTTGTGATTTTACTTTGATTCTTGTTCTGTTTTGTCCTGCAGACCTTTCTGCAAACTACTAATGGGATGAATACAATATATCACTTTTATAATAGCAAGCTATTAAAGGCAAACATAAAGCAGTCTGAAGGCCATAAGTGCTGCCAACAGCTCCTGCTTTAATGAATTCCCTTTTAGATGTCCATTAAATGCTCATGGCAAATGTACTCATAATGGAAATGGCAAATCTAAATGGGTAGATATGAATAATCCATGGAGTTTAAATTCTGTTTATGATCATCTTCACATTTAGTTTTCAAGACAGTGCAGTTTAGTTTTCATTACAGTTTGGAATAAAGAGGACAGGGAGTAATTGATTGCTTCAAGCAGATTAAAATCAATGGTCTTATTTCCAAAGGACAAATTCAGTGCAATAATTCCAACTTTAAATATTGATTTAGGGAATTCAAAACAATGTTTTCTGTAGTGTGGATTTTATGTAAAGATAAATATTAACTTTATGTATTATATGTATGTATATAGAAAGATAGAGACAGTGGTTAGCTGTGCATGCAGGAGTTAATAGTGATCTATATTAAGTCATTTTAATATTATTGCAGTCATAATGAATCAGTGATATTCCCGTCATCATTGTAATACTGTTTGTAACCCATTAGCACAGAGAAATTACAACCCATCATACCTCATTACTGTGATTGAGGGTTTATTACCATATTCTCAAATTGCTTGCTCGTGATAAAACTAAATAGGCACCAGACAACTGTAGGTAGACCATAGACTGTGTGTTATTGTATCAGGGTAATGAAGTATTGTTATAGCATAATAGGATAAAATATATGCAGAAAATAAACTTACCAGTAGAAGGGAAACAGGGAGTATTTTTTATCTTTGTCAGCCTGATAAAGGTTGAATATTTGCTTTCATAAGTAGAATTTCTACATAAGTAGAAATTTTCATTTTTAAGTATGTGCTGCATATTCAAATATTAACTAAAGCTTTTAAAGAACTTAGATTGTGACATGTACATCACAGAAAATTGACATTTATAATGCAGATATTTAAACAACACAGTAGTTAACCCATTATGGTTGCATACTTGTATCAAATATTTATGGTAAACAGTACAGTTCCGGGTTAGCGTATTTGCATTTTTGTGAGTCAGAAAAACTTGTACATCCCAAGTAAGAAAATGAATGAACCATTTTTTTGGTTACTGTAGATAGAAAAGGAGTACGTTTTGAGCAGATTACAGAAATACCTCAGAGATTTTGTGAGTTTAGTTCCAGACCATTGCAAAAAGGAAATATCACAATAAAGTGAGTCACATTAATTTCTTTCACTGCATTTGCAAGGCAGAGCTTGCGTTTTATCTGTCTGTCTGTCTGTCTATTTAACTTTATGTAGCCACCCATCTCGCCAAAAGTGACTCTAGGCAATGTACAATGGTTATTTAAAACAAATATATAAAAGCAGTCATTATTAAAATATAAAATTACATACCAGCTACAGCCTCTTTTTGCCTTTTACTAGAAAAACATATTTGACTTTTTGAATGTTTAGCATTTTTTAGATGAGAAAATCTAATATCAAACTAGTCATGTTGTACTGAATTATTTGTACATATTTGTTGGGTTTTTTTTTTTTTTAATGAAGGGGTAAATACCATGCAACCATTTTTCTTATTCTTGCTGGGTCCTTTGCGTGCCTGAACAGGGTTCTTTCAGATGCTGCTAGAGCAGATTATGAGTATGATGCCATAAATGAATTTTCATCAGCTAAGCGAATAAAAGAGTTTGGCTCAGGAATACAGGAATAATTCAGAACACTTAATAGTTTTTACATTATTGACGGCATTAATCTACTTGAGTCTGAATAGCCCCTGGAAACCTCAATCAGGATTGTGCTTTGCACAGTGAATATGAGACACAGTTACTATGCAGTAACGTACAAAAAATGTTCCTTGCACATTCAAAATTATTTTGCTTATGGACGATGATGGCAGGCTATAGTCTTAAATTGGTCTGCAGGTTCAGCTTTATATGAACATACATTTCTCTTTCATTTGCTCTGTGATAATGAACAGTATTGCACAGAGACCAAAGTTACTCTAAGAGCCAAAGGCCAAGTCAGGAAAACATGATATTCTCCCTACACCTCCATAGAAAAAAAATGTTCCTTCAACAACCAGTATAACAAAAAATGAATGTGTTGCTCTATGTGCTATTGTTATAGCTGGCAGTAATAAGTGATTCTTTTTGATATTCAAACAGAAAATAGGCATCTGGAAGTGTTTCTTGAGTCAGACTCAAAATGTCTGGGCTGGCATCTAATATGTCTCTAGAGGCTTAATGCATATATTTTTTATTTATTCAACTTGTATATCACTGCAATCTAATGAGACTCAATGGCTTACATAGTACAGGTATTCGTTATATCAACCACATTTGGGACTGACAGCTGTGTCGATGTAATCATAAAGTAAAATGTCATGTGATTATATCTGACTTAGAATCTCAGTTCTGGCGGTGGTTGTTAAGTGAATCACTGTGAGTTGTTAAACCCACTTCCTGCTGATTTCCTCGTTGACTTCCATTTTTGGAAGTGGGCTGTGAAGGTTACAAATTATTATTGTGTGTTAGCAATCTATGGTTAGATTCATGGTCTGGTGGAAACTTAAGAATTCAAATCCTGGCCAAGGATCTAAGAATGATTGAGATAATGTCTGTGTGAGACTTTTATTGGCTTTTTCTTCTGTATCTACAAGTATTTATCCTACATTGACTTGTTTTTCCAATTAACAAATTAGTTTTCAAATGTTTGTTTTCTATGCTCGGCTTTCACCTTGATTGTTTTTAGAAGCTTTGATTTGACTTCCTTCAGTAGTGGTTCTTGGCTTTTCTGCCCCTTTGTTTCTGGACAAATACAGTTAATATCACTTTTGGTATACAGCATGGCAGATCGTCATTAGTTTTCTTGTTTTCTGATCCAAGTTATCAAGTTCCATCTGGATCTAGCCAACTTATTCCTGCTGTATGTCGTATAATGAGAACTGCCCAGGTATTGATTGCTTTGGTGATGTTTTCACCTTTTAGCTTTGATTTTAAAAAAAATTCAAACTTGTTTAATATGTTTAGCGGAAGTATTTTCTTTGAGCTGATTCTGTAATACATTGAAAGGTTCCCAATGTCACAAATATTTGTAGACTTCTTCTGGTGCTGCTACTTTTATCAAATTTTTGTTACCAAACTATATTACATCATCTTCAACAATTTTGTCTACCAATGAAAGAAACTAGAATAGACACAAAAGGCAAAGCCCCTCACTGTGGAATATATGGAACTGTTAACCATTACCAAAAAAATGACCTTGTCATCATAAAGAAAAAATACTATAAAGAAGAAAAATATTAGAGAAGGGTCATAACAATTGAAGTTTTGTGTTAGAGGAACAGTTCTGTTTCTATTAACAATATTTATTTATTCATTCATGTCATGCCATTCACAATGGTTAAAGATTTTTGAAATAAATACTTGGATCCATATTTGTATATATCATAACTTTATTTACTTAGCATTTATCATCATAGAAATGATAGGCTAGTAATAAGCAGATAGGTATGTTATAATCTTTCCTAATCATGATTGTTTTTTGGCAAGACTTGTAAATGGTAGAAATTTGTCAATTCTTTCAGATCCCAGGCATAACATATACCATTTAGAATCCTTAAATTCTAAGTTATGCTGTTTTGATGTCACAACAAGTGTATGTCTCCCAAGAATCAAGTATGCATAGTGCTGCTGGGTAGCCATGTTCAGGAATAGTACTGATCAGTGACAACAGTGAAAAATTCAGACTCTCCATCTATCTTCCTCCCTCCCTTCCTTTTGTAAGATGAAACTGTTCAACGAAAATATATTAGTCTTATACAAATACTGTGTATTTGTCTTAATATGTAGATCTTTCTCTGTGTTTTTTCCATAGTTTTTAAATGGCTTCCTTGCTGTGGAGAAGTTCATTATAATTATAATGGTTTCTACAGTATAATTAGTTTGGCATATCAAATACAAATCACTTTTACAGACTGTCTACAACAGGATTGAAGTAGCAGTTAAATATTGAAAATAATTAAAGGAATTGTGTTTAGTGTGGCATGATTAGCTAATTCACTTTACAAGCATTTATTAAAATGAATTCACATGTTATTATTCCATAGGTAGTTACACAATAGTGTTTATCTAGGAAAAAATATAATGAACCAAATTCTTTGTATTCAACCCCTCACAATTAAAATGAAGACTCCCCAAGTAATATCAATCTAAGATAGACTAATTAAGTTTGGTTTGATAACCATTCATTTCTTCTATTGCCTCTGAGCAAATTGTTTATTAGAGAAAGTTATTTTACACAAATCAAATCAAATTGGTGAAGCCATTATATTTGAGAGAAACCTTAGCCATCCATCAATTAATCCATCATTTTCTCCAGACACTTTTATTTAACAAGAATGTCACATCAACAGTTTAGGTATCAGATGATTATAACATAAAATTTATTGACAGATTTTCTGATATTTCTATTGTGAATAAATAAGGAATTTTTCCTGATGTTGTAATTTCGTTGTATTTAAGTACAATGACAATAAAGATTATACTTATTGAACAAAACACAACTAAGTCCAATAAAATAAAGATCTAATTATTAGAACATTAAACTTGTCAAAACCTGTTCATGATTTTTTGTGAAAATGTTGCTAGTAATACATATTTAAAAGCCATAATGGAGAACATGATTTTCCAAGGCCAGATTGAACTGGAGTCCTAAAACTGTAAAAATCTGACCAAGCAGGAAAAACTGGACTTTTAAAAAAAATAGAAGTCTAATCTGTTTGCATTGGTGATCACAATATGACCTGTTGAGAATTACCTGTATGTTTATAAAATGGCTTCTATAATGAGATTGCATAAAGCATCCAATTCATAGGAAAACAGTGAGTGAGGTAAGGGTAGCAGTAGCAATAGCAGTAGACTTATATACTGCTTCATAGGGCTTTCAGCCCTCTCTAAGCGGTTTACAGAGAGTCAGCATATTGCCCCCAACAATCTGGGTCCTCATTTTACCCACCTCAGAAGGATGGAAGGCTGAGTCAACCCTGAGCCGGTGAGATTTGAACCGCTGAACTGCTGATCTAGCAGTAGCCTGCAGTGCTGCATTTAACCACTGCGCCACCTTGGCTCTGGTGTAGGGTAGGGTATCTTGTAAGATAAGCGTTTGAATTTAGAGCTCATTTTTCTTCATTGTTGATTAAGTTTTTTCTCCTCTGTTTCTTACCCGTTCTCCACCATATAGGACTCATATGTCATTTACTTTTCTTTCAGAAACCTTCTCTTAAACATTTTTATAAAACTCAGACTCACACCTAGTCCTTTTTGCCCCATGTTTCTTTGACTTTTCCTAGTGAACTCAGCAGTGTTTCAACTGTATAGTTCCTTATTACTTCATCATTCTTTATCTTTAATTCACTACTTCTTCATTCTATCTTATGGTGGTGGTGGGGATATTCCTGTCCAATTTCCCTGTTGTCTTTTCTATTACATTGGGTCAGCTCTTGTCTCATTTTTTTCTTTCTTTCTTGTCAGTTTCTCCAGGTAGCTTTTTATCATGTTTATTAAACAAATGTACTGGTTTATAATTGGGCTTTAATACTACTGAAATCTACGACTCATAATATAAATAAGGCATATAGAAAGATTAAAGGTTTGCTAACATCATAAATGCAAGTACATCTACAATAGTTCTATGGCATTCAACTGGAAGTCAATTAGCAAAGGGGTTTTATAAATTATATGTAACCATCTTACATATGTGACTATAGACTATTTAACAAAAATTTAAAAAGAACAGTGCAACAAAATATTTTTAAAATAACAAAAAACATTAATGGCAATGAAACCATTAAAACCATATAATATAATTTGTGGAAAGTGCAATCAATTCTCTTAACAATAAGATCATCTTACAGATCCTGTACCCATATTACTGGACACCAAGGCCAAAGGTAAAACCTTGTTTTTAAGTCATCCCAGAACTCCAACAGGTTTGGGGCCAATCTGACCTTAAGTGGAATGATGTTCCAAAGGGCAGGTACCCCTGCAGAAAAGGCTATCCTCCTGAGTTCCATTAGATGACATTCCATTCCCCAGTTTTATAGATTATATTTTCTCTGTAATTTCTTGTTAAGTCATTTGTGGTGCCAAGCTTTTTAAATCTTCCTGCGGAATCTTTTTGATTTCAATATTTCCCAATAAATTAATAATTTGGTGTTCAATTAAAGATCTCTCCATCATTATATGTTAGTTTTAAAATTGTATAACTCATACATTTAAAAAATCATAAATGTGATAATTAATAGATTCTGAATCAACACATAACTGAATTTCAAATATAAAATTTCATTCCTTTGTTATTTCAACTGGTAAGCCAATAATATTCCAGTATTCCCCCCGTTCCCAATATTTTTGATTAATGTAATTGAAAGAATATTCAAATAGTTCTGAATATAGTAGACCCTAAATTAATTTAGCTGCTATAAATAATTAATATTATTCATCTGTGGGGTTTCTAGCATAAGATAAACGTGAATCTTTAACTGTCATTTCCAGCAATATAAGATTAACATCTCTTTCTCCCCCCCCCCCCCCATTTTTTTGGCTAGGGCGATAGCAATTGTGTATCTAAAATGAATCCTTATATTACTAAAACTCTCTTGCCTTTGTAATGTTCCACTGGGCAAACAATGTTCAAATTGTTTTCTTAAAAACTCAAGACACACACCTGAATGTGATGTGAAACTGATTAAAAACTTAATCCCTTGGATTTGGGAGAGACTAACTTTGCAAAATAATTTTTGCAAAACATTTATTACGGGAGATCTAAATAACTAAACTTTTGAGATATGTCAGCACTCCCCAACCTTTCCAGGTTGGCGAACCAGTATGGGAAGGGGAAGAGGGGATAGTTTTGCATGAGGGTTCATGCGTGCAGCTTCATTTGTGTGAGTGGTGTGTGTGTGCATCCATCGCTCATGTAAGTGGAGCGACCACTTGGGACCACCGCTCACACAAGTGAGGCTGTGAGCGCTGCCATAAGCATGAGTAGGGCTGCGAGCACCGCTGTGAGAGCAAGTGGGCTGTGAGTGCCGGTGCCTGCTGTTCACATGAGTCAGGCTATGCATGTGTGTGCACTGGCCTGGTTGCGAATAGGCTATGGCCTACAGGCTGGGCACCCCTGATATACGTGATGCCTTAGAAAGCAACAAATCAAACAATAAAAACATTAGACTCAAAAAAGAACAGCAACCTTAAAGTATGTTGCATCTTCTTTTTCATCCAGACTTGTTTCTTTAACACGGGTAACTTTCAAGGACTTTAGAATTAGCTTCCTATTGCTTAGTTTATGAATAGGCTAGTTTTTGCACATTAAAAAAGGCAATGCTTTTGGCTCACAAGAAAACATGGTTTCTGAACTTCAGAAGAAACATGGATGCTAACTTAAAATGCTAATATTACCTTTATTAAAAGACTAATAATGAAGCCTAACATTTCAGGAAACAATAGAGCAACAATCTTTGAACCAAGATACACTATATTGCCAAAAGTATTCGCTCACTTGCCTTACTCGCATATGTACTTACTGTAAGTGACATCCCATTCCTAATCCATAGGGTTCAATATGACATCGGTCCACTCTTTGCAGCTATAACAGCTTCAATTCTTTTGGGAAGGCTGTCCACAAGGTTTTGGAGTGTGTTTATGGGAATTTTTGACCATTCTTCCAGAAGCGCATTTGTGAGGTCACACTGGACAAGTTTACGTGGCCTACCACTTCGTGGCTGAGTTGCTATCCTTCCCAAACACTTCCATGTTCTTATAATACAGCTGACAGTTGACTGTGGAATATTTAGGAGCGAGGAAATTTCACAACTGGATTGGTTGCACAGGTGGCATCCTATCACCGTTCCACGCTGGAATTCACTGAGCTCCTGAGAGCGACCCATTCTTTCACAAATGTTTGTAAAAACAGTCTGCATGCCTAGGTACTTGAATTTTATACACCTATGGCCATGGAAGTGATTGGAACACCTGATTCTGATTATTTGGATGGGTGAGCAAATACTTTTGGCAATATAGTGTATCTTGATTGGGCTAACATAGAATGCCAGGGCCCATTGCCCCTATGGGAATGAAATTTGGGAAAATTGTAGCCACTTCAGCACCATCGAACTGTTATTGCTTCAGTGCTGCCATGATCACCTGATCATTTCCTGCACTCTCTGATAGCTCCCATAAGTCTAAGGGAAGCAGAAAGTATAAACTTGTGATTGTCAATGCTCCCTGCCAGCTTTTGACAAGCGAAGTTTGCAAAGCTGCATAGATCAGGGGTATGTGAGAGGCACTGCATGGATCAAAGACTTGGGAGTGCACAAGAAGTGCCTTGTGAATTGCAACTTTTTTTTGTTTCCTTACTACTTTTTAATAAAAAGGTTTCTGAATTGTTTCATAACTGAATCCATAAAAGCAATACAAAGGCATTATAATTGATGTCTACAGTGTTTGCTTTCTGATACCAGAATTTTTGTAACTTATCTTCTACAGGCATACTTTATTATGTTAATGTTGGACTTACACTAGAGAAAATAGTTATAGCACTGTGGTATAGGATTTCTAGGCAGTTAGGTAATAATGACATTGTTCTTTGCTATTCCAATTTCACAACCTATAAAATTTTACTATGGCTGCCAACTTTTTAACCATAGCTTAAAACTCAGATTTCCAATCTACCAAGGCTTCTCTCAGTTCCTCATTTTTCCAGTCTTAAATTCAGTATATTTATTGTGAGTCTATTAAAAATATTGTAAGAATATTAAAAAAATTGCATTAAAGTGCTCGCATATTTTTATTTTCATTTTCTGCTAAAATATGTCTAATCTGTATATAATTTTTCCTCATATAATTCATTTTTCTTTTTAAATACACATTTTGTCTATGTATTTTGTAATATATGCCTTGTGAATATTATATGATGAGTTTTAATTCCCATCTTAGCTTGAAAGCTTGAAATTACTGAACATTCTTACCCATTTCTGTTGGCATCTGTAACAGAGTAAAAGCTAATGAAATTGGTGATGGCTGTAACAATAGCCTAAGAGCCTTTGTGGAAATAGCACAAAGAGCTATGTGCCTTATCATTTTCAAGCAATCTGCTGTATTTTAAATTTAACACATGTCTAGCTAATCTTTTTAAGACGACACTGGATTTTATCAAGCAGGCATTTCCACTTGCATAACTAACCACAGTGTACTAGAGGCTTGCTTATGTGGATATTTGTGTAATGATCAAAAATTGCCTGTTTTGTGACTGTTCTCAGCCTTTCTCCACCTCCAATTTCCATCCTGCTGCGATAAACTCTTGGGAATATACACAAGAATCCTAGCTGCCCAGGCAGGTAATGGCAGTTGTAAGTGTTGACAGTAAAACTTTTGTTTTACATGGTGTGGGGCTGGGTAGGTGGGAAGGAATTTGACTAACCAGTCAAGAGTATTGGCTGCAAGTCTCCAGTTACTAATGAATAATATACCCATTACCATGTTACACTGCTTCTGCAATGTGTATTAAATAGCTTCTTAATAGCCACTAATGGCCAGCTGCTTGATGTGAGCTGAAGCTAATATTCCATCATTGATGTGTAGACTGAATGGTGTTAAGGCTGATGCTGTATTTAAGGTTACACTAATTTTTATTCATTTAGACAATATTTTAGAAGAAAGAAGTCTTGATTTCCTGTTTACAAATTTTTAGGGGATGGTCATAAATCCTCAGTACCTTTATTGCTGTGGTTGATGCTGCCCTGGAATTACTGCTTGTGTATGGGAAGGAAGATAGAGGACCAATATGCTCAAAATGTTGTTTATATATCATAAAATGCTACTTTAAAAAACTCAAATGTGTCTGATCAAGAATTGCAGCACTATAGTAACAGCCATGAGAAGACAAAGACACATATACTACAGGGAAAAAAATACTTTCCCCACTTCTGAAGTATTTCAGTACTAAACAATTAAACTCCAGCATTAAGTAGTCCACATTTTTGAAAAGGGTGACTCTTTCAATTTATATAACAAAACAAATTTTACACTTTAAGAAAACTGGGTCTTGGGGCTCCTTCTGTTTATAAATTCAAGGTATCTGAGCTCTTCTGAGTTCTCTCTAAGATAATGGATGATACAGTACCTCCAAATTTATCAATTAAATCCTGTATCTTGGTTTTGTAAAGTAATTTTACAAGTGTTATTCTGTTTAATTCCCTTTAGGAAAACTGCTTTAAACTCCACTTTATGCCTCTTTCTACAAATCTGGTCTGTGTACTTGAGTATATACTGTATATAAAACAAAATGCAGTGGTAATTTTAACTACGGTCTTAGCAGTTTTAATAGATGCTCTTTTATTTTGAATTGATATGTTATTTGTGGATACCAGCTTACGATTCCCCCTGCCAGATTTTTTTTTAATTGAAAAACTGGGAACAAATATTCTAATTAGAATAAATATATTCTGTCTCTATACATGTATATAAAGTACTAATACATATTGTTGTTTTAGGGTTTTGTTTTCTGTTCTGTTTCATTACAAGGTAGTCCTTGGGTTACGATCATTTGTTCAGGGACTGATCAAAGTTACAGTAGTGCTGAATGTGTGGTATTTACAACTGGTCCTTGAAATATTGGCTGTTGCAGCATCCCTGCAATTTCCAATGTTCCCATAATTTCCAATTTCCCTTATGGTTTCCCATAAGAAAAGTTAACGGGGAAGCCATCAGGAGATCTGAAGTCCCGACCATGTGGGATCCTGGCTTAACCACCCACATGGTTTTTGTGTCATGCCAACAACCAGGACTGCCGAATTTGCTGCCACTAAGTGACATGGTCACACGACATTGCATTTTGTGTCCACATAGCTTACCCACTTTTTAAGAATACGATATCAAACAGACTATTTTAAAATAACAAAGAAGGTTGCAAGAATGAAAGTGTGAAAGGTTAAGCTCTTACTTGTTGCAAATTATGTTTCCCATGTATACACTATTGCTTTTTTTTTAAAAAATGGTCATTGTTACCCATATTGTGTATTGTTTACATGTTTGAGTTCTTGTTTGGATTTTACTTGGTGATTTGATATTAATTTTTAATGTGAAAGCACTTAGCATTAGGAGTTTGACATTTTGTCTGACCTTAATCGCCAGGAGGATCATGAGAGGTTTATTCAGTGGGAAGAGAACTGTTACAGTACTGACAAAAATGATGGGAAATAAGTAAACATCCTTTTAAATCTCCTGCAGAAATCAATACGGTTTAAAGATGATGGACGCTGGTTTTTGTTGTTGTTGTTCTTTTTTATTTATTTATTTATTTATTGCTGCTTAAGGACTTCAACCTTTTACGGGAAATGTCTTATGGAAGTCTCAGCAATTTTTTTTCTCCCTGAGCACTATGAATCATTGCTCCAAATAGAACACTCTGCATAGAACACTTCATCATTTATTACAGTGATGATGTTGTATGAGACCTACTGTGGTAATGCAGTTGATGCAATTTAGTGCTTTTAAAAAAAATGATGTAGGCTTTCATAAACTCTAATTGTTTTGTCAGCAGGCACTTTCTTTGTAAAATATAAATGGAGAAATTTGTGGTTTTCATTCTTTTAGTGAAATGCTTCTCCTTTCTCTCGCTTCCTCCCATCTCATCTTATCAAGTTTTCCTAAGGTCAATCAGAGCTTTACTAAAATGACAGTTGTCAACATCATTTAATAATGAAAGGTAATAGTTCTGGAGTAATTGAATCAGCAGTCTTTTTTGAAAGGTACAGGTTTTGAATTGCCAAAGAGCAACATATAAATATACATTCCTATTTTCATGAATGATTTAGTAGATATTAAGTTGATGCAGAATGTAGTAATGTATTCACAAAGAACTATGTAGAGAACTATGTATTTCTGCATTGATTTACATCACCCTTCGTATGTGATGCTGATTTCTTGTACTAGCCAATATTGAATGCACTTTTGGAATTTCCAAGAGTATGATTATTTCAGATTAAATATGGCTGATATTAAATTGTTTTAAGAATTTTTAAGACTTTAGTAAATTTGTATCTTTATACAGTTCACTTTAAATAAAATGACTTGAATTAGAGTTGAAGCAACTCCAGTTTTATGCTAACGCCTAGTTGTTCCACAAATATAAATAAATTATTATTATTTAAATGCCATAATATAAAATCTATTTTGCTTCAAGATGTTTGGGAGTGCTGGTAGTCTTTAGCTCTTACCGCTGGCTAAAAAGTTTTGTACGTGCCAAATGGGAAATCCTTTTTCAGTCAATAGTCAAGTGGCATGCAGAGCTTCAGAACAATTTTACTAATTCCTTCTAATTTTTATAAAGCAATCTATTCTTCCCACGAGTATGTATAATGTGTGCATTGGTATATTTGGGCTCATGTGACATCAAAATGAAATTAGGAATTTCATCCTAGTGTAGTTTTTCTAAACTGGTTCTAATAATTGTAACCAAAAACAAATCACTAGTTTATTTATTTCTCAGATTTATAAGGCCAGCAAACTCCATAACAAATCTCAGTAGTTTAATGTTAGTTAAGTATAATGTTAAGAAACAGATTCAAAACAATAGAGAAGTAAAAGGATGATAAATCTCACAAAGAGCAATAAAACATATAACCTAAACATAAAATATTCTCATAAGAGGCCCACCATACACCCTCACTGAAGGCCTGAGAGAAAAACTGGGGTTTTAGGGCTTTTTTTGGATGAAGTCAGAGTAAAGTCTATGCAAATATCTGGGGAACAGAACAGGGCAGATATTACAACAGGGAAAGATCACTTCCTAGTTCCATCAGGTAACACTATTTAATCAATGGGACCTGAAATATGCTATTTCTGTCCAATTGTACAGGATGGACAAGAACTTCAGGAGCAATATGGTTTCTTAGATATGCAGGACCAGTGTTACAAGGAATTACATAGGTAATACTCAGTATCTTGAATTACCCTTGGAAGACAACTAATCACCATTGCAGCTCCCAATGTAGAGATGTTATATTAGTATATTCTGGCATACCCATAGCTGTTTATGCCACTATATTCTGAACCAGCTGCAAGTACCAAATGATTTTCAATGGCAGCTACACACGGAACACATTACATTAGCACATTTGGAAGGTGACCAAGGTGTGAGTGACTGTTTGAAGGGTCTCCCAGTTCAGGAATGCTTGCAACTGACACAGAAGATCGATCTGTTCAAGGACTTTCCTGGCAACAGTGTTATCTACTCCTCAAACAAAATCTGTGAGTTCATGAAACCCCCCCAAATTGTGTTCAGTCAGAGAGGTGCAGTCCTATTCATGACTAAAAACAACAAACTTCATTCATGTTAGGATTGAGCGTCAGTCTAGTCTCCCATCAATGTCTCTACAGCTTTCAGCTACTAGACAAGTTTTTGGCAGGATCTGTTTGATTGGAATCAAGATGTAAAACAACAAATTGATACCTGATTCCAAACATACATATGACTAAATGGACACATGGAGATATTAAACTGGAGGAGTGAGCATCAAACTTTGAGGTACCCTACACATCAGAGATCTTGGGCTCAAATCTCACCTCTCCCCACCAATACCAACTGCAACCCACCAGAGAGAAAGGGGAGAACTACAATGATACTGTGCCCCCTAATCCTTGTAGGCAGTCGAGAAAGATATGGTGATTGGTGGTATTGAACGTCATTCAGAGATCAAGGAGAAATAAGTGGCTGCACCTCTTCCATCTCTGCTATGTCAGAGGTCATCAAATCTTTGTTATGGTCATATCGGCTAGTGTAAGTTAGTGCACTCAATTAAAATTTAAAAAGCATGTACGATACATCAGTCTGAAACACGTGAAAAATTAGATATAAAAATACATGTATTAAAACCAAGGATATATAGAAACAAAAGTCGAAAAGAATCAAGAAGTGTTAGGAGCATTAGGTTGGTGTAGGAGAGCATAAAAGGGTATTACATGGACAATGATATCAAATTACAGAGCACTCTAATATGGCTAAGTAGATGCTAATTAAGCCTAGCTTATGACACAAGTAAATCATTCAACAAATTTTGAGCACTCAATAGAGGTCATCAACTAGCATGATCAATGCCTGCTGAGTACTATTCCCTGGTCTGAAACCTGATTTTAAAAAGTGCTTATAATTTTTCAACTAAAAGCACCTGGGAGTAGGGTGATACAATGATGCTAAATTATCCACATTTGTTCATTAAACTTTGGACAGTTTGGGAAATCTATGCCAGTCAAGATTACCTGTTCAACAGCATTTTCTGTTGTTGAGAAAGGAAACAGGAGACTGTGTCTAATGATTTTTCAGTGTGAAATTTTGTCTTGCAATTTTTTTCAGAGGCCATTAGGGAGTCAATCCAACAAATCCTATGTAAAGCTTATAACGTGTCCAATCAGTTGAGGAAGCAAAGAAGAATTTGTTTATTTGTATATCTCTTGCCATAAACATTCTCAAACCAAAGTACAAATTTCTAACTTCTGGAAGGAGATAGCTTTCTGTTGTGTGTGTATGTGTGTGTTTTAACATTTTCCACACCTATAGTTCCCTGTGAGAAAGGAAAAATTATATTCTGACATATTGCTAATGATGATGTTCTAGCTAAGGATCTAAAATTCTTTATTGCGCTCAATGATCTGCATAACATTTGGAATGTCTTGCTCTTAATATAAGGTTCCTTTGCTCTGTAAATTGACTAGAGCCTTTTCATTTTGGAGGTTTGATTGAAACACTAGTTATCTCCTTTGTGAATTCAATTTAGATAGCAACAGTCAGAGCCTTCAGTCCTATAAATAACATACTTCTCTTATTTATATAATAGCTCAGTATGCTACTTGATTTTGCTCTTTGTAATCAGAATTTTCAATGTGGTGACTACTATACCTTGCCACTTTCCCAAATAAATCTGGGGGAAATTAGTATTGCTTAATCACACTTTTCTTTAAATACATGGATACAGAGTCCTTGATTTATAGCAGTTCATTTAGTGACTATTTGAAGTTACACGGCACTGAAAAAAGTGACCGTTCTTCATATTTATGACCATTGCAGCATCCCTATGGTCACATGAGCAAAATTTAGATGCTTGGCAACTGACTCATATTTATGACAGTTGCAGGTCCTGAGCTCATGTGATCACCTTTTGCAACTTTCTGACAAGGAAATTCAATGAGAAAATCCAATTCACTTAGCAACCATGTTGTTAAATTAACAAGTGCAGTGATTCACTTCAACTGTAGTAAGGAAAGTCATAAAATGGGGCAAAACTCACTTAACAACTGTCTCACTTAGCAATAGAAATTTTAGGCTCATTTGTGGTTGTAAGTGGAAGACTAGCTGTAAAGAGATTGGGATTTAAGGTCACACAATCTAAATCTCTTCCAAAGTGTGTGTGATGTCCTCTGTACTTTCAGTGCCATCTACATTACAAAATGATGTTACCTGAGGATGTTACTTAGTTTGCTAATGAAAAGTCTGCAAGAAAACAACTAAGCTCAGAGAGCACCAAGGATCCAACAGTTCAACCTTGAGCTACAAATATTATCTTCTATCAATTATAGATTAATCCACAATATGCACATTATAATAGGCTACAGATCATGATGAAAAAAGTGCATAGTATGTATGTAACCATCACAGAACTATTATCAACAAGATGGTCTGTTCCTAAGGATTTTATCATCTAAAATAATTAGCAATAGGGGAACCATAAAAGGAGAGAGGAAGAAGAAGAGGAGGAGGTAGAGTTGTACTATATATAAGAAATAACTACATCTCTATAGAAATAGAGCACAACAATAATGAGAACTATCTTGAATGCATTTAGGTCAATATTAAAGGTTGGGGGAGAAAGACATTGCCATAGGTCTATACTACAGGCCACCCAACCAAGCAGAGGAAGTAGATGAACTTTTTGCTAGTCAGCTAACTAAGGTATGTAGGAAGCACACCACAATAGTAGTAGGGGATTTTAATTACCCTGACATCAACTGGGAAACAAACTCTGCACCAAGTGGAAGATCCAACAGGTTCCTAACAAACCTAGCAGACAGCTTTGTTTCCCAAAAAGTAGAGAAGGGAACAAGGGGATCAGCCATATTGGACTTAATTTTCACTAACAGAGAGGAAATGATAGAAGGTGTTGAAGCCACAGGAACTCTGGAGGCAAATAACCAGGCAATATTGGAATTCAACATTATGCAAACACAAGTAGTAGAACAAAGTCAAACTAGAGTCTTGGACTTTAAGAGAGCTAATTTCAATAAACTTAGAGCTTGGGAAGAATTCCATGGATGAGAATCCTCAAGGGGAAAACAACTCAAGAAGCTTGGGAAATTTTGAAAAATGAGATTACAAAAGCCAAGTCTAGCACAATACCAATGAAGAAGAAAAATAACAGCTCCCAAAAGAAACCAGCACGGCTGCATAAAGAACTCTCTGACAAATTGAAAGACAAAAAAGATAAGCATAAAAAGTGGAAAGAGGGTGACATAACTAAGGCAGAATATAAGCAAATAGCCCGAGCCTGTAAAGATGAAGTGAGGAAAGCTAAGGTCTCACACTGAAGAAAGGCTTGCCACAAAAGTAAAAAATAACAAAAAAAGCTTCTTCCAACATGTTAAAAACAAGAAAAAAGTTAAGGAAACAATTGGTCCATTGCTGGGAGAAAGTGGCAAGAAGATGACAAACAACAGGGAGAAAGCAGAACTATTTAACTCATTTTTTGCATCTGTCTTTACACAAAGGGATAAAACAGTCCAACCTATCAAAAACAGGACCACAAAAATCAGATTAGGAACACAAGTTGAAATAGGGAAGAAAATGGTAAGTGAGCACCTGTCTACACTAGACGAGTTCAAATCATCAGGACCGGATGGATTACACCCCAGGATTCTGAAGGAATTGGCAGACGAGATCTCAGAACCACTGAACTATATCTTTCAGAGATCCTGGAGCACCGGGGAACTATCAGAGGACTGGAAAAGAGCTGATGTGGTTCCCATCTTCAAAAAAGGAAAAAAAAATAGATCCAGGAAACTACAGACCTATCAGCCTGACCTCAATACCACAAAAGATTCTGGAAAAGATAATCAAGCAACGAATTAATGAACACCTAGAAGCAAAGTAATAGCCAAAAGCCAACATGCGTTTGTCAAAAACAGATCATGCCAGATTAATCTTATTGCATTCTTTGACAAAGTGACAAAATTAGTGGACCAGAGGAATGCCGTCAATATAGTTTACTTGGACTTCAGTAAGGCATTTGATAAGGTAGACCATAACCTACTACTAGATAAAGTAGAATGTGGGTGGGACAGCATCACCACCAGATGGATTCGTAACTGGCTTACCAACCGCACTCAACGTGTAGTCCTCAATGGAACTGCATCTACATGGAGAGAAGTATCCAGTGGAGTACCCCAAGGCTCTGTTTTGGGCCCAGTACTCTTCAACATCTTCATCAATGATTTGGATGAGGGAATAAATGGGGAACTCATCAAATTTGCAGATGATACCAAGCTGGCAGGAATAGCCAACACTCCAGAAGACAGGCTAAAGATACATAAGGATCTTGACAAACTTGAACATTGGGCACTATGTAATAAAATGAAATTCAATGGTGAAAAGAGTAAGGTTCTACATGCACAGGTACAGTATAGGTGGTACCTTGCTCAATAGTAGTAACTGTGAGAGGGATCTTGGAGTCCTAGTGGACAACTATTTAAATATGAGCCAGCAGTGTGCAGCAGCTGCCAATAAAGCCAACACAGTTCTAGGCTACATAAACAGAGGGATAGAATCAAGATCACATGAAGTGTTGATACCACTTTATAAAGCCTTGGTAAGGCCACACTTGGAATACTGCATTCAGTTTTGGTCGCCATGATGTAGAAAAGATGTGGAGACTCTAGAAAGAGTGCAGAGAAGAGCAACAAAGGTGATTAGGGGACTGGAGACTAAAACATGAGGAACGATTGCAGGAACTGGATATGTCTAGTTTAATGAAAAGAAGGATTAGGGGAGACATGATAGCAGTGTTCCAATATCTCAGGGGTTGCCACAAAGAAGAGGGAGTCAAATTATTCTCCAAGGCACTTGAGGGAAGAACAAGAAGCAATGGGTGGAAACTAATCAAGGAGAGAAGCAACTTAGAACTGGGGAGAAATTTCCTGACAGTTAGAACAATTAATCAGTGGAACAGTTTGCCTCCAGAGGTTGTGAATGCCCCAACACTGGAAGTCTTTAAGAAGATGTTGGATAGCCATTTGTCTGAAACCGTATAGGGTTTCCTGCCTAGGCAGGGGGTTGGACTAGAAGACCTCCAAGGTCCCTTCCAACTCTGCTATTGTATTGTATTAAGACAGAAAAATGAGAGAATACTGCTGGGAGGGCTTAATGCAGGGCTGTCAAACTCATGCACAGCCCACACCCGTTTAGCAAAAGGGGGGAAAGTTCCATTATGGCACGTGACAACTTGAGTTTGATACCCCTGGCTTAATGTGTGATTATTGCTTTGAATGTAATCTTCCACATATAGAAACTAAGTTTTGAGAGAATATTTAGAAGAATAGAGCAAAATGATATTGTAAATATGTTCAATGAGACAGTTCTTTGTGAAGGAAGGGGCATGAAAATAAGGAACAGCAGAGGTTTTAATGTGTGGTTATTTGAGCAATGATTAAATCTCACTTTAATAAATTGGGATATAGTTGCATTTTGTTCTTTTTCTTTTCTTTTTATGTTTTTACTCAGAGCAATACAATGAAGCAAGTTTGTCAGGAAGGTTTGATTAATTTTGCTTGGGTTTACATTCAAATCTGGAAGCTAAGGCTATTGCTTCCAAAGCAAATCAGGATATGAAACAGTGGTGGGTTCCAGATCCTGGTGCAACCGGTACGGTGCCACGGGACCCGGCGCCCACCACATGAACGCGCGCAGCACACACGCACATGCACGCACATGTGTCCTTACCTCCTGCGATGCTCTGCAACGCTCCAGCTGCTTGGCGGAGTGTCGTGCAGGTGCCATACGCTCCATGAACGGAAGCGCCAAAGAGCTCAAATACAGGTAAGGAGGCGGGTGGGTAGGCCCTCCGGAGCACCATACCGGAACGGTACCCAGTGCTCCCGGCAGGCACCAGTACACCCATATTGGGGTGTACCGCCTGCAACCCACCACTGATATGAAACCATGATTTAAAGTTTCTTTTTGAATTCCAGCTGTTTGAACAACTGTAGCTTTCTGGAATTACACTTCTTCTCATGTGTAACAAGGTGGCCTTTCTTGTATAATTTAAGATGGATTTAGTTGTTCAAGCAGAACCATTTCTTATAATTATGATGTACAGTAGAGTGCTGTTTTGTGCAATACCTATTTATTAGATTTATTTATTTTCAGAGTCCAGAACATTCATTAGATTATCAAGATGGCACCCACTCTTAGCAATCCCTTAGACAGATTTTCTCCATTATCAGCCATATTGTATTGTCTGCCCAGGTGGTTTTCTTGATAAAATATAGGGGTGGTTTAGCATTGCCTTCTCCCATATAGTATAAAACAATCCGTTTGTCTGTGTCACTGAAATGATCATCTGCTTCCAGCATCGTCCTATATCACTGCTGCCCAATATAGGTGTCCGCTTGTTTTAGCAGGGCAGCTGAGATGACCCTTATGCCTTTGGTGATCCTGCTGGGATTATATACTCACGGCATATGATCCTGACATTCCTCTCTCATCGGTCCCAGGAACATTAACTCTCCCCCCCCCCCCAATACTCAATAATGAGGCAGCACAGAGGTTACAAATACATACATTTAGTTTATTATGGCAACCTCAAATGAATGACATATCATACTAGTTATGCTTATATATATTGTTCTTCATTAGGGTTCTTAACTTCATTTCCTCAATTTCTAATTTTGGATTTAACTGGACAACACATTTTGGTCCTATTTGGCACTACATGAATTTAATAAAATGGAAGCCAAAGCATTTGCAGCACTTTTATATATCTTCAGAATTAAAAAGAGCTGACAGTTTTACTGGCAGAGCAAATGTTAATGCCTATAACATTGATATTAGTGGGTCCAATCATTTGTCAGTGTACTGTAATGCATGCAGTACATCTTCATTTTATAGGCATATAGAAATTGGCTTCACGTTTCTAGATAAAATGGTGATCAAGCTGTAATTAACCTTTTGAACTTTGCTTTGTAGCAGAATAACCAATTAGTAAACATTATTATTTGCAATTGAAGTCAATTCATTGTTAGCCTGCAAGAGCTTTTATGAAATAGTGAATGATAATTTATTAATTTTCACCAAAACCAGTATAAAATACCAAAATACCTCCTAGCATATGTAATTTCAGATAAAATACTGTATATTCTGTGCTGTCCATTGTAATGCTTGCTATTTTTTTTCCCAATCAGTTTTGGTACAGTACAAGTGAATGTTTATTTTTTAATGTTCCTCATCAATGCGTAAAGTGTAAGCATATTTGGAAACAAAAATATGTTCTTATAGCGGTAATTTTAAGATGGAATAATAATTTCACACACTTCAAAGAATAGTATATAATTTGGCAAAGAGTTAGTAATAAAGAGGGCATTCTTATACCATGTTTCCCCAAAAATAATACAGAGTCTTATTTCCTTTTGACCCCCGAAGTAAGCACTTGGCCTTATTTTCTAGGACGTCTTATTATTTTTGAGGTTCAGGAGGTGGCGAGCATGGTCACCTCATGGTTGCTGCTGTGTTGCAATATTTTGAGGGAGGGCTTATTTTCAGGGGAGGGCTTATTTTAGTGCATGGGCTCAAAAACCTGATTGATATTATTATCCGGGGAGGGCTTATTTTGGGGAAAACAGGGTATACATTCAAAAACAGTCATCGGGCTATTCTTTTTCATACACATACATATTATACAAAGTGTAGGAAAGAACCACATACTGTATTTTTCAACATTCATTCATCAGATTGTACCACATACATGCAGGATGATTTATACTTGGATTGAAAACATGTTTAATCTGTGGAGGAACCCACAGAATGTGTGTTTAATCTTAATCATTTGCCACACCCACATCTTTCTGAGGGCTGCCTTTGATTTGACTGTTCTCTAGGCTACAGCTACTCCTTCTCTTGGTTCTCAAAGACATTCTCACAGAAGATTACATCCATGCATCAGGGGACTACAGTATAAGTTGTTGTTGTTGTTGTTGTTGTTATTATTATACAATTGTATCACAGTGGCCAGTTGTTTTGCCGGATTTGGCATTGATTACTAGTCGGGCCCCACCCAGGGGCCTAGGACGTCGTAACGTATTTTCGTAATATGCGTGCAGATCCAAGCAGTGCGGCTTTTTGCATTTGACTGATGGTGATTTTGTCAATTTTTAACTGTTTTAAATGTAATTCCAGTGCTTTTGGAATAGCACCCGGTGTGCCAATTACCACCGGAATTACCACTACTGGTTTGTGCTATAGTCGTTGAATTTCGATTTTTAAGTCCTGGTATTTTGCGATTTTTTCATGTTCCTTCTCGGCGACCCTGCTATCACCTGGTATTGCGATGTCTATGATTGTGACCTTATTTTTCTCAACCAGTGTGATGTCTGGTGTATTATGCGCCAGTATTTTGTCGGTTTGTATACGGAAATCCCACAAGATCTTGACCATCTGATTTTCGGTGACTTTTTCAGGCTGATGTTCCCACCAGTTTGTTGCTGTTTTAATATTATAATTTTTGCACAAATTCCAATGGATCATTTGTGCTACTGAATTGTGCCGCAATTTATAATCAGTCTGCACGATTTTTTTACAGCAGCTGAGTATGTGATCAACAGTTTCATCAGCTTCTTTGCAAAGTCTGCATTTGGCATCATCAGAGGATTTTTTGATTTTGGCCTTAATGGCATTTGTGTGGATAGCTTGTTCTTGCGCAGCCAGGATTAGTGACTCTGTTTCTTTCTTTAATGTACCTGTTGTTAACCATAACCAAGTTTGTTCACTGTCCACTTTATCTTTTATTTTTTCCAGAAATTGGCCATGCAGTGCTTTGTTCTGCCAACTCTCCATTCTTGATTTTATCACATCTTTTCTGTATTCTTGTTTTGTCTGTTGGGCCTTCAGTAGATTTTTGTTCTTTACTTCGATTAATAGATGTTCTTGACTTTCTTTTAAATAATCAGCCAGTGCATGTTTTTCTTCTTCAACTGTTTGCTTCACTTGTAATAATCCTCTGCCACCTGATTTTCGGGGCAGGTATAGTCTATCAGTATCAGCACGTGGATGTAAACTGTTAGTTTCCTGGTTTTTCGGTCCAAAATGTCCAAATCAGCTTGTGTCCAGTTAATATACCAGCTGTGTATCTTATAACTGGTATTGCCCAGGTATTTATGGCCTTGATTGTATTTCCACCATTCAATTTAGATTTCAAAATTTTCCTAACTCTGTTGGTGTACTCTCGCCTGACAATAGTTTTTACTTCTCTATGCTTGATATTATCCAACTGCAGAATGCCTAAGTATTTGTACGCTTCATTTTCATTGCATTTAATTAGTTGGCCATTGGGCATTTCAATTCCCTCACATGCAGTGATTTTGCCTCTTTTTATGGATACAGTGGCGCATTTTTCCATGCCAAACTGCATTGAAATATCGGTGCTGAATACTCGGACTGTATTTGCCAATGATTGGATTTCTATTTCTGACTTTCCATAGAGTTTCAAATCATCCATATATAGTAAATGCGAAATGTTTTCAGCTTCTTTGGCTGTTTGGTAGCCTAATTTCATTTTTTTTTAAGATTACTGATAGTGGGATCATTGCGATGATGAAGAGAAGAGGTGAAAGTGAATCACCCTGGAAAATTCCTCGCTTGATATTAACCATTCCGTAGATCTCATTCCCTACTGCCAACTCAGTTCTCCATTGTTTCATCGCCTTTTCAGTAAAGGATGTAATATTTTTGCTAATGCCAGTTGTTTCTAAGCATTTTATGATCCAACTATGTGGCAGTGAGTCAAATGCCTTTTTGTAATCAATCCAGACCATATTCAAGTTCGTTTTTCTGTTCTTACAATTTTCTAATATCATTTTATCAATTAGGAGCTGATCTTTTGTGCCCCTGCTCCTTCTTTTGTTGCCTTTTTGCTCTACTGGCAAGATGTTGTTTGTTTCCAAATAATCCATCATGTTATCCGCAATAATGCCTGTGAGTAATTTGAAGGTTGTTGGCAAGCATGTTATTGGTCTGTAGTTTTCAGGTGTTGTTCCTTTAGTTGCATCTTTCTGAATCAAGTATGTTTTTCTGGTTGTCAACCATTCATCAATTTGGCCCTTTTGTAAAATTTCATTCAGTTGCCTGGCCAATATTGCATGTAAACTGGTCAGATATTTGAGCCAGAAACCATGTAATTGGTCCTTTCCAGGTGATGTCCAATTCTTTACCTTTTTTACTCAATGTTTGACCATCTCAGTTGTTATTTCTAATACTTGCATTTGTTTGTTGCCAATGCTTTTCTCAAAGTCATGTATCCACTTTGCTTCCTTATTGTAGTCCTTTGCATTTTCCCACAATTCTTTCCAGAATTCAACTGTGGCCTGCTTTTCTGGTTTTTCACTTTTGGTGTCACCATTCACATTAAGACTTTGATAAAAATGCCGTTGGTCTGATTGAAACTGCTGATTTTGTTTATATTGGATGATTCGTGCCTCATATCTTTCAATTTTTCTAGATGTTGCTGTTATCTGCCGTTTTACAATCTCTACAGCTTCATTGATGTTTCTTGTATCCAATCTATATCTTCTGATTAGCCGATCTATGGTTTTGTTGTTTTTAAGCCGTTGCTCATGCATGTTCTTTAAGTTACTAGCATCTGCCCTTAATTTTTTGACTTTTTGTTCTAATCGGATTTTCCACTTTGGCTTTGATGCTTTTTCTGTTGTGTCACCAGGTACTTTGATTTTAATGCCTAGTTCATTAGTGACTATTACAGCTGCGCTGTACATTAACTGGTTTGTTTCCAAGATGGATCCCGATTCAATTGTTGAAAACACTGCATTAACCATTTTCATGATAGGGGCCAAAATTTTCTTAGGCACAGTTTTTAGTGATGGTAAACGTTGCCTTTCCTCATTAAGCAGAAAATGCTCCATGATCTTATCCTTCAATTCCTTTTGTTTTTATTATCCCATTGCAGTCCAGCTCCAAGTGGGATAGTGCCATTCAATCTGTTGCTCAAGATGTATCATTTCCAAATCCAAGGTGTCCAAATATAGGCACTGGATCTTGCCTATTCTTTTCCATCTACCATCTACCACTTACCAGAGGCTAAGATAGGTAATTAACAGCATTGTTTGGTGGGCCTGGGATTGTGATATACAATTGGGTATCATGAGACTATTGGTGATACTTAACCCTGAACTGTTGAGTTCAGTCAGAGGCTTCATGTAGATGTTAAGCAGGGCTAAGCGCATCAAGCTCTCGGGTATCAGGGTATCAACTGCCCCTGTCAACATTGATGTGGCTGACAGTGGAGAAAGCTTGTCTGGACCACAATGAGTGAAGAGGAATTGTCTTGGGCTGCATATAAAATACTATATAATATAGTTAATCTTTATAAATCACATAATAGCAATAGCAGTTAGACTTATATACCGCTTCATAGGACTTTCAGCCCTCTCTACGCGGTTTACAGAGTCAGCATATTGCCCCCAACAATCCGGGTCCTCATTTTACCCACCTCGGAAGGATGGAAGGCTGAGTCAACCCTGAGCCGGTGAGATTTGAACAGCCGAACTGTAGAACTGCAGTCAGCTGAAGTAGCCCGCAGTGCTGCATTTAACCACTGCGACACCTTAGCTCTTTAACATAATAATGTTAAAGGTTTATGAACTTGTAATACCGCATTACTTGCTGTGCAGAGCTACATGCGACTTGTGGGCAACCAGTTGGATGCACTTACTTTAGTTGAAATAATCCAGATATGGGCAATGTTTTTGATGCCAATTTGCAAAAAAAGATCACAGACCCGACCATAAGCTTTCATTTTGCTAAATAGCTGTTGGGCTGCTTCTTTGGGATCTACTGTATGTAGGGAAAATGAATTATATTGCAATTTGTTTCAGGAATGCTACATTATATGTTGCTAGAGTTGCTGTAAATCAAATCGTCCTCTGATTTCTTGTAATAAGCACTTCTCAGTCATATGATTCAGTAATTAGGGCTGCTGTGGGCTGCTCCTTCAGATAGTAAGACAGTATTGAAATTATACTTCACAATATAGATTAGAACAATGATTTGTAATCCCTAGATCGAAATTACCAGCCAAATAAGAGGCTTTAATTTGTACCCTTTACATATATTTCTTTGAACCTCCTATCACCTATTAGACCTGCTTTCTGAGGGACTGGTCAGTGAGAATTATACTATGCATCGGATTTCATTTTAGGAGTTTGGGAGCTAGAAATATTTAGCCCCACAAAGAGGAGACTTAGGGGAGAGCTGATAGCAGTCTTCCAATGCATGAAGGTCTATCGCAGGAAAGAGGAGGTCAGTTTATTTTCCATAGCACCTGAGAGCAAGACAAGCAGCAATGTGTAAAAGCTTGTCAGAGGGAGAACCAACCTGGAAATAAGGAGGAATTTCCTGAGGGCGAGAACAATTATATAATGGAACAGCTTGCCTCTCAAAATTGTGGGTACTCCATCAGTGGAGGTTTTCAAGAAAAGATTGCACAACCATTTGTCAGATATGGTATAAGAACTCCTGCCTAGATCAGAGAGCTGGACTAGAATAGCTCTTAAGTTCCCTTCCAGCCAGTGGTGGGATTCAGCCAGTTCACACCGCTTCAGGAGAACCAGTTGTTGAGCAGTTTGGTGAACTGGTTGTCAGAAGAAATCATTAGAGTAGAGAACTGGTTGTTAAATTATTTGAATCCCGCCACTGCTTCCAGTCCTATGATTCTTTGATTCTATGAATTTGATATTGGATTAGCCTCATTGAGTTCAGTAGAATTTATAACCAGATAAAAGCTCATGTCATCACATCTTCAGTATCATATCTGTATCGTATCTGGAGAATTGTCTGCCTCTGCCTTTTTGTGGGAACGTGATGCCATTTGCATAAGTCCTGCACATTTTTTTCTAGCAGGTTCTTCTAACTATTTGTCCCCATGCTCGTTTTCAATAAAAGTATTTCATTGATCAAATAATGTTGATGCTTTCATACATGGAGCCTATGGTGATAATTCTGGTACATATTCCCCAATGTGTGTACATGTCTAAAGGTTCTAAAAAACTAAACACTTACAAATAATCATTTTTAAAAACTAGCTTAATATGCCATTATGTTTTTTTTAACCACAGTGACAGAATTAACAGTTAATCTGCTGTTTCTGCACTGTATAGATTTTGCATGCTAAAGTAACAGAGTGTTAATGTTAACAAGATATTTAAATTCATTAAAATGAAAAAAGTCTGCATTTAAGACACAAGGATTGTACATAATGCCTGCCAAAAGAAAGCTGTCTTGTAGAAAAAACATTCCTTTATCTCTGTATAGAAGAGTGCTGCAAAACATATATAAAGATAGCTCTAGTAATGAGCAGTACAGTCGAGAGAGGTGATTTATGATACCTGTATCTGACAGCTATAGTGCTGAGATTCCCAGGGTATGTGATCACTGTGTTAGCATTCTGACAGCTCAGCATTTAGAACATTATGGTAATTTATGCAGCATAGGCTGTCACCTGCACTGTCAGAGTTTCTCTTTAATGATGGTGTAACTATTTTGTTTGTTTGTACTGCATTCTTTTCATTTGGCTAATGCCTTCTCATTAGATTCAGCTTAGAAAATGAGAGTAATTAAGTGCTTCCTATAGCTCAGATGCAATGATTAAGTTGCAGAGCTGCTGCTGGTTATGTCTTGTCATTTATCTCTATTAATCTCAGAATAATCAAGATGATAAACACATGTAATTTTTGTTAATGTTCAATAGATGAAATTTATAGTTTCTTAATCGAACCTAAGTAGTGCATGCATATTTGTGTGTAAGTTTTATTATTTCTGATTTTTCACGTTTTAAGCAAACATACAATTATCCTTGTAGCAACAGAGAATCGTACAGCATTATACAGTGATTTCCTTGTCTTTATGAGTATCTTTCTTACTGGAACTTGAGATTAATAAATAAATAAGCAAATGTGTTTGTAGTTCTCTGGGGAGTCTGCAAAATATGCTGAGGTTTGGGGTTATTGTTCAGGAATAAAACCTGTCTTGAGATTTCAAAGTGTTTTTCTCTTTATATCATTTTCTACAAAATCCCTCAAATCAGCTTTATGTCTTAATAGAAACAATGTATGCATACAGTGTTACATATTTAGCATGCTTTTTTTCACATTGCAAAAATTGTTCTAATATTGTTAAGCAATTTATAACATTTGATTCACTTAAAGTCCTAGAAATCAAGGTTGTGTCATGCTTTGTTCTCATCTCACATTAAAGGTGATTGAAGAGCAATATCTCATTTTGAAGTAGATGTGCAGGCATAGTAACTGCAATGCAAGCAAGTAATGCTTTCTGATTTGTCTGCCTGACTATTGGCCTAAAAGGAACCTATGTGCGGGTCTGTTTTGCAAGTAATTTTTGCATCTGGCATTTGCACTTTTTTCCCATATTAGTAAGTAAACATCAGACTATCCCCCTGAGAATGACGAGGACAACTTATGCTAGGCCAATAGTAGAGGTGAATAAGTTTTTATGCTTAAGGGCCAGTGAGAGAGTTTTATGGAAGCTGCCTGTAAGCTTTGGCATGATTAATGTTTTTTCCTCTGTTCAGAGGCAGTTTTTAAAATTCATGGGCTTTAGAAAGGTTCTGTGTGGCTATGAAACAGCAAGTTAAGAATCCTCTTCGACCACAGAAGCTCATCAATGTGTGAGGGGATATTTTTGTTGGGGGGGGGTGGGATGACAAATCACTCTAATACTCATGAAGATTTATGCTTCATCAGCCTATCTTTAAACTTTAAATAATGAACCAGGGTAAAAATTATCTTTAGAAAGGATAAAGCATTATAATTGACACAAAGACTATACAATTCATCTTTGTGAAATGTTCCACAGTAGCTTTGAGGCAGGAAGTCAAAGTAGAAATCCATTTGTGTTGTGCTTCATAAAGTCATTAGAATCCTTTCTTGAAAAGAAGCGCGAGCAGAAATCCTTGATTTTATAATGATACATCATCTCAGCATAAATAACATTGTTGGTGTCCTTAATAACAGCTTAAAAAAAATAAACTTCTGAAATAAGGAGTAATGGGAATTGTCCGAACAGGTAGTTAGCTACATGGAAACTTTAATGACTTCTATACCTTTTAAATAAGCCATCCCAATTCTACAATAATACCAGCTACCATCTTCCTTGCCACTATCAGCAACCTTTTAATTCTAGTATCATTCCTTCAAAACACATTTTATGCAAAGTGATTTTTCCTGCTTCTAATATAGATGATGAATAGAAGAAATTTTTTAGATTTGGAATGTGCAGCAGCGATTCAAATACATAGATTTATGTGTAAAAGTAATACTATTATATTGCTTCTTGGCCTTTGGCTAAAATCAAATAATCGGGTGATTATGTTGATCCATTTCAGGTAGGTGATTCTATGACCTTTCTGGCTTGACTTCTACTACCAATTTCTTCTAAGTAGATCCTTTGATAATATTAGAGGTAACTGTCTATACCAGTTTTTGCCGGCCTTTTTGCCTCAACTTCCATTTGTGTCTGTTTCAGTGCTCAGAATTCTCAACAAATAGTTATGGGGCTTGGGGAATTTTTGGACCTGAAATCCACATGTCCAGGAGTTGCCCTGAGAAACTCTGTCAAATACTTCCTTTTCTTTTGTCCATTATATTTCCTAATTTGTTTAAAAAAAAAAAAAAAAAACAGCTCCAGGTGCATCTCCAAAGTTCAACTAACTAGACTTAAAAAATAAAAATGACAGGTTCTTTTAAGGGCTGTGGAAGATAGCAAAAATGTGAGAGCAACTGTACGAAGGGGGAAGCTGAAGAAAGTTGAGGGGAGTGGATTTCGTGGATCATACTTGACAGTTGACTTAAATTATCATACATATTTTGGAAACCACCAATTTGAATAGAATAATTAATTTAAATACCAATTGCATTGTTGAAATATTCTATCCAAGGGGTAAAGACATCAGCATTGTTTTAAGAAACAACATTAAGCTGTAATTGCTGGTTGAGTTAGGCAGCTCTGAGACCCTCATGGAAAATACCATAAAATGTTGGATCATTTCTCTGAGAAAAGGGGTGAAAGTGGCCAGTGATGGCTGCTGGGCTTTCACTTTTCTGTGACTGGTAAATGAAACACGTGCAGCTTCACCAAACTACATGACTAATGACAACCTCTAGTGGCTTCTGCAATCAAAGATTAATTTGCTTTATCAAGTTTAAAGAATAGTAGGTGATAAATCATGTCAGAAACAAATAATCACTGGCAGGCTGATGTTCTTTTGCACAGTGGAAGACAGGTGCAATGGAGGATTTGTTTCCCGTAGATGGTTAATGTTGCTGCACTCTTGTGCTAAATCATCCTAATTTTTATTGTGTTAATTTTTAAGTAAAATATCCTTTATCAGATCAACTGACTTTTTAAAAATATTATGACTCCATTAATATATATATATATATATATATAAATGAAAATGAACATCTACCTAGTGTTCCTTTTGCTTATCTAAAGGAACAAGATATTTAGTATAAGCTCAATAGCATATATCAGCAAAATCAATAAATACATAATTTTAAAGATCCACTCATTAGGTGCAATCCTAAAGATGTCTACCCAGATATAAATTGCCTTGAATTCAGTGGGATGTAACTTCCAGATGAATGTACCTAGGATTATACTCTGCAATAATCCATTTACTTTCTCTAAAATATATATATATAGATAAATATGCAATATGGCCACAATTCAACAGTTCAATGTAATTATATTAATCCTAAACTACATATAGTAGCCAATCATTAAGAAAAAAATGATTTCAATATTTATAAAAATTATATATTAAATATAGGTCCTTAGGTATAACATGGTGGGGCTTATTTTTAAAGAAAGATACAGCTAATTTAACCGTGGCACGACAAAACCGCGAAGCCCTTATCCGCGGAGACATAAGCGCGTCGCTAAAGCCGTGACATCATCGCGCGTCATCACCGCCGCGACAACAGCGCGGCAACAGAAGGGCGCTTTAAAATGGCGCCGCGGCAGAAAGCCAATTTCAATTAAGGTTAGGATTAGGTTTAGGGGTTTTTTTTAGGGTTAGGGTTAGGGTTATGTCATCGCGGTAGGGTCGCGTTTTTCCTTAGCGCTTCGAATGGCGCGAATTAGTCTTCGCGCTTATGTCTCCACGGATAAGGGTTTCGCGGATTTGTGGTGGAACCAATTTAACCTGCAAAGCAATGTAATCATGGTCAATCATATCTTTCTTTTCATGGCAATAGTTACAAACCAGGTAGTCCAGAAATGGTAATGCATGTTATTTCAGTAAATATGTCAAATATGGAGATGTACATGACATAATTTGTTTTAATTGCTGTTTTAGGTCTTGCAGTAATACCCAACTGGTCAAGAATGTTTGATATTGAAGAATTAAGATTCAAAGAATGAAAGACATTTTTCCTAGTCAGTTGTCTTCTTTATTAATTTAAATTTTGAATGGAGAGCTGTCCTTTCCTCCAACTCACTTTTGCTGGGAAAGATCATTCTGTCCCATTAGTGTTTAGTGAACTTTAAGTGCAGATCCTTTAGTGCATATCTGGAGCAAATGAAAGTAATACTGTGTATTTTTCTTTCAGGCTGATGTAATGCAAGATATAGCATCCTTTTAAAATCAACACAGTTCCCTTAAATACGAATTTTTAAAACTCAAAGTTGAATTATTTATTTGGTGCTTCTGAACACTACTTGTCATCATTTATTTGTAGAATAGAGTGAAGGCCATATCTGTACTTGCTTTTTACAGATACATCTATATTTTCTTTCAATTCGACCCTGTTAAATGAAACTGTCTGCTTGCCACAGACGCCATATAATAAAAGGCAAATGTTTTTGTGGAATTAAATGTACATCATCTCTACAGTATAATTTGAAAGAGTAAAACTAATTCTTAGTAACTAGCAAGCATCCTGAATATAACTAAGATTATTTTTGTTGTTCACAACTGTTCCAGGAAATCAGTACACTGTAGAACTCAGTTTATCTTGGTATAAGACATGGTTTAAAAGAGATAGTGTTATTTATTTAGGCTATTTTTTTAAATTTAGTGAATTATATCTAGAATTATGCTATAAGCGTTTATTGGAAAGCTATAGTACCATTATCAAAAGCTCAGTACTTTGCAATAAATCGTATCTTATGTTTAAAAGAATGAATTTTTTTTAAAAAAACAGGAAAGTATATCCAGAGGAGGCAGTTGGAAGAGAAGGACAGGTACAGATGTTCATAAATACTATGGGACCAGCCACCTCCTCTCAACTCATAGCTCCTTAATATAGGCAATACCAGGAAGCTGATCTAAATAGAGTTTTATATTTCTGCTACAGAATGGCTTTTAATTTTGTGTGCCTATTTTACTTAAGACAAAAACTAAGAAAATGTTGAGTCTAGTTAATACCTTTCTCCATCTTGGAACCCTCTTACCCTCCAAAACCTACAGCAGGTTTGGGAGGAGAAACATGGGGGGGGGGAGGGGAAGAGATGAGAAAGGCCTGTTGTACAAATCATAATCTATCTGCATAACATTAGTATCCAGCAAAGAAATAAAAAAGATCTAATAAAATGCATAATTATTAAGAGTAATATTAACGGCTAGTTTTAAAAAGTGAAATGTAAAAAAATAAAAAAATAAAAATTGATTTATAGAAAAGGCTTAGGTTAGAAAAACAGTAATAATGCTTTATTACTGACGATGCTATCTAGCTTGAGTAATGAAATTTCTCCCGTAGCCCACAAAGAACGACTGTTCAGGTAAGACCAACGTTCCATCTGCAAAAAAACAACCAAGCTCAGAAAATCACCAAGGAGCCCTCATTTTAATCCTAAATCAGGCAGAACTAACAGATTACCAGTCTTTTTGTGCTACTTGTTCTTTCAGTGTGAAACAGCAACATTATGAGTTAATAATAACTTTCCCTTTGATTTCTATGCAAAATTTGGATTTCCGGGGCCATGAGCTGTTTTTAAGATGGAAGTTAATTTGCATCATGATTGTTCTATATCAGATGAGACTTGAGAATTTTACTCATGTACTTCATAGCTAATAAATTGGGCTAATTTCCAACTTCAATTGGAAATTGACTTACTTATATAAGAAAGATAATTAAGGAGTCTTCCATCACTGTTTGCTGAAGCTCCTTACTGCTACTTTATTCCTTACAATTTGCCTATGGTAGAAGAATTCTTCATGGATTTTTGGCCTTCCTTTTGTAGAATTACTGGTCTGTAATATTAGGATGATTTAATCATTATGTTCCCAAATTTAAACCATGATGTCTCTCTGAATCTTCATTCCAAGCCATGTTCCTGAATGTCTATTTATTTATTAGTAACAATTTTGGGGATTCTATTAATAAAAATACGTTGAAGATGTTAAGTAGCCTTTAATTATAGGTGTTTCATATGGAATTAGATGTAGAGAGGTGCAAGCTACATGTATGATTAATAGAGTGGATTCAAGATAAGTTAACGACTTTCAACATTTCAAGTTAACAATTCACTGAATAGAATCTTGATGTTAAAATGAAAATATTTTCTTTTTCCTGGGCCATAGGAGTGTTCAGTTTGGTAGCTCCATCATACCTGCGGCCCTATTCTCATTAAATGTATTACAGAATTTTGAATTTGCTCAAGTCTTAAGTGTGACTTATCAAAGTTGAATCTAATAACTCCTTAATCCTAAATGATCCCATGATATTTCATTCATACTTTGAAAAAGCATTTGTAGGCTGCTGGAAATTTGTTTCCCTGCCTTGGCTATGTTGCTAATGAGCATTTTCTCCAGTCCTCTTTTAATTTAATTCTCCAGATCTTCTAGATTTAATTCCTCAAAAGACTAGAGAATTGCTCCAGATTTACCAATCTACCAACCAATAACTATATCAAGGTTATATTCATATTTAACTATCCCTAGCATGTTCTATAAATTTAGTTTCCCTTTTCCAGGTATAGTTCCAAAATTGTCTCTTAACTGTAATAATTTGTGAAGTTTGCTGAGAGTTTTCTCACTTTGAAGAAACAGCTCTTGTTGAAAAGCATATTTGCCCTTTACAAATAAATATTCTGACAAATAGAATAGTATTTATTTGGCAGAGTACATGTTTACAAGTCTATAGTTTGCATCTGTTTTAGACCACAGACAATAATTTCTTTTGTGGGAAAAGAGAAAGTGTGTGTGTGTGTGTGTGTGTGTGTGTGTGTTTGTGTGTGTGTGTGTGTAATTTTAGTGATGAAATACATAATAAAAACTTTGTAGCACTATATTTTGGTAAAAGTATAACCAAATGCCTGCCTACTCTTGTTATAGACTTTCTTTAAAGGACTTTTGAGGTAAGAAGGATCAGTTCTATTGGCTTGAGCATGTCGATGCATGCTAGTTTGCTACTGTTTCTGTCAGCTGTTCCTCTCTACATATGGAATTCTAGATTTTGACCCTGGAGTCCAGCCCTAGCTTCATCACTGCCAAAAGTCAATTCAGTTTTATATCTTGTTCAAAGATTTCGTGTCTAACATCATTACTGCTGTTTTAAGGTCACTGTACATGCACCATCCTTGATGTTAGCGGCTATACTAAGGAATCAACAGTGTTTCCTTTCTTTCCCCATTTCAGTTTCATTGGGGAAGTGGGAAACACGATGACAGTAATAAAAGAGTAGATATCAGTGTAATGGAAAGAAGAGCAATATTCTATACTATCAGTCATCACCATATAAAGTGCACTGATCCAAACTGAGGCAACAGTGCTGTTAATTCACTCTTGAGAATTGTTCAGAAATTATTAAAAAAAAATAGCCTGTAGTAGAGTGGGGAAAGGAAAACAATAGAAGATTGTGGAGAATAACATGGGGATTGATTTTTTTTTGAATAATTGGCAGAAGTAACTGAGTGAAAAGTAACAGAGGCACCACAGATCTTTTCCAGTATTTTTCCATAGTTAGTCTGTCCAATTGTGAAATATTTTTTTTGAATTCTGTATTTAGAGGTTAAAGTTAATCAGCTAATCAGTATTAATGCTGGCTTTATGATTCCTCTGGGAAATGGTACATCTTAAGTAGGCTGAGCTGATAGCCCCCGATGTGCAATTAGAAAGGGCATCAATTGTTTTTAAAGATAGGTTCTAAAAATATTTTTTTTTCATGAAGGATGCTCTTTTTCACATATATTGGATCTATACCTACATAGCATCTACATGCTATCTTCCACAGCTAAACGTTTGGTGGGAGTCCTTCTTCTCTAATGCATACAATTCAGTGGTGGGTTGCAAATGCTGTTCCAAGTGGTGCGGTTGGAACAGGGCCGGCAGTGTCCTCATGAACGCGCAACACGCACGCAGCGCATGCATGCATTCAAGCACCTCCGCAACTCTCCAGTTGCTCCGCAAAGCATCGTGCAGGTGCTGTATGCGCCATGCACCTGCGCAGAAGCGCAGAAGCCTTTAAACTCTGGTAAGGAGGGCGGGTGGGTAGGCCCTCTGGAGCACCATACCAGAACGGTATCCGGTGCTCCGGGCTGGCTCCGGTACGCCTGTACCTGTGCGTACCGCCTGCAACCCACCACTGATACAGTTCAAGATGTATACCAAGCTATTTAAGTTCATTCAAAGAACTATATTATCTTTTCCTCCATTTTGAACAAGTAGCCTTTCTTCCATGTTCTAAGCTAAAACAAAAATAAAAACCTGCAGATACTTTTAAAAGTAATTCATGATGGGGCTGAAGTGGCTTTTCAACAGAAAGCAAATGTAACACCCCTTTTGTTTCTAGTTTTATTTTCTTATTGCCAGTTCTAACTGTTGGGTTGCATTTTTATTACCTATGTAATGTTTGTTTCTTCTTTCATTCTAAACTGTTCTTATGCTTTATCATTTGTATGTTTCTGTAACTATACTTTGCCTCCTATCTTTCATTATGTATGAGACAAACCTACATTACTTTCTATTGAAACCTCTTGTGAAATAGTTTTCTGTTTCTGATTTTAGCAATAATATTTTTTCTGAAATTTTTAAAACTATGGTAAGGGAGAGTAACAACAAAGCAGTTAGGAAGATGCATTTACAGGTCTTACCATAGTCCAGTCTTGTTGAAAAATATTTAAAGGCAATGTATTGTTAAGTTAGTCAGCCCCCCCATCCCCACCCAAAATATATTATTATTCATTTGGGAGAGGCAAGTTAGAATTATTCTGCATTTTGTTGAAGTACGGGTGTTTTTTAAAAAATGATCTTTGAAAAGAATGTGCTTTAATTTGCTGCATTTCATGCATTTTTTGTAATTATTGAACATAATATAAACATACACTTTGTTCTTAACTTGTTAAGGTTGTAGAATTCTATGTTTAAAAGTCATACAAATAATAAGGAAAATTGTATTTATATATATTGCTATTGAGAAAACCCATCATTAAGTATATGTTCCATGTATAATTGAGTGATAATATTTCTGAAATTCTATAATAGGACAATGATTAAGGATAAAAGATAGTGAATATAGATTCCTCTTTTTTTTTTACTATATAGCTAAATTAAACAATCTTTTGGTATCTCAATGAGTCATGGGGACTTTCTTGGACATTTATAATTCTTGGAATTGCATATAAATCTATATAAATAAATTTTCTTAAAATATATATTGGAAATTCTTATTTCTGTATTATTATTTCCTTTTCAGTAGAATATGTGACTATAATTTATCTTTGGCAAGTACAGAGAAAACATGCTTCTTAAGCACAGTATGAATTGAAGGAATGTTTTCTTCTTCTTCAAGGCTATCATATGCTAGTGAATACATTATTTATTTTAGATAATAAAGTTTGTATTCCTTGTGTAATTGTTTATATACTGACCAGGATGAACGTGTTACTGAATAAGGGTATATGTATAATTTTAGGTATAGCTCAGCGCTGCCTTCAGCTCTTAGATAAAAGGTCAGATTTTAGTAAACTGGTTAATATGACATAAATATAGACATTTCATATGATGTACCATGTAAATGTAAACCTTTGTAGTTACACGTTTTTGCAGCTGGAGAATTGTTTTAAAAGGCATGTAATTTATTAGCTATCGGTAGCTACTTTATTGCTTTGCCGCACTGCAGTAATAAATAAAAGAAAGTGAACTGATTTTACAAATGGCACACAAGGTGCACATTTTGTGAAAAAAAGTCTTTTTTTTAAGAATTGGCATTAAATCCTTTTTTTGTGATGACAAAGAGGCTAAGAGTGCAAACTGTATTTTCTGTTTATCGAAAACAGAGTCTTTTTTTCTCGAGGGCATTTTTTCCTATGATCATCAAGGGATTTCAAAAGCAATAAAGTGTGGAATCATTGTTCGACTTGAACAGTATTAAAACTTAGGTTTTAATTTTGGTGAAGTAATAAGATTTGAACCTGTCTCATGTTACAGCACTGTAAGGCATTTAGCAATTGTATTTTAAAGGAGGTTTTTAAAATGCATCTCACTTGTAGGATAACAGTCTGTCTAATAATTAATAGCGTCTTCTTGGTATGAACTGCTTTTTTCATATGAGCTATTTAGGCTTGTTAGTAAAGACTACAATAACTGTAAGGATATTCATTCCTAATGAAGCAAATATCTATTTTTTTTCTTCTTCTGTCCAATTGCTGTTGAGGTTATATAGCTAATAATGTTTAGAGATATTGTTTGCTAGTGTTACTTGAAAATTCAAATAGATGTCATGATTAGAGCAGCAATATATCCTATTCAGATATCAATATCAAGTAATAAAATATTAATCATTTAGCAAAGTAACATTACATAAATGCATTGTTTTCTTACATGTTGCAAGTGTGACACAATGACACCCGGCTTGCTTTGTAAAAGCTACATAAAGATATAAACTGTAACAATCTGTACCTGTCCAATGGTGTATAGACAATTAATCTTTTATTATTCTAATGGGACTTGCTCAAAGTGGCTACAGATATTTAATTTCAGAAAACCAAGCTGTGATCTTTCAGGAAGATACACATACTAACTGCCTCAATTATCCATAAGGATTTCCCCCCCCCTTTCATTTTAATAGATGGCCAGACTATAAATATTAGAGGATCTGAAATAAATCAACATATTATCATAGGGATACAATGTGTGAGAGCTATTGGTGTTTGGGAACCTTTGACAGATAGTTTGGATGAGGCAGATTGTCCGCCTTTCGTATCTGGCCTCCATTACTATGCCTGCAGGCAGTTTAGTCTTATAGTTGTATACTGATGTCAGAATTACTACTGAGTGGCTAGCAATGACAGATGTCTATAATTACAGGCAATGCTTTTAGTAGTTCAAAAGACCCAGCTTATGTTGAACAATTATCTTATTTCTGGTCTGCCGAAGAGTAGTGTTCAAATTGCTAATATTAACTATGGTGTGTTTTCTGCCTTCCCCCAAGGCTTCGATATAAATGTGTAAAAGGCATTCTATTATATATCTTAAGGAGGCCTCGATCCAGGAGATTTTATACATTTTGAACAGTTCTTCACTATGCAAGTGGTTCGTGCTCTCATCTATTAGGGAATTATAATTTTTCTAAGTCATCAGTTTTGCAACAATCAATAAGACATTTGTTAAGCAGTGCTTGCAGGATATAGGGGAAACTTTTATCCTCAAGTACTAGAAACTGGTTGTTTTCCTCTCTGCTGAAGACATTTTGCATATGAATGACAGCATCCACATATGCAGCCATGCACATAAGCTCCTTTGTAATTGACCTTCAACATAGTTGAAATGAGATGATCCTCTTTCTCTGCCAAAGATGGTTACCCAAGTGTTGTGGCCCAGCAGGAGCCGTTGGAGCTGCCACCAGATTCCAACAGCGAGGGGCCCTATGAGTCGGCTCTGGAGGATGTGGAGGACCCTGGACAGGGTTCCAACTCTGAGCAGGGCGCAGAGAGGCTGGTTGGCCACCAGGAGGCGCCTGAGCCTTGGACCAGTGGGGAGGAGACAAGGGAGTGTGATCCGGATGTCAGCAGTGGGGAGGAGCCAAGGGAATTGTTCCTGAATGCCCGGCACCGGAGAGCTATTAGGCATAAAGAACAATTGCCCAGTTATAGGAGGTAATTGCACTCAGCTGGTGGTAATTAGGCTCCTTTCAAGACTATAAAAGGAATGCTTGTGCACACGCCCCTTTTGCAGGAGTCAACGCATTAACTAATGTTGGAGAACTGTAGTGTTAGCTTGGCAGGCTGGATTGCTGCCAAGGCTTGTCTGTGCTGGTTTGCTGCCAAGGACCTGTCTGTTAATAAATTCCGAAAAGTATCTTTGGCTCGGCATGCTTTGGTGTGGGATGAGGGGGGTCAGAACACCCAAGTATGTCATTAGTTACAGTGATGCATTAATTGATATAATATAGCCTATCTGGTTGCAGTTATCAGGATCACCCTGTTAAGTCTGTTAAAATTCTTGTTGAAAGGAAAGAGAGAGAAACAAGGAATAATGTTCTTATCAGTTCCAATGTGATTTTTGAATAGGGAAAAATAATAATGTAATATATTGCATAATAATATCCAAGAAAGTAATATATAAAGGGTATTAGTTAGGCGAGGTAATGATATAGACTAGAGGGAAGAAGTCAATGCTCATAACCCACGCTTCCATGCTTTCCACGCAAAAAATTCCAAGTTCATACCTCATATTGTAATTAGGGCTAAAAAAGATTCCTGTCTGATCTTCACAAACTTGTCATCTACTGTAGACACTAATGAGATAGATAGGCAAGTGCTCTAACATAGTGTTGAGGCATCTTAATAAGACCCAGCTTCTCTAACCAGGCATATGTCACCAGAGTTGTTGCTGAAACCCCACTTCTGCTGTCACATTTCTCAGAAGATAGCGGTAGACCTTGTCTAATTCTTAATTTTGAGATCATCCAAGATCATACATACACAATTGAATTGGGATTCCGGACAAACAAACATAAAACTAGATTTCAAGGATTTGTTAGGGATGAAAATGCACTGAAAGTAGTTACATTATGTTTCAAAATACTGTTTTCATCTTCCTTCAAACTCAGGATAGTTGTCAATAAAATTGTAGTGCTGTTGCGTTTAAACGACTTTTCCTCCCACCACTATGGCAGGAAAATTAGTTGCATGTTATTTGTATATTTTATTTCTAAAATAATCCGCAATTTAACATTAGGTTTAGACCTGAACACCATTGTCAATTATCAGGGTTATAGTATGAGTCCAAAAAAATCTGAAGAATTAAATATTACCCATTTGTAATTTACTGCTCATATAAATTGCTGCTCACCTTGTGAGTTTAGTTGCATGGAAGGGGAGGGGTCCTAGTTTTTCCTTTTGTAACTGCTACTTTTTATCTTGCTGAAAACAGTAGTAATTTCAAATTAGCTTATTTTCAATTGACATGAAGTACGTATGTGCATTTTATATTCTGGCTACTTATGCCTGAACATGCATAAAAGTAAGAAACAACCTAAAGAAATAGCAAAGTAAAATGTGAACCAACATATTTTTCCTCATTCCTTCCATTCTGCTTACCTTCTCTCTGAACTTGGCTGGAAATAGCTTGTTTCCCCTATATTATCTGTTGACCAAAAAAATAATAATGTAATAATGGTGTCTGTAACTATGTCCTTTTTGCCAGCAAAGCCTGAATAAAGTTCAGAAAGTGGTAAGATCTAAAATATTTATGCTGGGCCTCTGGGTAATAACTTTGCTGTAATTTTGTGAAGATTCGCTATCCCAAATCTTAATTCATTATTATAGCCCTTACAAAACACAAAACCAATGCTTTCTGGTATTTTTGTATTTGCACAGTGTGAAGGATTCATTGTTCTAGTTTAATTTGTTTCATGTGGTGTTTTTGAGTACATTCCATACAGAGCAGTTATTGAATTTCTCTGACTGTCATTATATACCCGAGCAACCTTTAGGAACTCTCATTCTCCATCTCCAATTTTATAATATGCTTCATATTTTAAGGATCGACATAATTAGCTGCTGCTTTTTAGCTAAACATATCTGGGGCCAAAGGATGATATTAACATTATAGTAGTGGACTTTAATCTGTGTAATGGTTATAACATACTTCCTCAATGTAAAATTAAATTCAAACTTGGAGTTCAATTTCCGTGTTCTACACTCTTTGAATACCATTAGACAAGCAAGATATTCTTTGCAATGAAGAAACAATATAAACAGGGCGTTCTCATTTCTGTGTTGCTAAAACGTTATGGCATTTCAGATATTAATTTGGGAATAATATAGTTAGATGCTGCTTTCTCCTCATCACACTGCTTTATGAGGAGAGATGCAATTTGAATGGAAGTCATAATTGAACATTATCTTGATTTCAGCCACTGCTTAAATATTATGCTTGGAAGTTAACCGTCAGATTTTTTTCAGGCTACTGTTCTTATAAACCAAATCAGTATTGTTATGGATTATTGAGGTCATAATCTGAAATGTGAAAGGCGCCAGATTTCTTATCTCAGATGAAGCCGAAAGTGGTCAGTATGGATCACGGAAACATTAGGCCAGTGATGGCGAACCTTTTTGTAAATGCGTGCCAAAACTGTGTGTCTGCACAATAGTGGGAACGCATGTGCCCACACTCACAATGAAATGGCCACCTGCCCATGCGTGCATGACCGCTGCACATGCGTGCGTGACCCCCCGGGGGGGGGGAGCTTTCCTGAAGCCTGGGGAGGGCAAAAATGGCCTCCCCTGGAGGCCCTCTGGAAGCTGGAAACTGATCGTTTCTGAACTTCCAATTGGCCTGTTGGGCCTGTTCTTCACCCTCCCCAGGCTTCAGGAAAGCTTCTGGAGTCTAGAGCAGTGTTTCTCAACCTTGGCCACTTGAAGATGTCTGGACTTCAACTCCCAGAATTCCCCAGCCAGCATTCGCTGGCTGGGGAATTCTGGGAGTTGAAGTCCAGACATCTTCAAGTGGCCAAGGTTGAGAAACACTGGTCTAGAGAATCTTAAGACATAGAATTTTCAGAGCCATAAAATGTCCATCCCTGCTTCAATTGACTCATTATCTATAGGAAAAACAAACATAATAAAGTTCTATGCAATACCACATAACTTGTAGTTTATACGGTCATTTTCAACTATTCTAATTTAAGAAGCTTCTCTTTCCCAGAACATGTTTAACTATGTTACCCATTCTGCTGTGTAAAATGAGTTTGACACCAGTGAAAACAAATCAGATTGTTGTTGTTTAATGAGCTTTTCAATTAACTTATTCAGTGGTTCAGATAAATAGGCTTAAGAGGTAATGATCCTGTTTAGCGCTCAGGTTTAACTGTCAAATTGTAGCAGGCAAAGGACATCTCTAGGGATAAGGGTTGACACATCTTGATTGGATAATAGAAATCAAAGCTAAAGCATGATAAAAAGGAGTAGCGGAAGCCACAAGGATAACTGTGTATTAAAGTAGTGTTTTCTTGTTTGACATTTCTACCAGTGTTGTAAACTCTTTTGAATTTTAAATAGTGGTAGAGCAAAATATAGCATAACTCATTCTCTCTCTTTTCTTTCCTTTCTCCCTTAAAGTTGCAAGTAGAGGTATATGTTTTTATTTCAAGTCTGAAACAAATACATAACCTTTCTAATTTTTATTGAACTATCCTTGAACAGTTTTCATTTGGCAGAAACAAAGCTGTTGTGATCCTGGAATCATTTGACAGACCAGTTAGGAGAGGTGGGTTGCCCTCTCTCTTCCTTCTAGCCAACTTGCCTCTCCAATTTTACTAATGCTTTGCCTTTTTGGCCTGGCTGCCTGCTGCTGCGACTGATATTCCAATGAGGCAATTCCTACTAGCTGACAAGCCTTCCCTCTCCCCCCTCCCCCCCCCCTGATGTTGACAATGGGCTGGGCAGTATATCCCATTGATCCATCTGCCTCCTGACCTTCTCAATGTTTTCTGTTCTCTTGCCCTTCAGCTGTTGCTGTAAAAGTCCTGTTGATGCCCTTGGTTTTTCTTTCACTGTTGACCCACACCCTGAAATCATTTTTGGCTCAAACAGCTCTCTTTCAATCCATATCTTGGGCAAAACAAATTTCTTTATTTGGACCAGTTTCACATGTTCCCTCTGTGTATGGAACTACCCCAGACCACTTGTTCTTTGCATGTTTATTGTTGGCTTATTAATAAATCGTTTTGCACATGCGGTATCTAGATACCAAGGTATCTGCAGGACTGTCTTCTCAACTCAGTTTCAACTATTTATTAGTAGAGGTAGACACTTATGAATGTTTTTCATAAGCCAAGATGGCGCAGTGGTTAGGGTGCAGTACTGCAGGCCATTTCAGCTGACTGTTATCTGCAGTTCAGCGGTTCAAATCTCACCGGCTCAAGGTTGACTCAGCCTTCCATCCTTCCGAGGTGGGTGAAATGAGGACCCAGACTGTGGGGGCGATATGCTGACTCTGTAAACCGCTTAGAGAGGGCTGAAAGCCCTATGAAGCGGTATATAAGTCTAACTGCTATTGCTATTTTCTCTGGCACTGCTGATGCTATGAAACACCCTGCCCACTCATAATCTTGGACCTATTTTGTTAGCCCTCAGGAAATGATTGAGTTATAAGTGTGGCCCTATATCTTTATTTAAATCGGTTGTTTTATTATTTTAGCCATGATTCAATTATTATTTATTATATAAAATTATACCATGGGCATTTTATTGTTGAAATTCTAACCATACTGACAGCCCTTCAAAATAGTCCAGATAAGAAGTACCATCCATGAGTACTAACACGAGCTTTACTGTAAGGTTGTAGTAACAGAATCTTGCAAGTCTGAAAGCATTTCTTCCTTCCAAAGAACCAAGGAGGGTCTCCTCTGAAATGCTTTTCACCCCCCACCCCCATTCCTTCTGTGCGCCGAGATATCTTTGTCTAGGCTGTACCTCTTTCTTCTCCTGTTTCTCAAGGATCTTCTCACTTACCGTTATTCCAACCAAGTATCTCAATTGCACTGGATAAAATACATTGTCATCTTGTCTAAATGTAATCTGCACTGGAAATTCAGTTTTTTTCAGACCAAATCATATAGTAACGGTAAAGCGCCTTGTGCAAAAAACAACAACAACCACTCATGGACACTTAATGAGGTATTACAGTTTCCACCCTGTTTTATAACTTCCAATGGTATCCACACCATTTGGTATTTTTCCGTTGGAGTGCAATTATACCAGTTCATATGGGAATTATGTGTACGCAAAGTTTTAAAAATACCTCTAAGATATTGCTGAAATAATTATTGTAGTAATCATTGTAGAACAAACCACAACTTTACCACAAAAGTTGGCTACTAGTTGAATGTTTTAAATTTGCAGAGATAGACACATCCTATCAATTTTAGGAAAGAATATAGCATATGAAAGGGGGGCAGCCTATTTACCAAAGCAGCTGAACACAGAACAAGAAGCAATGGATGGAAACTAATCAAGGAGAGAAGCAACCTAGAATTAAGGAGAAATTTCCTGACAGTGAGAACAATTAAACAGTAGAATGAATTGCCTCCAGAAATTGTGAATGCTCCAACACTGCAAGTTTTTACGAAGAGATTGGAGAACCATTTGTCTGAAATAGTGTAGGGTTGCCTGTCTGATCAGGGGATTGGACTAGAAGACCTCCAAGGTCCCTTCCAACTTTGTTATTCTGGAAGGAAGATAAGTAATTAGAGAGCCTGCAATTAATGTTTTATAAGAAGAAAAAATAATTCAATTTCATGAAGACCTAAATTTATAGTATTAAAACTGTGATCTTACTCACATTTATCAGAGAACAGATCTCACTGAACTGCTTTGACTACACATGTGTAGAAAATTAATTTACACAATATTTATGGTCATTGTCGATCCTTTCCAATCTACTTATAATTAGAACCAGCTTCTTGGAAATGAAACATTAGTTTTATTTCCTAATGTAACACACTAGAGAATAAGAATTAGGAGCAGAGACTAAAGTACTGTTGGTCTGGAACATCATTCTTTAAATCCCAAGTAGAAATGAACAACTAAATATTTTTAAATAGATAGCATGTTACTAAAATGCCACTCTCTATTTTTCTTTCAGGTTTATGCTCGAATGTCTGAAGTCTTGGGAATAACTGATGACAATCAAGTTTTAGAAACATTTATGTCAAAAATGTAAGTTATGTCTGTTATTGTATTCAATTGTTTTTGTTGCCAGAATTTATGATTTAAATATTAAATGTAACACATGTCAATGTTAAATATTAATCTCTAAATTTTCAATTTCAGATTACATGTGTATGTAGTCCATATTATCTCCCAGTCTGTTCCTCACTATCACTGGTTAACAGTGTTCTGTTACTTCATTTGATTGAAATTTGAAAATTTGCTATTTTTCATATTTTCCTTTTATATATAATTTTAAATTTTACTTTTTCTTCCAATTTAATAATTGCATTAATTAAAACTATTTATGATAAGCTTGACATTTAATGAGAAGAAGAGAACAAATTTTTAAAAAGTATAGTAGCTTCCAGAATTATTATGTATGCAATCGCTTGAACCTATCCTACTAAAGTCTTAATTTTGTGTAAAGTTTTTATATTTTATATATATTTCTCTAGAATATATCTTTGTAAATATTTTCTTTTTAATATTTTAGTGTTACAAACCTTAAATATTGGGGGACATGTGAGCCTGTGATTTCAAGAACACTTCAGTTTTTAAATGATCTTTCTGTTGGATATCCTTTTAATTGTGTATTATACATGATATTTGAAACTAGACAATTAAAAAGGGAAATCAAACTTGAATTGAAATTTTAAACAGTCTTAATGTATAAAGATGTTTAACATTAGTAATTTAGTTAGCCTTTTTGGTGCATAAAACCTGTTTAAAATATTGTCTTTATTGTATAAAAAGTTATTGGACTTTTTAATGAGCTATAAAACTAATTTCCTGCTTCAATAGGTAAAGTCTGGCAACACTAAGTATTAGACTATAGTTAATAACCCACAGTGGCTGGATGTAAACAGCATGTAAAGCAAAACCAATAAAATGTTCTATGTTAACACAGAGGTGAGTAACCTGTAACCCTCCAGATATTGCTGAGCTTCAATTCCCAGCAGTTCGATTCAGTATTACCAGTAGTAAAGGATGCTGGGAGCAGTAGTTCAGAATTGTACATTGCTCAACTTTAGTATGCTGTATGAATTAAGCTAGTCTCTCACTTATCATCCATCCATCCATCCATTCATTCATTTATTCATTTCTTTAAATGTATTATGGCTGCCCACTCTAGCAGCCTCTGTACACCTTACAAAATTTAATACTTAAGTGAAAACAATTTAAAAATATAGACAAAACAAAACAGCCTGAACTAAAAACAGTCATGAAAATGCAGCGCTACACCTCTCTTCCCCAATACATTAACCCCAGACTTGGGACCAAAGCTAGATTTTAAGGACTTTTCAAAGACCCAGGAGACTGGGCACCATTTGTATCTTTGGGGAGTTGCTGTTCTAAGGGATGGGAGCTGGAATAGAAAAGCCGTACTTCCTTAGTCGGCAGTAATTCTTGTATTCCCGTAATGTGATCCACTTAATATTCCACCTGAGTGAAATAGGCAAACCTATGGCACGGGTGCCATAGGTGGCACGCAGAGCCCTCTCTGTGGGCACACGGGCTGTTGCCAGCTGCTCTTCTGGTTTCTGGTGTACACATACATGCCAGCCAGCTGGTCTTTGCGGTCGCCGGAAAACAGCCTAGAAAATGGCCAAAAACAAGCCATTTCTGCGGCGTTTTCAAGCTGTCATTTGGACCAAAAATGGCCCAAAAAACACCCCAAAAACAGGCATGTGTTCACCAGCCAGCTGGTCTTCAGGTTTCTGGTGCTCCGACGTGCGCATGTACGAGCATTCCAGTTTGCGCCCTTGGTGCTGAAAAGGTTCACCATCAGTGCTCTATGGAGTGAACATTCCTTGGAATTCGGTTTCATCAGAGCCACTGAGGAAGTTTCCTGGACATGATTTGTGGGACTGGGGTCCTGATTCTTGATCCATCCACTAAGAAATAGATTTCATTCACACAGAATGTGAATTTACTATTAGGTAAGCTCACTTCAGAATCTATAAATAGTCTAGTTCCTTCACTCCTCAAGAACTACAGTAAAAACGCACCCTTTCTCTGAGTTGTTATGCTCGGAGCCATCTCAGAAAAACTCTTCTACCATTGTTGTGCAAACTTGAAGATTCCTAGAAAGCAGGAAAAAAGAAAAGATTCCTCGTCTATCATTTCCCTTTCCCAGAAACACAGACAATATTCATTACTCCAAGCCTCCCTGATGTCATTGTTTCTCTACAAAAAGATATGACTTTCTTTGAATAGCCCCTGCTATTAATATGATAACTCTGCAGGTATTTCATCCTGAAGCATTTCATCTTGATAAACAATACTTTTCTGCCTTACATGATTATTTCCACAGATCTCAGGACTCAAGAACCTGGACCCAGGTTGAGCATTAGCACTGTAGAATGGAATCCAAAGCACTCTGTTTCACAAAGCTTTTAATATTTTTTTATTCTGTCCAGTTCCTTTTAAATTATTGAGATAACATTTCATTCCACGCTTCTTAGTAGACATCGTTTTTCAGCTGCTGTTGTTTCAGTTTAGTGTTTTGTTCCCTTTGCTGAAAAATGCAATATTTATTACAGTATAATTTTAATTCTTTTTTTGTATGCCACTTTATTATGTCCTTTGGAAAGGGTTGGTTTTTCTTTCTTTCAGGGAGTTGTGGACATCCACATTTAGTTTACATGGGGCATACTAAAGATTATTCTTAGTGCCAGGACAGTTTTTAAACTTTTATGTAATTAATAACGTCATTTTACACTACAAATTAGTTTAAATGTTAGCAGTTTCTGGAGCTACATTGAGGCTTTCAGAGACCATACTTCACTTGTGGGCCTATATTATCACGTGTAAGTCATAAAGAGGAATTATTTTTAACATCTATGCTACTTGGGTAGGATACTCAGAAGATGTTGAAGCAAATACAATTTTATAACTTTCAATATACTTTGAAAGAAAAACTACTCACTTTTGTCATATATATTCATGCATACCAACCCTAGTCAAACAGATTCAGTAGAGGTGGGACACTTAACAAGGTATTACACTTTCTAGCCTCTTTTATAACTTCCAACGGTATCCACGCCTTTTGGTATTTTTCCATTGGAGTGCAATTATACCAGTTCATATGGGAATTACCTTTTGTTTGCAAACCATCTCTTCATTCCTCATTTTACATAAGGTGAACACTTCCAAAACATACTCTTCTGAATCTTTTAGTGAACCTTACTTATTACATCATTCATACATGTCAATTAAACTACAGGTAGTCCTCGACTTACAACAGTTCATTTAGTGTCTTTTCAAAGTTACAATGGCATTGAAAAACCTGACTTATGACTGTTTTTCACAGTTTCAACTTTTCAGCATCCCTATAATCATGTGATCAAAATTCAGATGCTTTGCAACCAGTTCATATTTAAGACAGTTGCTGTGTCCTGGGGTCATATGGTCATCTTTTGCGACCTTCTGACAAGCAAAGTCGGTGGGGAAGCCAGATTCACTTAACAAGCGGGTTACTAACTTACCAGCTGTAGTGATCCACTTAAAAACTGAGACAAAAAGGTCATAAAATGGAGCAAAATTTACTTAACAAATGTCTCACTTAACAACAGAAATGTTGGACTCAATTTTGGTCATACCTTGAGGACTACCCGTAATGCATAGCACAAAATTATATAGCACTAACAATATGATAGCTAAAACATGGCCTTAGCAATAGCAATAGCAGTTAGACTTATATACCGCTTCATAGAGCTTTCAGCCCTCTCTAAGCGGTTTACAGAGTCAGCATATTGCCCCCACAGTCTGGGTCCTCATTTCACCCACCTCGGAAGGATGGAAGGCTGAGTCAACCTTGAGCCGGTGAGATTTGAACCGCCGAACTGCAGATAGCAGTCAGCTGAAGTAGCCTGCAGTACTGCACTCTAACCACTGCACCACCTCGGCCCTTATATAAATATATAGGGATGATGGGTAGAAGACAAGAAGCAGATCTAACAGGACACAAGCACAAGGTCAAATTCTAGCCTTGTAGTGATATAGATGATGAAGTGGAGCTCCTTCTCTGTCCTTATTGCATTTGCCAAGCTGCACTGTTAATATTGACCAGGTCCTTTACTAGAGAAAGATGGAATGAAAAACCTAGTGAGCGTAATTGGTGACCCTCCATTATTCATTCCAGGTTGGAGGTTGAGTGGAGAGGATATGATAGTAGGATAATAACTTTGGATGTATAGAGGCTGGATGCAAAGAAACAGGCTCAGATTTATTAATTCAGAAGCCTGCTGACTCTTAAGACAATACCAATTTTCGTTCTTCATGGGGTGGCACTTCCCTCAAAGAGTAAATCCACATACTTTTGGTGGACATCTGGGACTCAAGGCTTGTTGTGGAAGACCAAGTAGCACTTATGACCAAAAGATTCTTCGATAAGCTTTGGCTGATATGTCTGCTGTGCCCTTGTTATCTATTAGATTTCTTTTTCAGAATGGACAACATTCTCTATGGAGGACTCATACCTCCAGATCCAGAGCATGTGCACTTCCAGAGCACAAATGTCCATATACAGATCCCTTAACTCCTTCAGTTTTCAGTATTTTACCCATTGATAGTAAGTGTAGCATATTTGTCCAGCCCTAGCTCCATTGCAATATCTTGGCTGTATATAAAAAGTACTGAGCAGCAATTCCATTTCAGCTGTTTTTCCGTACTGCTTCCGATGCTCCATGTAAAAGAAATGGGCTAGCCTTGCAGATGTTTTTGATGTTTCATAACCATGGCCTGACTTGTTCAAGTATTTTTGACATAGGAATTAATGCAGTGACAAAGGGTTGTGAGTCTCCTTGAAAGATTCCCATCTTAATGTTAATTTCTTCCAGTCTATCACAATTGACCAATGTCTTCCGTTGTGCTGTTGATCTTCACACAAAGCTTTTGACTGACTCCTCTAATTTCTAGGCACTTGATTATCCAATCATGTGGCAGGGACTCAAATGCCTTCAGATGCTCCATGTAAAGGGGGTGGGATAGCCTGGCAGATGTTTTTGATGTTTCATAGCCACAGCCTGACTTGTTCGGTATCCGTGCTACATTCAACTTGTCGTCCTTCTCTTGCAATTTTACAGAATGATCTTGTCAGTTAAGAACTGATCTTTTGTTCCTCTGCTGTTTAGGTGGCTTCCTTTTTGCTCAGTTAGAAAGAGCTTCTTTTCAATTAGATTATGGGTATCCAACATTTTGGCTTTCCTGGGCCACAGTGAGTGTCTTTGGCCTCATATAAAATAATATAGTTAATGTACTGTGTATAAATCACATAATTAATGTTAAACATTTACAATCTTGTGTGGTGGCATTGCTAGTGCATGGCCTCATATGGCCCATGGGCCATGAGTTGGACATCCCTGAACTAGAGCCATCAATTTTAAAGTTTTTGGTAAGTGCCAACTAATTGCCTAGTGTTGACCTTTTGTTGGATCTTTCATTGTCAAGTAGGTTTTGCCAGATGTTAACCATTCTTCAATTTCAGCCCCTTGCAATATGTTGTTATATTATTATTATTACTAATAATATTATTCATTGCTATAGTATTTTTGTTCTTTCTTTCATAACCCTTTTAGGTGACAGATAATTTTACTCAGTTATTTGATTTAATAAGCAGTATAAAAAGTTCTTAGGTTATATACAAATCAGATTAGCTTTGCAAATTATTTCCTTAATTGGCCGCATGAAACGAACATTATTTTGAATAAATAAAATGTTGCCAACTAATAAATCAACCAAAATTACATAATTTTTATCTTCTACCTGTTTTAAGTGGATGCAGCAAGGTAAAGCTAACCTAACTGTTGTTTCATTTTATTCTTGTGTGTTAGTATTAGTTAAGTTTAAAATTGTATTTCCTGGCAAATGAGAAAAGAATTCAGAAGTATTAAGACACCCACTTTTGTGCTAGAATTTAATATGCAACTTTTTATTGGAAAATAATCGTCCTTGTCTGGCAAAATCCACCATGCAATATTTCTGTTAGTAGACATAATGTAATAAAGGCAGGGAGGGCTATTTATCACAACAAATTTTGAGGATTTCAGGATTCTTTTTATTATTTTAATATATTTCTTTGGTATTAAATCAGAAAAATGATAAATTACACCTGTCGAGGTTGCTTTTCCTTTTTGCTGGAAAATGATGAACAACCCAATTTTGCTGGTCATTTTGGCTTTTTACCAGTATATACTTTTTTCCTCTTAAAAATTTATTGGCTCAGCTTTTAAAGAATAATACTAAAGTACTTTTTATTTCTTACATATGAAGTGTTTATAAATACTTCTGGTATTGCAAACTGTGACCTTTATAACATTGCATTAGTTTATCAGAACAACTCTGGCTGTAGTGCTCACTTAACACAAACATGCTTCATTTTGATGGGGATTATGCCAGTGTGGTAGGTTGAAGATTAAGCTCCCATTTGGTATCTAAAATTTTGTGAGAAGCATTGGAATTTTTTGGGACATCACATTCCATTGACTCATTTTCAAAACACAGAGTGCATTAAATTGTGATTAATTTAAGAGGCTAAGAAAATAATTAGTTTATTTTTAAATGCCTCCTCATTGTTTACTTCATTCATATGTATATAATGTCCTTTCAGTAACAATTGCCATGTGTTTCTTGAAATTGCTGCCTTTAGTACGCAAAAGGATTATTTATTGCCATGGGGTGTATGTTACACTTTAAAAATAATTTTAGAAAGGATAAAAGAGAGGAAAGGGGAGAAATTTTAAGCAACAAGAGGCAACAAATGATTTGTGTTGCTGTCTTCTTTTGTATTATTTTAACACTTTTTTCAAGCTTGCATATTTAGAGATATATTAGCCCAATTTGATTTTAAGGCTCGGTTATTTGAATTATAAATCATTACGTCCCTTCTAGCTTGATCAGTCATGGAATAGCTTTGAATTCATTTACATAATGGAATGTGTTAGTGTTTCTTTTATGTTGGTGCAGTGGTGCTGCTTTCATGTATTCTCTTTTGTTTCTAATAATTAACTTTATCATAATGTTTCCTGTAACTGGGCCTGTATACATGTGTGTGTTGCGTATGTGCTGCTTTTGTTTTTGTGAAGTTTCTGCATGCAAATGACTCTTTTACAATTTGGGATTTCTACTTCCTCATGTTTATATTGAGTGAAACTTTTCTTTAGATTTAAGAAAGGTAAAGTCCTCAACCTCAAATGTTTGGTCTGTGTTGGTAATATTTGCATTAATATTTAATAATATTTAATAAAATGAACATTTTAAAATCTTATCCATTACAAAAAAGAAGACAGCTTACTTAAAACTTGGGTTATTGAGCAATGAACCATGTAGTGATCTGAATCTGGTTTCCCCAAACTGATACCTTCCAGGAGGATTGAGACAATATTCCCAGAATTCTTAGCTTTATTTGCAACCCATCTAGGAGCTTCCAACTCTAGAAGGTTGGTAATTCTTTACATTGATGTAATAAAGATAAAAATTATGGCCATTTTCTAGTATTGATTTTAAGTGATGTTGATAATTATCATGAGTTTATGACCATGAAATCTAAACAGTCCCTTTTGTTTAAACATGCTACATGCTTATAAACAAGAATTATCACCCTTATGTAAATAATATTAAAAGTAAATTTCCAAGCTTAAAGACAGATAAGCTGTATGCAGGTGAAACCACAAAGATGCGGATGTATACTTGAGATATAAGGAAATATAAGTATTTTCACATTTTCATTTTAATTTAAATAATTTCCAGATTGCCAATAATCTTTTTCAGTAAAGGTCAATTTAGTGCTACAATTTCAGTATCTGTTGCTACATCCTGGATACTGTAATAGTTGGTTCACAGATTGATGACAATTCAGGACTCAGTGTTATGAGCCTCCCTACAAACTCCTCTGTTATCAGTAAAAAGAAATGCCTCCCTTCTTGTTCAGAGAAAAGTGAGAAAGCGCTGTTCTAAGGAGAATAGGACAGGAATAATTCAGTGGCTGAACTACTTGTAACCCTCTCCCTTTCATCTCAATGCTTTTTTTTTTTAAAGAAGATTCTAAGAATCTTCATTCATATAATCATAGGGCTGAAAGGGATCTTGGTGGTCTTCTAGTCCAACCTTCCCAAGACAAGAGTGTTTAGTCCATCCCAAACAAATATTTGTCCAATCTTTTCTTGAAAGCCTCCAGCAATGGAGCGGTCACAATTTTGAGTGGAAAGCTGTTCCATTGACTAATTGTTTTCACTGTCAGGACATTTTTCTTAAGGAGATTGGATCTCCCTCTGACTAGCTTCCATCCATTGCTTCTTGCCTGTCTTCAGGTGCTTTGGAGAATAAATCAGTCTCCTCTTTCCTGTGACATTCATTCAAGTATTAGAAGACGGCTATCATGTCACCCTTAATGCTTCTCTTCATTAGACTAAAGTTATTAGTTCCCTTAGATGTTCATCATATGGTTTAGACTTCAGACCTCTTATCATCTTTGTTGCTCTTCTCTGTCCTCTTTCTAGGGGCTCAGCATCTTTTTTTATATTGCGGTGACCAGACTGGACACAATATTCAAAGTGTGGCTTTAGTAGTGCAGTCTAGAGAAGTACTACTCTCTATTAAAATGTTTTTATTTTTCATTTTCATACAGTCACATATATACTGTGCATAGCCGGGGCCATACAACATTAAACAATAATCACAGCAATTCCTCTTGTCAACAATACCCCCCAAAATAGAAACCCAATATACCTCTTCCACTCTCCATACACCTCTTTCTTCCGCCCCCCTCCAACTTTCTATCTTCCCTCCATCATTCCCCTCTACCCTACTTCCCCTCCCCCTCTACCACTCCTCTCTCCCAGTCCACTCCCTCCCTTCCTTCTCACTTTCCCTCCCATCCTCTCTCCCGCCCTCTCTACCCATCTTTCTTCTATCCCACTCCTCCTCCCCTTGGTGTATTTCTACTATATGTCAATGTACTCAACTTGTCCTATTTTTACAGAGAAATTAAAAAGAAACAGTATACATGTGAAATCGCATTACATTGAAATCTAACACATAGTATATATCCCCCCTCCCCCCACCCTCCCACCAACACCCCACCTCCCTCCCCCCCCCCGACTTCCCAGAGCCTGTACACGGTATAGATTTTTAACAAACACAGTCTAAAATATATTGAGACAAAAGAAATAAAAAAGAGGTTAATAACATCTCTACATTGATCTTAGCTTCTTCCTGTTACACTAACTTTGAAGAGTTTAAATCATTCCTGATCTTAAGCATAGGCTATCCGGAATTTCTTAGTCCCGTATTTGTTTTGTATATAGTCAATCCATTTTTTCCAGTCTCGTTTATATCTCTCATTTGAATGATCTTTAAGATATGCCGATATTTTAGCCATCTTGGCTAAGTTTGTAACTTTCAATGTCCATTCTTGAGTTGTAGGCAAGTCTTCCTTCTTCCAGAAGACTTAGAAGTTTTTAGAGAAGTACTATTGTGATCTTGATGCTATCCCTTTATTGATGCAGCCTAGGCTTTTTTGGCAGCTGCAGCATACTTCTGGCTCATATTTAAGTTTTGCTACACCAGGGCACGTAGATTCCTTTTACAAGTACTATACTTTTGAGCCAAGTACTGCCTATTTTGTACCTCTATTTGGTTTTCCCTGCATAAGTGAAAAACCTGATTTCTTACCACTGAACTGCATCTTATTGGATAAGACCCAATGTTCAAGTCTGTCAAGATTCTTCTGAATCTTCAGTCTTTCTTCTAAAGTGTTCCCCCTCACCCCACCACTTGGTCTCATTTGCAAATTTGATGAGTGCTTGAACAAATTACATTGTCCAAAAATAATTCTACAAAGTAAGATTTTCAATTTTTAAGATTGTTAAATGTTTATTAGTATGGATAATAAGTGATGATTTTGAACTATTTCCCAGTATTGATGCCAACTGCGGTAAAATTGATAAAAGCACCTTCAATTGAGTTTGATTCTTGGTGACTATAGGAAAGCTCAAATAGTTTGTGTTTTTGAACAATCTAGAAATGGTTTGCCTTCTCCAGGATGAATGTATATTTGCTTTTTAAATTCCAAAGGCCATAGAAGATTACCTCTATCCCACTTTCCCCAATGTTATATACATTGTCCGCTGATTTCTTTAAAAAAAAAAGATTTTATTCACACATGTGCACTCATCTATATACAATTATATACACAATACATATATCTATTTGTTGTTAACTCTTTTTGTTGTTGCCTTGTCAGTCAGAATTTTAAATATGTGTGTGATGTTAACAAATTAATTGGACTGTGTTATTTTCCTTAACAAGAAATACTTATATCCTTTTAAAAAAGCTTGTGAAAATAGATGCTGTGAAGTTCATGCTACAAAATCATACGGTAGGCCTTTTTAGTTTGTTTTAATATTTTTTTTAAATTGTTAATTTTAAATCGTGAATAAATTAATTTTGTTATCTGTTCTTTACCAGAGTAAACACTTTCCATTCTTGGGTGTCAATGATAATTATGGTTTGACCGATCTTAGATGCAGAACAACCTTCTATACTGCTCTTACACGTCTCCTCATGGTAGATTTAGGTAAGAATGTGTTCATCTTTTTTTCTTCTGATATTGCACAACTTTCTTCACAATGTTCTTAATAATTAATGTTCTTAGCATCAGTGTTATTTCTTTCAGCCAAAATAATGCATGCTAGATAATTCTGAAAATATTATGTTGAAATCTAGTAACTTAGATTACATATAAAGAAAGCAAATTTTGAGGTTTGGGAATGCGCATTCATAAAGGGTAAAGTATTAAGTCCTGAAGCATGTATCAGAATATTTAAATGCTTCTTCTTGTTGCAGCTTATTTCAATACACTTATCTCTTTATAACATACATGTACAATCTCTGCGTATGTTATTCAGAACTTTCTAGAGCTACATTTTGTACTTGTCACTCTCCATTTTCATCATTGGAAGAAAAATTAATTAAAATTCTATATAAACCCAGTCTAACCACAAATCTTCATAAATAAATTCTAGAATTTTGGAAAATAATTTAAAACCACAATTACATCTTTGACCTTAAAGTCTTACCAAGAATTTGGTCCAGCATTGTATTAATCTCTAATTAGATTCCTTTAATTTTGTAAGGCTCCCCCCCCTACCACAGCAGTTACATATTTGGAATCTTTCTCTTTAATCTTTGACTCCTTTATATATTTTAAGTAGACTCATAGTGTCATTCATTCATTCATTTTCCATAAGTGAGCTAAAGATTATATAACTGTAAAAGCTGCATTTTTAAAGTAACCATAGTATGGAAGTAAACATCTTCCTCTGTTGGGTACCCTGTGTATCTCATATAAAATAAATAAATAGTAACAAATCTTATCTTGGAAAAAAGACATGTAGTTAAGTCAAGTCTTCACTACCAAGCACTTCCCTAAACATGAGAGTACAAGTAGTCATCCCATTTGTGAATTCTCTGGGAAAAAGCATTAAGACTGTTCAGTTTTGAAACTTGCAATGCACAATAGCCAAAGAAACCTCATAGCCTATCTTCAAATGTAACCTTAATACTCTGGGTTAGGTATTTTAAATACACATGTATAAAATGATTAAAAAGTACGGCTGGGTTGAGGAAGTGAAAAATGTTTTATTGTAACTTTGATTCCTTCCAGTCATTTCAGTGGAATCTCACCCTACTTTGAACAGTCCTAGTCTACCTCCATGTGAGTCTCTAGAACTAGCTCTGCAAGGAACACCATGTCATTCAATGAAGGGTGTATCTAGAATTTTTGAGTCCATGTTAATTTTATCAGGCATGATGGCGCCACAACAATTGGACTGTTTGCATCAAGAACTGTTCCTAGTGCAGTGAAGCCGTGTGTTTCTTTTGCCTGGAGGACTCTGTTTCTCAGTCTGTTGCCACCATCTTTCTGCTCGGTGGAATCCTGTCAAAAACAACCATAGACAAGACTAATTCTATACAGATAGTCTCCTGGTGTCCATGTCAGTCTTGGTTTGCTCCCTGCCATCTCTCAAAATAATATATACCTCTCACAGGATTCTTAGAGCTGGATCTTTATGAGGGCAAATATGATCCCTCATTATTCAGCCTTAACTGTGGAACATTCTTATGTGGTTCTCCCTGCATTCAAGCCCAGGAGAGACTTATAACTGCAAAATAAAAACAATGCTGTAGTGAGCAAAACCCATTGTTGAAAAATGATAGGTATTTGAAATATTTGCAACCAAAACCAACTGACCACATCTACTGTTTCATATACTACTTGCTTTCTGCTGTTGGGAAATATTTGACTTCTCGTCCTTAATGGTTTATCACCTTCTACTGGATGAGATATTGCATCCCATCTCCCACCTCCAGCAATTTAATTAAATGCTTCCTAAAAGGTTTGAATCTTTAACAGCTGGTTTAAAGTTAGCAAGATATTCTATCAGTAGCACTTTAGTAACATATTGAGTATCACTATGAATCCAGCTGTCTACCTTCATGTGACATCCATTATTAGGAGAGCAGATACATTATGGCTTGGAAGTTTGGCTAAACCTCTGGACATATCATAGTTCAAACTGTGTTTTAATCCATGCAGTGAGTACCCAAACCCGGCTGTTCCTTGCACAAAACCTTTTGGACACTTCTACCACTATGTATATTTGAATTACAGAGACTGCGAATAGGAGGATCAGAGTATTTATTTGTAAGTTATTTCCTGAATCAGTAAATTCAAGTATGACATACACTGCAATAGTATCTGGATCCAAATGTGTTCAGACAGAGACAAGAATAGAACCTCTGGATGTTAACATTATGTTCCTGCTTCTTGCTTTTGGGGGTAGCCGCTTGGTCACTTACACTGTCATCACCTGTCCTGCAGGGTATATCTATCTTCTAATTCTAATGTGCGATTAAGATAAAGAATGTGTAACCTTTGATACCTTATTGGCAATGAAAAGATCAAAATGCAAATATTGAAAAAAATCTATATGGTACTGCCATTTCCAAAAAGCCTGGTATGTATTTTGATGTAATGTATATTCACACACACCTTATGCCATATTCTTCTTAATAGATCTGTGATGGCTAACCTATGGAGCCATATCACCTGGCATTGCCCATTCCTCTTCCAGGTTTCTGGCGCACATGCACACGCAATGATCAGCTGGCCTTTGTGCATGCGGCAGTAACCGGGAAGACTTGCTGGCCGTTGCACATGTGCGCGCCGGAAACCAGAAGTACATTTTCCAGTGCGTGCATGTCCCCTGGCCAGTTCCTCTTCAAGGTTGCGGCCCAGACAAGAAAGAAAGCGCGCATGCAAGAAGCGCACACAAAGTGCCAAAAAGGTTCGCCATCACTGATTTAGATCATCATCCAGCAATACCCATCAGGATTTTATTTATTTGTTTGTTATATTTTGGAACTGCTCATCTCTCGGAGAGGGAATCTGGGTAGTGTACAATAAAATATTAAACATAAAAATATTATATAAACTTCTAAATTCTAAAAATAGGTAAGAGTGATTTAAACAATTAATTAAAAGGTGAAGGGAGGGTTTTCAGGGCACTAAATCCCATTGGTGTGTACTCCTTTGAGTTCCCCATGTGAAGTTGCAAAGCTAAGTTTTCACTCCTTTCCAGAAGGCTAGGCATGAGGGGACCCTTCACATTTCATTGGGGGGGGGGGGATATTCTACAAGGCGGGGGCAGTAGTAGAGGTAGCTCTTCTTCTGGATCCAGCCAGTTGCAACTCTTTAAATGACAAGGTTCACAGCATACCTTTCTTGCTTTACACATACATGTGTCTATCAATTCTTTTGTGCAATGTCTGTCCTACATAGAATCTGTGTGGATTATAGGTTGCATAGGCAATTTTGGGCACCCTTTGCTCCATCCATGAGATGCATTTGAATGCCAATTTACTTCCAGGTTCATTTCAGGGTGTTGGTTAAAGCCGTACATGGCATTGGGCCAGGTTACTTATGGAACCATCTCCATTCCATTACATCAGCCTGCCCCATTCAGTAAAGAATGCAACCTCTGTTTTTCTAATTTGCTGGGTGGTTATTCAGCTAAATTGGGGATTTCTGGAAAATTCTATGGCTTGGTTCATCCTGGTAAGATTCACATGCCACCTCTATTAGGGTCCGAGTAATTTCCTGATTCCTTATTTAATTTTCACCTCTGACCCATCTGAAGGATTTTGATATAAATGTTGTTTTCAATGTGTTGCTTCATTATTTGGTTGATTTTTCACAGTATATTTAACTTCACAATTTATACAGTATATAGTAATAACACCGTCCATACTTGAGAAATTTCAGCTATGCCACATGTTAGATAAAACAAGTAAACAAGTTACATAATTATGAGTACAAGCCTAAATACAGCCTGAAGTATTTCAATCCTCCCTGATGATTGCCTCCTAGAATTGTATCCAAAATAAAATCCTGGTGTTGTCTCTTAGAAAAGACTCTTTAACAGGCCTACCATATCTAGATTGCAAAGATTCAGATAATCCCTGTCCCATATTTAGGAGAAAAATTGTTAAGAGGTTTTTGTACTGTTAGTCCTTTTTTTAGCAACCATAATTGGGACTAGCAACATGATTGTGATTGAAAGAGCCATGGTGGCGCAGTGGTTAGAATGCAGTACTGCAGACTAACTCATTGCTCAATCCAGGAGTTTGATTCTGAATGCCTCAAGGTTGACTCAGCCTTAAATCCTTCCGAGGCGGGTAAAATGAGGACTCAGATTGTTGGGGGCAATAGGCTGACTCTGTAAACTGCTTAGAGAAGGTTGTAAAGCACTGTGAAGCTGTATATGTCTAAGTGCTATTGCTATTATAACCTCACTTTCCCTTCGATTGTTAAATGAAGTGCTGCAGTCGATAAGCAAAGCATCTTATGTCCGCAATTTAAGATTTTACTTTGGTCTTCTCTATGAGTTCTGCTTGTCACAAACCAGTTGTGAAGCATATTGATGGTGATCATGTGATCATGAAACCTGAAGCACATAAATGGGTGATCATATGATCATGGGCGCTGCAATAGTCGTAAATGTGTTTATAACACATCTGTATCAATGCAGTTTAGATCAGAACAGTGTGTGTGTGTGTGTGTGTGTGTGTGTGTTCTGAATTTCTTGTTCTTAGTTCATTATTACTTAGTTTATTATTTCAAAATGAATTATTAAAGTTTTGTTGATGGCCAAAAGTGAAGATCACCATAAATTTTGACAGAACTTCAAAAGATGTAGCAATAGTACCATTCGGCAAGGAAAATACTCTGAAAACTAACTCTACTCCTGTCAATGGTATATATAGATAAGAACACCCTTCCCTGATATGTGTGTATTCCTATTCTTCTAGCCTTCCAAAAGGCTACATCAACATCTGGTTTTTCTCAAAGCATTTGGGAGGCTGTAGTCCAGAAAATTGGGGGGGGGTGACAGTTGGCAGTATGGATGTTTTGGCTTTTATTGTTTTTATTTTATTTCATTGTTTGTGAGCTGCCCAAGATCATATTGCATAAGGTGGGCAGCTTTATAAATCTCTTAAATAAAAAAGTAAAAAAAGATGTCCCAAGATACCAGAGTTACAATGTGAAAAGCTTTGTTTGTTTGTTTGATGGATGGATTGATTGATTGATTCCTGTCATTCCACTCCTATTATCCCCCATTTTCTTTTTTCTTTATCTCTCCAGGAATTGCTCTATTTTCCATGCCTATTATTATTATTATTATTATTATTATTATTATTACTACTACTACTACTACTACTACTACTACTACTGTATTTCTTAGCGTAATTGATTTTTATTTTGGAGGGGGATCGTGTATGTATTCCAGAGGTGCTATGTTAACAATATTTGACATATTAGTGACTTGTGGGGACAACTTGAAGAGGGCAGCTCAGATTCATAGTGAGAACAAAAAGGATATTATCCAGGCAAAATGACAGTTCTTTCTAAACTGCACAGATCAAAGTTCCTCTCCAACGTCCCCATTTTTTTTTCTGTCTCCTCTCCTCCCCCCCCCATTGAGGTATTTCAATATTACATACTCTCATATTATAAAACTCAAAAACTGAGTTTTTATGGGACTATTTTGAACATCACTTTCCCTAAAGAATGTTGAGCATCGGTGAAACCTCTAGCTATATATAGCTCATACATTCTTTGAATCATATATGCTATAGTTTCAGCTACATTAGCTTGACATGAATTGGCACTAGACAGTATACTAGCTAGCCAGTAGGGGTTAACTGAAGAAATGTTCCCAGTGTAAAAGAAGGCTAAGTTCTATTTACATATTTATTAAATATCTCGGGTGTCAAACTTGCGTTGTCATGGCATTGTCACGTGACGTATTGTGGCTTTTTCCCCTTTCGCTAAACCAGTGGGAGCCAGCAGGTGACACATCTGGTCCATGGGCTGTGAGTTTGACACCCCTGAAATATTTTCATGGATATGATAGCTTCACAATTCCCTTTAACTATAACCTTTGTTGACAGAGGTCATATATAAAAAAATAAGGATATTCATTTAAACGCAGGTAGTGTTTCAAAGTTCCTTAAATCCAAACACCTGAGTAGGATTGAGATCAATTCCTAAAATAAAAGAACAAAGGAGAATAGCAACAGGCTGTGAAATAATTGCTGGTGACTGCTTTGTCAGTCCATGTGTTTACTAAAAGAAGACATCCAGAATTAAGAACATTTCAGGTATAACTTTGCATAACCCAAAGTTTTTGTTTATTCACATAATAGCTACTATGTCAAATTATTTAATAATATTCGTGTTTATAGTTGTGTCCTCTCCCCTCCTTTTCTTGCAGGAGAAGATGAGGATGAGTTTGAAAACTTCATGCTTCCCCTGACAGTTTCATTTGAAACCTTAGCCCAGATATTTAACAATAGCTTTAAGCAAGAGGAAGCAAAGGTAGGTTACACTCGGAGTAGAAGGAGAAATCTTGCTCATCATAATCAAGAGTGGTTTAAAATATGTAAAAATAATCATATTTAAATCCTATTGAATTCAATGGAAGTGAGTTATGAATAATTCTATTCTCCATTTGAAGTCCATATGATCAGTTTTGGCTACATTGTTGAATTTCTCTTATCCTTGCCTTTATTTATGGAATGCTGTCTTTTAAAAGCAGATATTCCATAGGAAAATTCCGTAACTGCTGGACTTTCAGGTGTGATGCTACCCTCCCCATGGAAAGGGGAAGGTCCGAAATCTACATCTTAAGAGGCTTGCAAAACATTGACAAGGCACAATAATAGATCAGAGAGCAGTGGCTTCTTTTCCTTTACTTACCATGCCTCTGACTCTCATCCTGACAATACATGCCTTGTAGCTTGGTCAAGACAAGTTGTTGAATAATTGAAGGAGCCATAGCAAATGTAACTAATCACTAGTCTGTGTTGATTGCCCAAACAGAAGAGTAAAGGCTTGGTCAAGACAAGTTCTTGAATGATTGAAGGAGCCATGGCAAATGTAACTAATCACTTGTCTGTGTTGATTGCCCAAAGAGAAGAGTAAAGGCTTTGCCATCCAGTGGAGATAATGGGTTTCCATTGGAGATTTTTCACTCAAGAATTTTATTCATAAAAAGATGTAATTAAAGATAGCATGAAAATATCACGAGCTCCCTTCTCTCCATTAGATTTAATAAGAGACATATATGACATCATGCAACCAATTTATTTATTTCCTTCACTTCCCTTTTAGCAACAAGTAGACAAGATTTAAAACATGATGTCGCATTATAGGTTTCCTTACTAAATAGGAGCCAGACATATGACTGGTGTTTTTAGTTGTAGTCCTGTAGTCTACACTGTATTTAGTTCTCCCTGCTGATTGCTGCTTTTGAACAAGATCTAAAATAAATGTTTAGCATCCTTTCCTTGTGTAATTTTGTCTCTTGCATATTAAATACTTGGGAGCTTGTGTGCTCATCTGTCTGTTTAATTTACATATTACAGCTGGGTGTGAGTAGATTTATAGAGGACCTAGACATATATAAGCTAAAAACATTGTATGCTTAGAACATCTCTTATAAACAAGAATTTAATATATAAATCAAGAGTTTATTAAATGGCTGGGCATATATGTATAAATAGGAACTGGTCTTGAAGTATTACATTCTTAAACCCAACAAAGTGATTAGGATAACTGATAGCTAAATAAGGTTTTTATGTGCCTGTGGGAGCCATATTAGGATTGATTTGACAAGTCAGTTCAGCTGTGGCAACAGTCATATTATCTAGCACAACATTATGTTTTATTAGTAAAATCCTTAAGTGTAGCAAGCTGTTTGTGTCAAAACAACAGTATATTTTAAGGGGAGAAAAGACTTGCTAAGTGGAAGCTGCATTATCAGGAACAAAACACATTAGCATAGCATTACATTACATTAAATAAATTGCATTCTTGTATTATGAACAAACAGTTAACCATGCACTCTAGAGTGGCTATTTCAGATATGTTGTGTAATATTCCTAGAAGCTCTATCAGTATTTTTTCTTTAGCATTTTAAAGTGTGATGGGAGACTCGGTAGCATCATTGCAATTTTTCCTTCTCTGATGCATTTCAGGAGAACATAAGCCCCAATTCAGAGAGCTATATATTAATTCCATAGATTCAGATAATTTGTGAGCTACTTATTCAGAGTTCTCCACTCCACTTTGCTAGCTGTAGGAAATTTAAGGGAAGTTAAAAAAATAGTTCTGAGACAGAGCCAAGAGACTTTACTGCTTGAGAAAGGACAAGAAGACACCACTGCCATTCCCTTATTATATGGAAGTTGCCATACAGAAGCAATTGAATCTCAGTTCAGTACTTGTAAGGGGAAGCAAGCTAGCTTGAAGAGGTGAAAAGGAAAAAGCCACATGGGATATCTTCCCTTCCAAAAATAGCAGCCATGAAGTTCTAGAAAACATAGTCACTGGGGAGGTTGCTGCTTCTGCTTCTTTCTTTCTTTCTTTCTTCTTCTTCTTCTTCTTCTTCTTCTTCTTCTTCTTCTTCTTCTTCTTCTTCTTCTTCTTCTTCTTCTTCTTCTTCTTCTTCTTCTTCTTCCTCCTCCTCCTCCTCCTCCTCCTCCTCTTCCTCCTCCTCCTCCACCACCACCACCACCACTACTACTACAAATAATAATATTGCAGCATCTCCTGACTGAAGCATCTATCTTACTTTGCAGTGTGATAGGGTGTAGTATCAAACACATCTAGTGAATTTATGGACATACTAGAAAAAAGGTACTAGAAAAAAGCCAAAAACTTACTTGATTTGATTTGATTTGATTTATATAGCTACATAACTTTTAAAAAGTGCTGCTCCAGGCAGCATACGCCCATATAAATAGAATTATATTTTTGTTTTATTTTTATTTGTATCCCATCATTATTATTTTTACAAATAACTGAAGGTGGCGAACATATCCAACTTTCCTCCTCACATTTTCCCTACGACAACAACCTTGTGAGGTGGGGGGGGGGCTGAGAGTGAGTGACTGGCCTAAAGTCACCAGCTGGCTTTCATGACCAACACGGGATATGAACTTAACGATCTCTAGTTTTCAGGCCTGGTGCTTTTTGGTCACTGGACCAATTGGCTTTCCTACAACAATTAAAATTCAACCAAATACACTACATACCTACATTTGATTGGATGAGATCTTCTCATCTAACTTCATCCATCTCGTTTAACCCCCAGGCCTGAGGGAACAGCCAGGGCTTCCTGAAGGTTAGCAAGGTTGCAGCAAGTGAAATGGCAATGAAGATGGCAGTAACCATCACAGAGAAGGGATGCTTCCTATGTTCTATCAGATGATATTATTTTACAGAAGATGTCTGGAGCATGCCCACTCTGTTGGAGTATGTGGGATGGGCAGAAACAATCAGAGAAAAAAGATACCCCCACAGTGACCTAGTCTTACAGCATGTAGGCCGTTATAAACAATAGCCAGCACCTTTAATTGCGCCTTGAAGCCTACTTGGAGCCAGTATAGCAGAGTAATGAGATGCTACATGGCTGTACTGATAAGCACCCATGACTCTCTGTGCTACTGCATTCTGGACCAATTACAGCTTCCAGAAGGTTTTCAAGGACAGTCATGTAGAGTCCATTGCAGTAGTTCAACCAAGAAGTAACTACAGCATGAATAATGACAAGCAAGCCTCCTGGTCCAGGTTCATACACAATTGGTGCACTAGATAAGAGTTGTGCAATGTATCCATGGCCACAGCTCTCCATTGCCAAGGCCCAAGATGACCCCCAGATTGCATACCAGGCCTGAGCAGAGGAGTGTCCCCCTCCAAAAGCAAAAATGGAAACTTTCCATTTCTCAGACAAGAAGGGCTCGAAACTCACAATTGCTCAATCTTGCTAAAGTTGAACCCAAGCTTGTTCTTCCAGGCTCCAGGCACTGAGAAGTATTGCCAGCAACATCACCTAGATGTCCAGGAGCAAAGATATACAACTATTATCAACATACTAATTATACTTCACTCCCTGCTATCGGATGATCTCTCCCAGCACTCTGCAAATAATAATAAAGGCAGAAGATACGTAACACTGTGTCTTCCACTCACAACTCTCACTCCATGGATCAGAAGGATCCATGACCAGTGATATCAAAAGAACCACTGAGAGATTGAGGAGGTCCAGGTTGGATGCACTGCCCCCATTTTATTCCCTCCATAAATCATCAAGAAGTGCAAACAAGTGCTGTCTGTTATAGCCAGACCTGAATCCATACATAATACACTTTTTTTAGAGCCCTATGGAATTGTAACCTAATCACTGTCTGAACAACCTTCTTTATAAACATAAGTTTGGAAACTGGATGAAAATTGTCCAGTTACATTGGATCCACAACAGAAGAGTTGGCAGAAGCATCCCCTCTCTCAAACCCTTACAAGTTTCTGAAAAGCTTATAAGAATGTGACCATAAGTGATCTAGAACAGTGTTTTTCAACCTTTTGTGCAAAGACACACTTTTTTCATGAAAAAAATCACGAGGCACACCACCATTAGAAAATGTTAAAAAAATTAACTCTGTGCCTATATTGACTATATATAAAGTAATTTTCCCACGGCACACCTTACACTATGTCACGGCACACTAGTGTGCCGCGGCACAGTGGTTGAAAAACACTGATCTAGAATATCAGTATGTGTTAAATCATGATAAAACTGGTGATTTGATTAGCAGCTGTTTGAGAAAAGTATATGAAATGTGTTCATCAGATTCTCTAGATACTTTTGTAATTAATATCTTTATTCATCTTTGATTCTAAAATAAGCATTGCCAATTTACTCTTAAACTGGTAGACCAGTTAGAATAGCTCTTCCCAGACCTAATACTACCCGTATATGTTGGACGACCATTAACCCACCTACTCAGTGTACATGTGCTGTTTAAAAATAGTTTGTGTGTGTATGTATGTATGTATGTACGTACGTATCTATGTATGTATAGTGAGCAGATGTACCAGATTTGGAAAGCAGATTTGAGTAAACCTCATTAGATACAAACATCATATGTGCTCTATTTCGTTATTTGATTTATAGTGTCATTTAAAATTAAGATTTGGGTTTTACATAACCCTGATGAAAGATTGCAATTTGTTGTCACTTGCAGACTTTATCGGTATTGAAAACACAGTGCTCATGTACTGCCTTACTTGACACAGGAGCATTCTTACTGGGGATGCTGTTGTTGTTTTATAATGGAGTTCCAGTGTTATATCCCTAAACTAGCAAGTTCTTAATGACCCTAGAAAGTGATTGCTTTGATTACACTTTAACGGTATTTGCAAATAAAATCACAAGTAATTAAGGGGAAATCTCCAGGCTTTTGAGCAACTTTGATGCATGATAACTGCCTGATTCAGCTCCATCTAGAGTAATGCTGTGTAGACAAGAGCTACTGAGATCAATAGCAACATAATGATAGTGGCAGAATTAAGTGAGTAACCTGAGAACTATGCCTTCAGAATGCATGCAGCTGCCACAAGCCGGGCCACACAGTGCACTCCTTGCTTCCGTCCTAAATGTTCATCAAAAGACGCCCTGCAGGAAAATGGAGTTAGATGCTCTTTATTGCTGATCGTGTCTCTTGCCACATTTATCAGGGAAATTGGATTAGCAGTTGGCAGCTGCAGGTAGACAAGGTTCTGCAGTGATTAAATATGCAGCTTGGCTGCATTTGTTGTGACAGACCTTTAGTAAATTCTACTGTAAGCACCATCTGTCTAATTTGTATAAAGGGAAACTTCATGCTCTAAGCCCCTGCGAAAGAACTAGATTTGTTGCTTTATCGTAAAGTCAACTTTTCTACTGAAATCTTTTAAACATAATTTATTAGGTTAAGGGAGTGTTTTTGTTTGGTTTTTTGTTTAGATCTTAATGAATAAATAATATGCGTAAAGTGCTTTCAGGTACTCTGTTTTCTAAGAGATGAAAATAAAAATATAATCCGTTCCATTCTAGGGTGAAATGTTTAGCATTCCTGTTTGCAGGGAGGTGACATTACTAAAATATCACTTAGAAAATGGCCTGTGACTGCCAAATTCATTTAATTTGTGGCTTCTAATAGTGTTTTGTAATTGGCTTTTATACATCTGAAATGTGTAGTTGAAATATAATTGAGGCAAGATAGCGTATAATTCTTGAACTACATCTGTAATTAGCAATAGGGTTCATAAAGCATATGTTCAGTTTTATTTTTCAGAACATGCTAACAAAATACATGGGGACAATTTTCATGCCACAGCATTAGCTGGAACTCATGTTCCAAAAGGATAGCCTATTTTCCTCAACTCTATTTTCTCTTAATCCCCTAGATTGGACCTGGAAATTCTGCTCAATAGTATGCTGACTTTCTCTATTTAATGTCAGTGTATTCTGATATTATTTATGATGTGATTCGTTTGAAAGAACAAGTAAAACAATATGTCTGAGGAAGAAGAGTTGTTAAATAGCATCGTGCTATTTATAGCTGGTTCACCCAAACTCAAAGCTGTTGAATTATTTAAAATCCTTGATTTCAGCTTGCACACATTAAAAGTTTTCACACTAAGTGCCAAATGTTGCAAACAGCACTTTAACAGAATGATTTTGCTTTGATCCCTGTAGCAGTTCCTGAATAATTTATCACAGGTTATTGCCTTAATTCTGGAGAGGGATAGTGCAATAAAGGCAGATGAAAACACTCCAGTTGAAACACCTTGGGGCCTGCTCATTCCTCTGACATGGCTCTTTTGTTGGAACTATTTAGAGGTTATTAAGACGTGTCTGTAGAATTAAGAGTCTGCTGTAAGGATGAAGAAGACAGCCATCTTAATCCTAAAGACAAAGCACTATGACCCCTCACCTTTTTCTTGGCTGTTATTATAGAGCAGAATTATGAAGGTAATATTATAGCTGCACCCAGAAGTACTACTATACTTAAAAGTCTATCAGATGTTTCCGTTATAAAATCCTGTTTTGAGGTGTTGAATGGTATCTTGTCTAGCTAGCAAGTTAAACTGACATAGACTGTTGCTATATACAGAAAATTCATGTTTTGTTGATGTCCCCTTCCCTGTCTCTGAATAACTTTTTATTTATTTATCACATTTTGAGCTGCCCAGCTCCCTCATAAAAAGCCATGAAATTTGAGTTTTGAAAATGAAGAGATTTCCTTTTACATAATCCCATTATGTAAATAGAAGTAAATGTAGAAGAATACATTTAAGAATAGTTCTCTTTTTCTTTATGGTTAGTTATAAAATATGCAACTTTCACGTGAAAATGAAAATATGCATAAGTTTGGTTACCAAAAAATGTGTTTGTATGTTTTCCCATGTTCAGACTTGAAGTACATCTTTTGGGTTATTAAGGTGTACTATTAATATGGATATCCTTCCTGGAATGCATTATAACTATTATGTGGTTATAATAAAAAGGTGAGCAAAAATATAGGGTGTTTCCTATATGGGGAAGGGACATATTTATGATTTATTTACTGGATTTATAAGACCACCCACTCAAACAATCTGTCTAGTGAGCTTATAACAACAACAACAACAAAATGAGGAACTCCACCCACACATACAATTAAAAACTCAATTATACAATGTATAAATATAAAATATTTGGTATTTTATTATTTGCATGCCGCTCTTCTCCGAGAGGACTCAGGGCGGCGAACAATTCAAAGGGGAAAAAAAGAGGGAACATAAAAGACAAAATACAAATAATAAAAGTAGACAACAGTCGCACAACCATACATGTCGAGAGGGGAGGGAACTCATCACCCCCAGGCCTGCCGGCAAAGCCAGGTTTTGACGGCTTTTCGGAAGGCCTGGAGAGAGGTGAGGGTCCGAATCCCTGCGGGGAGTTCATTCCAGAGGGCCGGAGCTGCCACAGAGAAGGCCCTCCCCCGGGTAATAGCCAGGTGGCATAGGCTGGTAGATGGCACCCGGAGGAGGCCAACCCTGTGAGATCTAATGGGTCTGTGGGAGGTAATTGGCAGCAGGCGGTCTCTCAAGTATAACAATGGCAACTAAAGCCATAACAAAACAAGCAAAAGGGAACTCCTCTCAATTGGTCCCTAATGCCTAGGGTGGAAAGCCAGGTCTATTTCCTAAATATGAGCAGAGTTGGGGCCTGTCATATATCGGGGGGAGGGGGGGCACAGTGGAAGAGATTATTCCAATTTTTGACTACTGTAAATAACTACATTTATATCCCTACTTTTAGGATGTTGTTTGCTCTCAGGAAATATTTTTGTATAATCATTCAATAATTTTATTACAATATAGAGTAAGCAGGACTTTCTGGATAGTGAGAATGCCATAGTTGAATTGCTCTTTATTATTTTATTTTTTCCATTATTTTAACTTTGGATAACAATGTTCCAGATATTTATCGTATTTGCTGTTTTAAACAGCTAAATAATCCATTGAACTATGATTTCACTTTTTCTCATATATCAAATATTGTCATGAGTTTCTCACATGGAAGGGGTAAATTCATAGCTTTGAGTTAGTGAAAGTCTGATCATGCTGACAGATATTGTTTGTGGAGAGAAAGTATGTAATACCTATACATATCTTCCTAGTCTATGCCCATGGAGATTAGGGCAGCTACCTTGGTTCATGTGAATTACAAGTTCTTTCTCTGTAACCGTGTCAGTTCATTTGCCCAAATATATGCGTAAATTCTTTGGTCTTTTGAAATCTTTGGCTTCAAAGAGACAGAAAGTGTTTGAAAGATGATACAGATACTGGGAACTAGTTGAAGGAAAATGGGATTTTTGTTCTGGAAATTATATACCGTATTTTTCAGAGTATAAAATGCACTTCCCTCAAAAAAGAGGCTGAAAAGAGTACATCTTATACACTGAATACAACATTTTTTGCCTCCTGAAACCTCGCCCCCTTTGCAAAAATGTCCGTGCATAGCCTTTAGGAGGCTTCCAGAGGGGGCTGGGGAGGGTAGAAATGAGCGAAAAACGAGTGTTTTTTGCTCCCCCCCCCTGAGCACTTTACAAGCCTCCTAAAGGCTATTCATGCCCCTTTTTGGGGGGAAAATGGGCCCATTTTCGGGAGGTCTGCAGAGTGCAAAAACTTTTTTAAAAAAATATGCCTCTTCAAAATCTTGGTGCGTCTTATACTCTGAAAAATATGGTACATATACTTGAATTTTGGAAAAGATCTGAAAGATCTTTTAGAAAGAATAGGCCTTGACTGGATTTTTTTAATAAAGATAATCATTAGAAGAAAAGATCTTTGAGGTGTGGTAGGAATCAGGCAAGGTATTAATTAGCCTAATGCTTTTGAAAATATTAAAGTAACACATTCAATGGTTTCCTTTCTTTTGAAGGAGTGTTTTCCTTAACAAGGCTTATGTTGATGGCTCCTTATAAATCTTGTTCTAAAGAACTGTAGTATAATCTGACTCTGGAAAAGCTATACGATGGTCTATTCCATGTACTGTGAATTGTCTTCTTAGAGATATTTAATATATGCAGTTAGATGCTCTCAGCAAAACATTTTTTAACATATCCAGAGTCTCCAACCCACTTTAGGTCAAGGAGACAAGAGGGCATGTCACGTCTGTTGACTCCTTCACAAACCCATGGAGACATAAGACCCATTACACATGGACGTGACAATCACTGATAAACACCTGAAACAGCTGGCCTAGATTTATTTACATGACATATGCCATAGAGTACATGGTTAATAATTATACACACACACACACACACACATACATACATACATACACACACATACACATACATATATACTTACACATAGCACATAGCACATAGCACATAATGCAATGCTACATGTATAATGGAACATATAGTCAATTTTGTAAGGCATGAGGAATTCAAGAAGGTCTGTATAAGTCATAGGTTTCATTTTGAAATACATTGGTTCATAAGAATAGAATAAGTGTTCTATATATTAATACCAAACCATTTATCCAATTAATAAGCCCAGAAAGATGGACCAGTACCAAATAGTTCATCCTCCTCCTTCTAAAACACCCAATCTAATGTAGATTATTTACTCCTAAACTTATTTCATTGCCCTCTTCACTTTCTCCCATCCGTCTCTTTCCAGCTCCTACTTTCACTCCTGATTTCTTAGAAAAAGTTAGAAATAATAATTTACTGCTAAACAAAACAGTCTATGTTTTCCATGATTGCAGAACTTTTTTTTTTCCTGTACTCAATATTGCAACTTAAGCTTGCTTTCATTCCATATGTTTTCAAACTGTTTTCTTGAATTTAACATGCCTTTACGTGGCTATTTCTAATTTTCTCCTCAGAAATAAAGCAGAGCTGAATATACTGGCAGCTGTCTTGTCACTCCGACTGACATAAGCTTTCTCTTTCATTTCCGGCTAGCAGAACATCTTCATATTCTGTCATGTTCGATGCCAGAAGGGTCATCTTTGAAGGACAAACAAGGTTTTATTGTGCACACTTCTCTTTGATAACTTTCTTCAGCAAACTACTCTGGACTTGCCCTTGTATCAATTAGTCTTCAATAATCCATTATAAGTCCAATACCAGCCACATAAATCTTCAATAGGCAAAACTGCCTAGATCTGCCTTGGTTTATACACCCTCTATCAAACTTCTTCCAATTCTTCTCAGAGTTCTTTTTGGTGTTCTTAATATTCCTCTTTCTCTTATGGAAACATTTTCCTATGAGAAACTAAGCTATCTCTCCTACTCTAAACTTCTTCATAATCATGTTAATGAAAACAAAGTATTTGTTTGAGTGTCTATATGTGAATAGCCAGGAAGAAGCCATGATTAAATGCAGAGTGCGACAGGCGTACACTTGTATATCGCACAACAGTTTTATGTTTGAGAATTAAGTTCTTCTCTATGTAATCTAATCTTACAAAGCTCCAGGAGAGCTCATTTTGATGCAGAGTAATATTGTAGTTCGCTATATTGACCAGAACACCTTATCTGATTAGCTTTCTTCCTTTGATAGTTGATGTTACTGTGACATTTGGCAGGCTCCATCCAATTTCTCTTTTTGCCCATTTAGAATTATGGTTGAATTACATAATTGGCAAATTCTGGAATGGACAAAACGTTTTGTTTTGTAACTTTGAAAAACAAAATCAGGGTAACTATTTGGATTGAATTGTGTATATTGAATTGAAATGGGTTTTTCACATTTTACATGACATATTTCTTAAGTAAGTAATCTAGACAGATTTTCCTATGGTCTTATCATGAATTAACTGTGCTGGAGAAGTTACATGAACCCAGAAGGGTGATCTAATATAATATTTTTTTTAAAAAATTAGGAATGATCTACGACTAAAAACTACTTCAGACTTAGTGTAATAAGTGTACTACAAGCAAACTGTGTGTATCTTACAAAAATTATAAGATTTACCTTCAAATATTTCCTATGTACAGAAAAGTTAGTATGGTAGTAAAACTACCCATATACTGATTATAATACTAATTGTCATTCTTTTCTTTTGAGGTTTCTGAAATGAAACAGCCACTTCTGATATCTTAACTGGTTATTTAAAACCTCTGCAAGAGAGGAGATACCCATGTATGATTTTTAAGGAATATCTACTAGGTTGCAACATCTGTTCAATAACAAGTCAACATTTAAAATCTGAAACATTTTCAGTGCATTTATTATTAATGTGTTGAATATACTCAGTAATATTTATGGAAATTTATTCATGTTTCCTGCTCATCAACTACTTTTAGTTGAAACATAAAATGAACTAATGCATTTTCTTCAAATTATTTTGAGTAATGATCAAGTTAGGAAAGTTTCATCTGTAAAAATCCTCAATTTAGCAAGGAGGGGGGGGAAATGCCATACATTTTCATAAATGTACATTTTCAGCTTTAAAATATTATATGATTTTATATCCAATGTTTAAACTCAGTTACATTATTCTGTGGAAGCCTTTATTACATATTTGTAAACGTTTGATGAATATTTAACATTTAAGAGGGAGACTTAAGCCCTAGCATTCTTTAGAGGGGGTGGGAAGACATTTACACTAATGAATTAAAATCAAATATTGTGCTCATTACTGGTTGATCATTACTCCATCTGCTCGGTGCTAACGTGAAAATCAATTACTGTGTTTCTTTCCCACTGACAGCGTATGTTGATCGGACTGGCAAGAGATCTTCGAGGGATTGCCTTTGCTCTGAACACAAAGACCAGCTACACCATGCTGTTTGACTGGATGTATCCTTATTACACTATGACAATACCAGTTCTGTGCACAGAGGGATACCACGTCCTTTGCATTCGTTTAATAGCATGGCACAGTGGGGTAGAGGAAACAAAGCTAAACGAACTAATATGTAATCAGCTAAAATTACAGTACAGTTGCACTCATGCCATTAACTGGGAAGGCAACATTTGGAGAGAGACCACAAAAAGGTCACTTTTTTGGGTGGGGGGTTACACCACACTTAATCCCTAAATGTTTTGAAACCCTACAGTGTTTTAATAATTCTATAGCCCTTTAATTTATGATGTGATATGTCTCTGCTTAGTTAAAGTATGCATAGGTTATCCTGTTATACACTTAATTTTCCTATACTTATTGCAGGAATCATACTTAGACGTATTGATTTCATGTGATGCTATGCAGTTTCATATTACATCATAAATGATTTAGGCTAGCAAAACTTGCAGATTTTGATTGTGTTTTCTGGATTATCATTTCTATTTAATAGCCAAAGTAACATTTTGTGTAACTTGATTACTAATATTAGTGAGTGCATATGATTTTCAAGAAAAATGGGGTTATACGTCTCCTTAGAAACTTCTGACTAGTCTCCCTTAATGAAATCAAGAGAGCTTATATTACAATTCATCCGTCTGGACTTAACATTTACGGAGAACTTCAAAGAGTAGCTTAGTGCAGCGTTCCATTTTGACTTTATTTGAAATCATCTTAGGCAATATTTGGGAGTAGGTTTTCATTCTCACGCATATAAAAATTGTTTAAAACAGGGTCTCCTTTCTTAATACTAAGATTATTTTATTTTAAAGCTATTACAAAAGCTTTATTTTAAAAACAACTACATAAACAAAAATTTAAATAATATAGAGCAATTATTTAACAGCAAAATTAATACAAACAGTAAAATATGCACAAGTCTCCAACTGTTCTGCTAAACGGCTTTCTTCCTATTGCTGCCTCACTTGAATAAATGTTTACAAGAAACTTTAAAAAAAAATCTTAGAAACACTTGTATCTTCCTTGAATTTTCAGTTTGGCTAAACAGCACTGAATGTGACTTTTGTCCACTAGATGGCAAAAATGAGCAGAATCCATAATATTTCTTAGTTGATCTTTGACCTTGAAATCATTACATATATGGAAGGGTTCTCTTTTAATGTTTAGAAGTATCTAGCTGAGCAAGAACATTAACGTTATCCTGCAAAATGGAATTGTTTGTAGCAGGCTTGCTTATACTAATTGGGTTTCCATAACAAATCAGACTCCTTGGAAAAAGGCCAAAGGCTTTTCATAATTGTATTGACAAGAAAATGAATATGATAAATGGTGTTCATTCAGTTGAGAAAAGATTTATAGTTTCTCCCTCTGGGCAAAGGATGAAGAGCAAATATGTGTAATAATAAAAAAAATCTGTTACAAAATTGTAACAAATTTGATCTCTCACAAAGCTTTATTAAAATATCTCAAAATATGTTAAAGGGATTTCTGATAATAAGCTATAGATTCAGCTTGGTATATTCCCCTATAAAAAGGAAAATAAGGATGAAGAATTATAAATATGAAAGTCATACATTTCTCCTGAATTATTGATATGTCAAACTGTCTGATTCAGGGTTTCCAGTTCAGAAGTTTTGTCTTGGTTAGTCGATAGAGTATATGGGCTGTATGGAGCATGCCTAAACATATAGAAGCAGTATTTTTTTAAATAAAAACATGTGCCTAAAAAATAGGGACCAACTGGACCTAAAAAATAGAATGCAGTGACTGAGATATTTTTCCATAATTTTATAGTTCCATATTTCATTTAATAAGTTGTACAACTTTTGAGGCTTTAATTAAATTTAAATGCTTTTCTACAAACAATTCACTTTCTTAAATTCTGAAAGTTCAGGCAACACACAGCAGAATAAGACTCAACATCCATCTACAAAAGCACTGTGATTGGTGGAATTCGTAAAACTTACTTCTAATTAGAACAAGATAATCTGTCAGTCTCTTGACTCTTTTCTACCTGTCACTACCATTTTTCATGTATGAAAACATGAATATTTCATGCAAAGAGCTTTCTGTTTATTTCTATTACTTTAAATATAAGCCTTTCCAAGTGTTCAGAAAGCTTTAGGTAAGGTACAGGTTTTGTTATAGTCACTGCAGAACAAATCCTACTTTACTGTATTTCAGAGAGCTATAGAATAGGTAGGTCACACAATGGTAACTCATATTTTGTTTTTGAATTAGTGTAGTGTGTGGGTTCACACATTGTGGCTTAGCATTATACTGTTGTTGTCTTTAAATCCTGGCTTAACCATAGATTTTAAATTCAGCCAAGACATACTTGATTTAATATGAGATTCAAGCAAATCTAGTGTATTTTGTTTCTGGACTTGCAACAGTGGTGGGTTTCAAACATTTTTCAAACCTACTCTGTGGGTGTGCCCTCCTTTGTGGGAGTGGCTTGCTGGCCATGTGACCTGGTGGGAATAGCTTGCTGGCCAGGTGTTCTCTCTCTCCCTCTCTCTCTCTCTCTCTCTCTTTTTCCTTCCTTTTGTCTCTCTGTCCCTTTTTCCTTTTTTTTCTTTCATCTCTCTCTCACTTTTTCTTTCTTTTTTCTTTCTTTCTCTTTCTCTGTGTGTGTGTGTGTGTGTGTGTGTGTGTGTGTGTGTGTGTGTCAGTGGTGGGTTTCAAAAAATTTTGGAACCTCTTCTGTAGGTGTGGCCGGCTTTCTGGTGGAACCTCTTCTAACCGGTTCAGTAGATTTGACAAACCGGTTCTACCGAACTGGTGCGAACTGGTGGAAACCCACCTGTGATTTGCAAACACCCATCTCTGTCCGTGCAAAGCTTTATCGCAAGAATCTGTTAGAAGACTGCTCCCCTTGGAGTTCAGCTTCTTACTTTGCTTCACAAAATTAGAAGGTGCCTGAGAGGTCATCCAGTCCAACTCTTGCTTGATGCAGCATTCACTACACTATCCTCAGTAGATGACTATTTGGAAGCCTCCATTTGGAAACCTCCAGTGAAAAGGAAGAAATCATTTTGTGTGGTATTCTGTTCCACTAATTGATAGTTTTTACTGTCAAAAAGTTCTTCTTGATGTCTAATCTGTATCTCCATCTTTGACATGCCATCCCATTAATTCTAGTCTTGCTCTCTAGAGCAAGTGAGAATACCTCCAGCCCTCTGCAATATGGCAGCCTTTCAGATATTTGAGGACAACTATTATGTCCATTACCAACCTTTTCAAGCTAGGTCTTTTAACCATTCCACACAGGACTTGGGTTTCCAATCCTTTCATCATCTTGTTAGTCCTTGCTTCAGTTTCTCAATGTCTTTTTTTTTTCATCTGAGGTGTGCAGAACTGAGCACAATACTCCCAAGTGAGGCCTGACCAAGACAGCACAGCAGGATGATATTTCCCATGATCTGAATTCTTTGCTCCAAGTTTCTATGCCATTGACCTTGTTTCTGATAGACCTCTCTGGTTCCTGTACCAAAGGAATGATCTTTTAGCATTGATTGGTTGTGAATGGCAAGCAACATAACAATGGTTGTAACATTAACAGTTATAGGAACCCTTCCCTCTGTCATATGATGTAGAAATAATTCTATTTTGCATTTTCTTCATAAAACATGAAGATAGTATCGCTTATGATTAAATTAAAATGTTGGGAGGGGGTGTACATTGGTGAGAAGCTAGTTGGACTATATGATTGAAATGCAACGTTCCCCTCCGAGCAGGCGTGAGATATTAACTTTTTTTTAAAAAATAATTCAAAACGGACATCTTACTGAGCCGAGGTGGCGCAGTGGTTAAATGCAGCACTGCAGGCTACTTCAGCTGACTGCAGTTCTGCAGTTCGGCTGTTCAAATCTCACCGGCTCAGGGTTGACTCAGCCTTCCATCCTTCCGAGGTGGGTAAAATGAGGACCTGGATTGTTGTTGGGGGCAATATGCTGACTCTGTAAACCGCTTAGAGAGGGCTGAAAGCCCTATGAAGCGGTATATAAGTCTAACTGCTATTGCTATTGCTACTGTAATTATTTAATAGATACACAACTATAGAACAAGGCCTGTCAGTGTATACTACATCTTTATATTATAGGCATTTTGGCTTTGCTTTAATGAAAATGTAGATAGTAAAGAAAAGATCCAATTTTAATTGTGTTTTAGTAGGCTGTTAAGCTGTACATGATGCATGTCATTTATTTTGAATCTTTAACATAACTTATAAAAGCTACCCATCATATCTTCCCATTCTTCAAACAGCCGTTGAACTTTGGTATCGCGAACCATCATGTACAACTCCAATCTTGAAGCTTATGGCTGAGATGTTGCAAAACAGGTACAGTTGTTCCCATTTAATTGGCTTGATAGTTCTCTTAACTATGTCAACAACTGCAGGATTTGTCTCAAAACAAAAAATAATATTACTTGAAACCATATTTGTGGGGATTTTGTGCAATCAAACTAATGTTGAAAAGCTGCACTTACAGCTATGTATATAATAGCATTAAAGGAAAAAGGTACAAGAGAAATCTTTACAAATCCAAACAAGACAAAGAGGCATAAGATTAAGTCTCTAAAGGAAGGGAAGCTCATTGAAATACTTTGCATATTCATTATATTAATTTACCTATTGGTATTCAGAAAGTCTGTATTGTTCCCATTAGACATCATCATTGGGGATAGGTTTGCTTTTTCTTGAGTTGTGTACAGCATTAAGTTTTACAGGTTAAAATGCATAGTACAATACACTTTGACATGGTGGAAATATGTTACAGAGTATTAAATTGTGCAATATAATAAAATGCAGTTGCTTCCATTATTTATATCTGCCAGATGTTACTATTTTGTACTTCGTAGAATAGAAAGTATTATAAAGTGTTCCTTAGGCAGCACAAAATCCTAGCCTCTGTTAGAGAATTCAAAATTTCTGGAATTTTAAGAACATTTCTCTAATTTGTCCATCTAAAAGAATAAGACATTTTGTCCCATTCCTTCATTTGGAAAATGTCTGAAATAACAAGGGAATACATGGAGAGTAAGACTTTAACTTTGAAACAAGTTTATTTCTTCTGAATAGTTTCTTTGGCAACCAGTGTCATACAGAGGACTTTGAAAAACCCTATCAAACTGTCTAAATTAAAATACTTTCTTAGGAAATGAATTTTCATTATTAACTATATAAAGTTAATTATAATAGAGGTGGTTTGGTCTAGTGTGGTTAAGGTGCTGGCCTAGGAATCCGGAGGTGGTGAATTATTGTCCCTTTGTAGCTATAAATGCCAGCTGAATGACTTTGTTCTGCTCTCTCAGCCCAACCCACCTTACAGGGTTGCTGTGTGGAAAATAGGAGGATAAAGGAGCATTGGTTATGTTCTCTGCCTTGAGTTATTTATTAAAAAAATGAAGGCAGGATAAAAATCTAATTTTATGATTGCTCCATTCCAGAACGTAACCATAATAATTAAACATTTTGCTTAGTTATTTATATTGAGTTGTGTCTTAAGAGTAATATGCTTCAGGTTTGAGTTTCTACTCCTAATATCATTTGCCTTTTTCATTGCTTATGATGTGACACCTATATATGTTTCCTCTTTATCCTCAGACCCTGAACAAGCTTTTTGTCCTTCCTTCAAAATCTTGTATATTTCCCCCCACCTCGCGCGCATATCTCTCCACTTGTATATTTAGAGGCATCACCTGATATCTCTAGCTCTACTATTCCTAAGTGTCCAAAGATGTCCTGATTCCTGAAGCAATCTTATACATGCTTCTCCTTTTGATTTCCCAAAATGCCACAGCTCCTTCACTTCCTTCAAATCAATTCAGAACTCACCTGTTCCATGAATGCTTTCAAAGCTTCATCACCAAGGAAGGTGGTGTTATTCTCTGTAACTAAATAAACAACATCTTTCTTTGTCCATCACTATCTCTGTTCTGTCCCTGTTCAAGTTATTTGTCACTTTTTCCTAGATGGTAAGTCCTTAAAATCCACATTTTTATTTACTTGTTTTCTTATCTATGTGTGGCACTACATATAAGAGACAAGTTTTTCTCACTTTGTCAAAGTGATTGTTTCTAATTCATTTTGCCATGAAATCCAAGCAGGAAATCTAACTGTATTACTTGCTAAGCTTCACAATCAATCTTGTGGAGCTAATTTATATATTAAGGTTGATATGAAACATTTTTCCTGTCTTATGGGAAGTACATATTGTCTTTATTTCCATCAGTCAGCACCCACTTCAAACTATATTTATTTTTAGACTTAAAAGACTTGTATCTTCCCTGGAATCCAAATCAATGTTGGTAACAGTTTGCTGGGTACATGAATGTTGAGTAATGAAACTCAGATTCAGTTCAAGAAGTATCAACATTCATGCTTAGAGTCATGTGGCACCTTATAGCCTTTTTTGAAGCTTGTACACTTCCCCAAACAAAATTAAAGGAGATTTAATTGCATCTCTATGAAGTAACTTTTCTTAGATTAGAAATATCGTCACATTTATATGATGCTGACATAAAGCTGATATTTGCTAATTAAGCTATTTAATATTTTCTTAATCAGTTTATATTGATTAAGGTAATGCAAGATATAGCAAAATAATGCATACACAGATAGACAGTATTCTTTTTGTTGATTCTAATTGTCTTTGTTTCTAGGTGCCCCATTCTCTTGTCCTCTCCCTTCCCTCCCCCTTCCCCATCCCAATCATTTCCTTCCCATAATAGACAAATTGCATGCTTTGCCCATATGTTGTGATAAATGATTGGCTGGAAAAATGATTACGCTAGGCAAGATAAAGGAAACCTTAAGAGAGAAGACAATGGATAATGTAGATAGAGGTTATCAAAGAAATTATTGGGATGCTTTTGGAAGAGCTGCTTGTTTTACTAGAGACTAGTAGTCTCTAGTAGACTAGATGAAATGACTAGAGACTAGATGAAATGACAAGCATTTGTCCATGTAATCAAATTTAACTCAAAACATTCCTATCATTTTGCTTCTGTGTTGCCTCACTGGTTATTTTTCTCTGCTTCTGTTAACAAAAGAACCTCACCAAGGTTTTTGAAGTCTAAATAGCTCCATTTTGGTTACATAGCTCTCATAATTCAGGAGTTGAATTACTATTGATATACATTATAAGTGCTTATTTCATCAGATTATATAAAGACATGTTTCTGTTTTTTTCCTCAGATCTCAGCGTTTAAATTTTGATGTGTCATCTCCTAATGGAATTCTCCTCTTCAGGGAATCTAGTAAGATGATTTGCACTTACGGTGAGTTTAATTGATGATTTTCTACATATAATAAGAAAAAAGTTCTACCTTCTAGTTAAACAGTACTTGGCTTTAAAAAAAATATTTGGATTCATGGATCTAGTTGTGAGAATTTATGGTATACAATGTCAGTGGACAGCAGATCACTTTGGGTAGAAGGTGAAATACATTCCTGAAGAGCAATCATTGTTCTCTATAACATTACAGTTGGTTGATTAATTGATGATGTACTTATCAATTTGAAAGCATAAGTAACCCACCCAGAAATATAACAAAGATTTATACATACAATACATTTGTTTATGCATTAAAAGAAAAAGGACATTTTAAGGAGAGAGGAGGATTACAAAGGAGATGGAAACAAAACCTCTTTTTCCCATGTTATTTCACCTTTCAGCAGAATAAAAAATGAGATATTTCAAAGAAAGAGTCCTGGAAACTAAAAAGCAAAAAAAAGGAATCTTAAGGGAATATTTCTCCTACATGTGAACCAAAAAACACTGGTAGAAGTTGGCTAGAGATGCACAAGTAATGAGAATAGATTGCAACATTTTGTGGTAGTTGCATTTAGATTAATTATTGTAAGAAAAAACAGTAGTTTTTGCATAAGATTTCTTAAATTAAAATTAACTGCATCAAATTCAGCCACATTAAAATTAAGAGACTTTCTATAATTATTTCTAGGAAATAACAGTAATGGTTCAGATAAGGTGCAAGTCTATTTCATAGACCTGTAGAGTAAGAATCTTAAGAGTTGGAAGGAGCTCATTTAGGCCACTGAATCCAACCTTCCTGCTCAGTGCAAGAATTTTCAAGCATCATTAACAGTTGGCGCTCTAACTGCTGTTTTAACATGTCCAATGAAGTTTACTAACATTGAAAACTATATATATGTATGTATGTATGTATGTGTATATATATATACATATAGATATACATATACACACACACACATATATATATATATATGTTAAACGATCTATGGAGTGGTCAAGAACAAGTATTAATCATTTTTCATATGATATAAGTCCAGAATGCTACCATATCCTCCTTCATTCATCTCTTTTTAAGGCTAAACTTTCCTCCTTCCTTTTTATACAACTAAGCTTCTAATCCAGTGGTTCCCAACCTTTTTTTGGCCATGCCCTACCTAAGCATCTCTAAAATCCTGACTCTCCCCACCCACCCACTCCCATGACATATAATTTTTACTTTACTCAAAAAGTGAACTCTACTCACACGGAAGAAGCCTAAAAGGCCATTAACTTGGTTTAAACAAGGTTCAAATTGCCCCCATTAAAAATCAAATTGCCCCCCTAGACTAATTCAAAAAAGGTCAATTAGGATTACTGTGGGAACTACTGTTCTAATCCCATAATGATCCTAATTGACTTCTTCTGAATTAGTCTAGTTTATTTGAATCCTTAAAATATGTCGTGCACAGAACTGGACTCAGTATTCTAATCAGTACAGGATATACTGCAAGCGTAACCCCCTACCCTACTATTGATGCAAGTTCATTGGCTAGGTTTTTTTGCAGCCATATCACATTGCTGACTCATGCTCAGTTTGTAATCAACTGCTAAACGAGGATATTTTCCCAGATATTGTCACATCAATTATTCTTCATTTCATATCTAAGCATTTGATTTTTGCTTTAAAGTGAAGAATTTTACATTTGTAAAATGTATTACTTTTAATTCATTTCTACAATCAATTAATTTTAGAGCATTAACAATCCTACACATTTAATAAATATTTCCTTCACTTTCTTATCCAAGTCATTGCTGAGAACATTGAAAACTAAGGCTCAACAATAGAAATTCATGCCACTTTTAGTTTATTGAGAAACTATTAATGAACACTTTTTGAATGTGTTTCAAGATGGCAACATATCTGTTAATAGCCATGCTATTAACAAGCTTGCTAAGTAGAATGTACTAATTTATCAGCTGTTGTACTATATCAAGGTATATTACATTTGCAGATTATAGATGCCATAATCTATTAAAGAAGTAAACCAATTGAAAAATGAGATAACATTTATCTGGCAAAACTTGTTCTTGACTAATTCATGTTAATCTGGTATTTGCAACAGTATTTCAAATTGCTTAGATCACTTTGTGATTCACTGTAGTAGCCAGATACTGATATCAGAATAAAAGGCTTGTATTCAAATCCATCTTTCCCTTTTCTTTAACGACAAAGGCAGCATTTGTCCTTTGGTCACTTCACAGTTCATTTAATCTCCAGGAATTTCCAAAGAAAGAATATATGTTTTGGTTCAAACATCCATCATTTTCCTTGATATCTTAGGATGCAATACATGTCATATTTCCTGGCAGTGTTCTATCAGTCTCAAGGTTCAATTCTGTCCATTTATCCTTCTCTTCCCAGTTATTAAGTGGAATTTATATTCTTGTAGAGAAGATTGATTCAAATTAGAAATTCAGCTTTCTGTGTTCAGGTCTATATTGGGTTTTTTAATGTGTAATTGCTGTATTTTGAGTGGTTTTGCTGTTTTCCTCTCATGCCCCTACTCCAAGTTGTTGCAATTGTGGTATTATATTCTCTTCTTTTTTAGGAATTACCACTCATTTTGAACTTTTCTATCCATTGGCAATCACTCATTATAGGATCCTACAGATTTCTCTGAATTTATTTCAGACTGCCTTGTTAAAGACATAGTTCCACTACATTTAGCTTTTCTTCTGTAATAATAATTCCAGCATTTACATGCTAATTTTCCTTCCAAGTTCATGCTGTCTCCACTTCATTGTCTAAGCCTTCTCTATTGGGTAGTATTGTCCCCTTACTTTTCACCCAAATTTCTATTAAGCAGTAAATACAAGTTCATTAATTTAGAAATCAGAGTAAATTTGAATTATTTTCAAGTCTGCCTCTATTTCTATTACTTCAGTTGTCCCAAAGGTGCATTTTCAGGAGGCCACTGGACTTTCTTGTTTTTTATTTGAAGACGTTTCGCTTCACATCCAAGAAGCTTCTTCAGCTCTGACAGGATCATGTGGAATGGAAGGGTTTATATTCCTTGCAGACAGCTGGTAATCTGCATCTTTTAGAGGGTTGTTGAAACACTTGGAACTTTCCAAGTTAAATCAGAATGAACACAATTTGGGATGAACACCCTTTGAATGTGGGAGTAGGAATGGATTTCCAGAGGAAAAAAATGCAGACTACAGGAACCAGGAGCACTACTCAGGACACAGGTCCTTCAACGACCCTCCAAAAGGATGCAAATGACCAGCTGTCTGCAAAGAATATAAATCCTTCCATTCCCCACTATCCTGTCAGATCTGAAGAAGCTTCTTGGATGCAAAGCGGAATGTCTTCAAAGAAAAAACAAGAAAGTCCAGTTGCTTCCTGAAAAAAACACATTTGGGACAACCATGACCTGGATGACTGAGAATCTATTACTTCAGTTCCTTTTATTTAAAAAATGTGTCCTTCAACTCCTATTTTAAAAACATCCCATTAGCTCTGCCATCCTACCTGCTAAATCCTTTTGCCTTTTTGTACTATGGACTTAACATTGAATACTATGCACAATTATTCTGGTTATTTGAAGAGGAAGAAAATCTCCTCCTCCTTACGTTTTCAGATGTATTGTATGTCTCACAATGTAAAATTATGCTGTTTTTTCTCTGAAACATTGATAGAAACCTTGTGACCTTTGAACTTATCGGTTAGATCCTAGAAGGCCTATTGAGACTGTTCCATTCTCAATCCCAGTGACAACTCCCTGATGCTTGGAATTTTAACTCCCATAACTCCCATTGCTTTGTTAGCCTGCATCTGAACAACCTGGAAGTAATTAGGCTTATCAGGTGTATCGAAATGGAGCAAATACAACAGATATTGGCAAAACAGGGTGAAAAAGATTTGTTCTAGACCCTGATAAACTGCATTGCTCTAGGTTTTGTTTTTTAATTCATCCACCTCACCGTTTTGGAAGACTGACAGAAAAATAATATTTTCAATATGCTGTATTTTATTTATCTACATTCTGTCATGATATACTTTGATGTAAGTTTTTAATTTTGTTGCGGCATTTAGCTGTTCTAGCAGTTACTGTTCAGGGTCAGCCTCAAGGTTAGCCACTGTAGCACAGAACAATTTCCTGTTCTCATAGACCAGGTAACATTTGGATGAGGATTACATTTTACTAGTTTTCCAGTAGCCAGGGACATTATTTCTAATGAGCTTTAAATTGCTTCTAGAACATCTATTGTGTGAAACGTAGTGTTGCAATCCATTCTACTCTTCTAGCTTAATATCATGTATCTTTTTAAAGAAAAGGTTATTTGTTGCTGTCTAATAAGTATTATTAATTTTTAATCAATTGTTCATTTTCAATAATGGAACATACTTTATATCCATTGCTTGTTCTATTTAGAGCATTCGTAGCAATGGTAGTGACATTTTGCAGATATATAGATGCTGGCAGATTTTACAGTAGTAAGCAATAGTGTTACATATTTTAAAAGCATACAGACACGTATTTCCCTCTGTTTTATAATGATAGTTCAATCATAACAATTTTGTTTTAATAATATCTACTTCTTGCACTTAAATAATTCCTTATCTGTATTTATACAATTTATAATAGCATAACTCTTTCTAAATTCCTTCTTTCTGCTAAATAATACTGTGCTGAATTCTGCTATTTGTCCAAAAACATTAGCTGTTAAAAATACTCTCCACTTCACAACAACAAATAACTGCTACAATTATGAGACAGCTACTGGAAAGTTCATCCCCAAGGTCCTACAGCTGCTTGTGCCAACTGCAGCATTCAGTCAACTACATCATGTGAATGACAAAATCCAGTCAATTGAGGCAATTTCTAGTCTTTGCCCTCTATATCCTACTAGAAAAAGAACTGGAGAAATACAGTGGTTTAGAAAAGCAACTGTCTCCATGACAAAGCTGATTGCTAAGTCCATCCTACAGAATGTATGACTCCTAAATAGTGATTGGCTGGGAAACTCAAGTCATACCTGTCTCCTGGGTGAACAGTGTAGTGAGGCCAGTAATATAATGAAATCTGCCAATACTGTCCTGTTACAAAGATTTATGGGTCTCTGGGAAGTTCTGGATGGGGGATTCCGAAGTGACAGCTCTTGATTCAGTTAGTGTGATTGTGTGGTGCCAGTGGTATGGCTGTTTAACTTCATTAGCAGATGACTAAGTTAAGTGTTGTGTGTATAGATTAGAACTCATGGAACACAGTGGAACTTTAGTTTTAATTTTAATTTCTAGTAATAGTTTTTTCCCCTTACAACTGGTCCTCACATTTGTGACCATCGTAGCATTCCCACAATCATGTGATCAAAATTTGGACTTGTGTTTATGACAGTTGTAGCATCCTATAGTCATGCAATCACCATTTGCAACCTTCCCAAATGACTTCCAACAAGCAAAGTCAGTAGGGGAAGGCAGATTCAGTATATTCTCGTGTATTAATCTGCCTCATCCCAGGTCAAATAATAACTCCCTCCAGGTTCCATCATTTGAGATTGTTGTCTCAGAAGTAGGCTTTTTTAGTAGCTGTGCCACATTTTAGAACTCCTAGACTCTAGAACACACTTATTTCCACAATACAGGATGGAATAATGTATTGCCTGATGATATAGTTGTGAGCACTTTATTACAGTATTTAGCTGGTTTGATTATTTTGTTTTGATCAGTTATTCTAGGTATTTTTGGACTATTTTAATGATGGCATTATTAGCTACTTAGAGCCTTCTGGAATTGGTGGCATATAAATGAAACAAACAGTTGCAACCTATGTCTGAAGAAGAGTTGTTGACTTTATTTCAAAAGTAAGACCTCCTAGTGCTCCCAGCCAAAGATGTTCCCTTGGGTATTTGGTTGCAGGTATTTAATTGCCCAACTAGTTAACTTCATCACCTTGCACTGTTGATGTTATCTAACTGAGTAATGAAACATCTGCATGCTAATAGCCATGCTTGGAGAGCACCAAGAACTCCAATATTTAACCCTGTGCTACACAAGAGCTGTGGTGGTACAGTGGTTAGAATGCAGTACTGCAGGCTACATCTGCTGACTGCTGGCTGCCTGAAATTTGGCAGTTGAAATCTCACCAGGCTCAAGGCTTCCATCCTTTCGAGGTGGGTAAAATGAGGACCTGGATTGTTGGGGGCAACATGCTGACTCTGTAAACCGCTTAGAGAGGACTGTAAAGCACTGTGAAGCAGTATATAAGTCTGAATGCTATTGCTATTGCTGTATTCTATTGCAGATAGTTCCAAATTAATATTCTCAGGCTGGAATGGGATTATAATAGTTCCTCCATATAAGAAGGGGGAAATGGAACACTCTGTTAACTGTAGGCTGATTAGTTGCTCTCAATTAGTTGCTCTGGGAAAACTCCATGCTAGATATTTAAATGAAAAATTAAACTTGTACCTTGAAAGAGTACTTTGTTTTAACAAATCCTCAAGCTGCTTTTAGAAAAGGGAGATCAACAATTTATCCATGTTACCTGACAAGACAATCATTTGTTTCCTTTATAGATTTTAAGGCCTTCTTTGATTCTGTTAATAAAACTAAATCTGGGTTAAATTAATGAATTTAGTTCCAGATATACTTCTTACATACTTAATACAGGTGTTATATTAAAATAGTCTAATCCTGTTAGGCATGAAAGCCAACTGGTGATTTCGGGCCAGTAATTCTCTCTCAGCCCATCTCACAGGATGATTGTGGGGTAAATGGGAGGCAGTATTAAGGTATATTCATCATCTTGAATTGATTAATAATAATGCCAGGTCGTTTGAAAAGATTCAGAGGTGAACAAAAATGTCATGCTCAGTCTAAACATCTGGCTGACTGTGCAACCAACAATAATAATTATAGATGCAATCCCAAAATATCTGGAGCACCACTTGAACACTATCGGCATTGACAAAATCACCTTCAGTCATTTGCAAGAGGCTGCTTTATTTGAACACTTTACATCCTGTGATGATACCTTTAATACCATCAAATAACATGCACCTATCCTGGGAAGGATTCTATAGGTAGATAGAAATGCCAAATCCAGTCTAAACATCTCATTAATTGCAATCAACTATATTAACAGAAGAGAAAGAATGTAAGAATAGAATAAAATAGAAGACAATGAAGTGGCGAAGATCACAAAGTAGCAAGATCTCCAAATAAGGAGTTCTAAGATTATGGCATAAACTAACTGTTCTGATCACAGTGATTTTGGTGTGGCACATTGAGTGCCATATCAAAAAATGTTGGATGGCACTTAGAAAATCTGCATATTGTCAAAATTTGCATCTCTCAATTAAAAAGGCCACACTGCTTGGATCCATATATATACTATGCTGGTATATTATAACATCTGAGGTTCTTGAGAACTTGATGCTAACACCAATTTAAAGAACTGGCTGTGATTTCATATTTTTTGTATATAATAATAAAATTAAACAACATCATCTACACATTACTCCTTGGAAAGGACACGATATGTGGATAAAAATGCCAAATCCAGTCTAAATATCTGACTCACCAACCATCATAATAATAACAAGGGATGTTGGGTACAACAGAAAAAGTGTACTTATAAGAGGATGTGGTGGCTCAGTGGCAAAAACACTGAGCTTGTCGATCAGAAAGGTCGGCCGTTCAATGGTCCAAATCCCTAGTGCCGCATAACGGAGTGAGCTCCCATTACTTGTCCTTGCTTCTGCCAACCTAGCAGTTCAAAAGCATGTAAAAATGCAAGTAGAAAACTAGGAACCAACTTTGGTGGGAAGGTAACAGCGTTCCCTGCTCCTTCGGCATTTAGTCATGCCGGCCACATGACCACAGAGACGTTTTCAGACAGCGCTGGCTCTTTGGCTTTGAAATGGAGATGTACACCACCCCCTAGAGTTGGAAACAACTAGCACATATGTGTGCGGGGAACCTTTACCTTTATAAGCAACATAATAATGAATAAGGGTGTGAAACAAGGTTGTATTCTGTTCCTAACACTATTTAATATGTAACTCAATGATTTTGAGACTTTATTGTATATATTGATGGCCACTGTCCATTATTAAACAAATATTAATTATCTTTCCATTTTATTTAACCATACTTTGTCCTGGCAACATCATTGTAAGGCAGTAATTTTGAAAAGCTACTATGAAGGCCTTGTATTATCCCTTTAGCAATACAGATTTTTAATGCAAAAATTGCATTTCAATAACCCAAAGCAAATAAAATTGTTAAATGTTCTAAGTTGTGTTCCACATTCTCTAGTTCTTCTGGAAATCGGGCAGTTTTCTTTCAAAGCAAAAAGAATGATTAAGTTTTGGGTTCAAGCCAGTGGTGGGTTCTGGATCCCGTTGCAACTGGTACGGTTGCAACGGGGCCCAGCGTTGTCCACATGAACGTGTGCTGTGTGCACGGGCACACACACAGCGCGCACATGCGTCTTACCATCCAGCGATACCTTTATGAGCCTTTATGCAGGCACTGTACACACCGTGCACAGAAGCGCTGAAGAGTTTAAAGACAGGTAAGGAGCGTGGGCAGGCGGGTGGGCCCTCTGGAGCACCGTACTGGAATGGTATCAGTGCTCCAGGCAGACTCCAGTATGCCTGTACTAGGACATACCGCCTGCAACCCACCGCTGGTTCAAGCATACGTTTTCAAAAACAAAGAAGGACTGCTGCAAGAATTCCTATGTAGGCATGTCTTTAAATAGGTGACCCAAAAGTTTGATGACATTGATATGAATCTTGATTATTTTATTTCCAAGGATATGAGTTCACTATTTCATAGGATTAAACATAGATTATAGCATAATTCAGGACAGGAATTATTGGCATAGCTCATGATTTATGCAGTGAATTACAAATATACATTTCAGCGCATTATACATTGTAATAATTTTAAGTTTAAGTAAATTAATAATAGTCTTTTCAAAAAGCAGATTAAATGTGTTACCATCCAATATGCTAAACGCTTGGTTTCAAACGATCCCTAACTCTCAGAAATGTTGTCACTGTCATAGTATTGACCTTGATGCAGTAAATTGTATTTTATTGCATTGTGAATTTTCAGTAGGATATTATGTAGCTTATTTTAAAATCAGTGTCAGGGAGACATATTTTTAGGTATGTTAAAATTTTACTTGCACATAAAAATCTTAATATTATAAAGGTGATAGCCAATTTTTTTACTATGATTATAAAAACAAGGTCTTTAGTAGCACAACAGTAAAATTTAATTTTAAATTTACCAATTTATTTCATTAGTTAAACTATTTTATCATAACACTAAATTTTCTATTACCTCTGTACTTTGCTATTTGGATCTTTTGATCAGGTGTGTGTGTGTGTGTACACATATACATACATACATACATACATACACGTGTGTGTGTGTGTGTGTGTAAAACTTTAAAGTTCATCTGGGAATTAACTGGCAACCAATGCATGTCTTGCAATATAGATATGAATATGGCAACTTTCTCAAGTTTCTAATAGTTTCTAAATGGTCTTCAAGGCAATTGCATAATTCAGTTATTAGCGGATCAATCATCAGTAACTAAGTTTAAACATATTTGGGATAAATACATGCCCACCATTTGACAATTTTTTTAAAAAAATAAAACATAATAATTAAAAATAGTATTAATTATTAGTATTTAAATTAATTAATTTAAAAGAAATAAAAAATAAATGGCAGACTTAATGGACCACTAGATGTTTTCTGCTGTCTGTTTTCAATGTTTCTATATAGAGTCTATTGCAGAAGTCTATCCTTCGTTGATAAGTGCCTGATTTGGTGTAGCCATATTCCCCCTGTTCCCCCTCAAGGAATAGTACCAGAGCTGACGGAATCATCTCAACTAATGTCATGTTAAGGAGGGGTGGGCACTGCCAGTTTTAATCTATTCCATCCATCTAGTACCTGTAAAAATCCAAACAAGACATATCAAATTCTGCAGTAGAAAATAATCTAACATTCATCATTTAAGATATATGTTGTCTCAGGATAGTTCATTTTCAATAATTGGCTTAGCTAGAGTGTTTCAAGTGATTTTCTCTGGATAGATAAAACAGGATCTGGGGCACACTCAGTATATTTTAGTGTAAAAGCCAATACCTCTATGTGGGCATGTAAAAATGTAATGTTGGATATCTGTTGTGACTCAGCAGCAGCTTGCTGTGAGTTGCGGCGGGATGCAGGAATAATGAGCAGCTGTTGCTCATTAGGGTCGTCTTCTGCAGATAAAAGACGGATGGTGCCACGCCTTAGTTGCAGAAGTCAACGTTCGTGGTTCGTCGTTCATCATGTGTGGTTCATCGTTTCGAGATTCAAAGAGGCACTTGGATAAGTGATTTGCTTTCTGTAAACCTGGTTTGCTGTAAGAGCTTTTTGTTTTTGCTTTTGGCTGTGTAACTTTTTGCCAGAGACTTTATCTACGTTTATTTTTGGGCTCGCAGCCATCTTAAGCCAGGACTGATAAAGATATTTCCTTTGAAGTTCTGTCTGACTGTCATTTGTGAGTGAGCGAAGAGGGGGGTCAGAACAGATATCCATATATCTTTAGCACTATATTATCATTATATTGCCGAAAGGACCAATGTAAGGATTGTCAGACTTACATTTACAGTGTAAACAAGTAAAATGTCTACATAGATGAATTAGTGATGTTTGGATAATAATATTCTCTTTCAGATGTTCTATTGGTAAGTAAACAAATAGGTTACATATATATAAACAAATAGGTAACCCAATCTCCCTTTGATTTCAGGTCAAACACTTTTCCAATTACTATTTAGCCAAGTCTAGATTTGGCCTTAAGATGAAAGAGGGTTTATTTTTTCATTCTTAAAATACTGTTTAAATTTGGCAGATTTTTACTACTGGCACTAAAAAAGCTTTGTTCCCCCCCAAATAAATCTCTTCCTTTAACTTATACAATTCAGTGACAACTACTTAATATTAATAGCAGGGGAATATCAAATAGTCTAAGTCATGGAATAACATCCGCCCTTAATTTGTCTTAGATGTAAGTCAGATCACATAACCTGTCCATTGATAATCATCTAGCTCAGGCATGTCCAAAGTCCGGCCCAGGGGCCAATTGTAGCCCGTTTTCAAATTTCGAGTGGCCCGCAACTTCTCACCGACTCAGCCTGTCACTCATTCCCGCCGTCCAGCGTTTTTTCCTTCACCGCACATTAATGTTAATGGTTCAAAGAATGTCAGACTGAATGGTCGGCCCCACACATTTTCACCTCACCAAATCTGGCCCTCCTTGCAAAAAGTTTGGACACCCCAGATCTAGCACAAATCTTCCAATAATGATAAAAAGTAACAGTTAAGTGAAAGTCTTAAGTAACACAGACTCCAGGTTTTTCAGTTACTTATGTCAGTTTCTCTTTGTTTTTTCTTCTTCCAAACAGGAAATCAGATCCTATCTCTTGGGACTTTGTCAAAGGATCAAATTTATCCATTGAAACTCAAGGGTATTTCCATCTGTTACTCTGCACTCAAATCTGCCTTATGTGGAAATTATGTCAGCTTTGGCGTCTTCAAGTTGTATGGGGACAACCACTTTGACAATGTACTTCAGGCCTTTGTCAAAATGCTGCTTTCAGTATCCCACAGTGACTTGCTAGTAAGAAATTATTCATCCTGGGAGTCTTTATGCAAATTATGTATTACTACCACAGGCTGAAAATGAAGATAGAGTGGAATCTAGAACAATTTAAGTGCCTTTTATTTTTATTTCAACTGCATTCATGCATTAGTAATTCTTACACATGCAATATTATGTGTAGTTTCATTAACTAGTTATGAATATTTATTTTAAAATATTTATAATATGTTGTCAGGATAATCACAGATCATCTACTAAGTGGATAATAATTCACAAACCTGTAGTAGGATTGTTTTTGACATTGTCAGTTAAACTTGCTGATATGTTGTCAATCAGTATTCCTCTGACATTAACTCCCAAGGATTGATTTCAGTGAAAATGACAGTCTTACAAGCTAGTATCTGACAAATGAGGGGGAACTCTCTGAAGACCAAAACCTTACCACTGGGTCAAATAAGCTGTACATCCTGTGTAGCACTGATTTTCACCCAGTCTAATAGGAATTACCTTGGTTTTTGCAATTCTCTCTACAGTATTTTATTCAAGCAAATTTTTAGGAAAATTAAATGTATAAAACCCTAATTTTTAATTATCTAACACACACACACACACACACACACACACACACACACAATGTATGTATGTATGTATGTATGTATGTACATATACATATATGTGTGTGTGTGTGTGTGTGTGTGTGTGTGTGTGTAATGTAGATTTCATTAGTAATCAAGGTTTCCCAAGGTAAACACTAAAACAGCATTGCATGCCATGTTTATTTGATTCTATGTCCCAAAAGCTGTTCCCAAACAGATGAGAAACAATGTCAGTATTATTGAAGGAGATATACAAACATTAGAAATGGGGCATCCAATCAAAATTAAAGGTTGCATTATTTTTTTTAAACCATTTTTCTCCTCCCCTTCATCTGAGTTCGATTACTTGTTTATGATTATTTGCATCATTGTGTCCACTTTAATTCTCCTGTTAGGGAGTCTTATCTTACTCTCTTCAATTGAAAGAAAAACAAAGCATAACAATGATAAAATTTCACAGTTGGCAGTGTGACTGTGAGAGAAGTATTTAGAACTATTGGGATTTTTACATACGAATATCAAAATAGCTTGGCAAAATGCAGCAGTCACAAAGAATATATTTGGGAAAGGACATGCAAAATAGGCAGCACAATGCAATCGAATAAGCATTAGTAAGCAGTTGTGAAACTTTTATTCAATATTAATTTAATTTCCAGTTTCATAATGTTGAGGGTTCCAATTCAGTTATTGCAAAATATTTGACCTGATCAATTTTTATCTCTCTTAAGCAGAAGTAATATTTTCAGAATTACAAAGCTTAGAATTTTTTTAAAGTTTAGTTTTCTTTGGATTTTACTATTATAATCAAAATTCTAAAAATAGAAAGTTTTTACTTACTTCACAATGGAAGACAGCGCAGGTCTGAATAGTCAGTTGGATGCTGGATGTTTTCAGTAGCAGTCAAAATATATATATATATTCTCACAGAACATAAGCTGATTTGAATAGTTAAATATTTCAAAAATTATTTTCATCAACATGTAAATTTTCAGATAAAATGCTCAAAGAGTTGCTAAAAGGAAGGCCTGGAATGGACACAGTGATGCACAGAGCTCTCAGTAGTAAAGAGAACTGTAACTGTTACACCTGGCATAGTTATACATTCACTTCAGATTTACTAGGATGATACAGTAAAGGGAGCATCTTTTTGCCCCCTCTTGAATTCCAATTTAGAAACCCTGCATGGTTTTCCTTTCTCCTTCATATAATAATGCACCTACAGAGATCCATAGCTATACACCTGTACATATAATTACACACATTTGGGTATTCTGGGTTAGTAAATACACAAGTATGCGTATTTTGTAATTCTACTAGCAGTCTGTGGTTAGATTCCCAGTGGGCATTTCAGCCCCTTACTGTATTGTGTCTCTTCACTGTATTGTGTAGCTTGCAGAAAAAATGGCTGAATACTGTCTGTTCTGCCTAGAATATAATATATTTCCTTTAATATGAAAATAAAGTAGATAAAATTGAATATGGTAAAACTCTGCTTCATTACAGTAATTTTTTAATGAGTCACGTGATTTCCTATTGCATCATATTCTCTCTTTCTCTTCTATCCCAAGCAATATAGAAAATTGAGTCAATCTTACTATCCACTTTTGGAGAGTCTAGCTCAGGATCATATGAGTTTCATCACCAGCTTAGAGCCACATGTATTAATGTATATATTTACATCGATATCTGAAGGACTAACTGCACTTGGTAAGTACACAAAGAAATAAACTAAGGAAGAATGTAAAATTATTCTAAAGCAGACAAAAGTAATGTGACCACAAATCATTGCCGTAGGTGTTTAATTTAATTACTATAACAAGGCAACACATAATTGTTTATTCATGAGTCTTTTAAGACTAAATGGTCCTGTGTTCAGAAGGATATTTTTACAGACTAGTAGAGTAGACATGGGCAGCATGATCTTCAGCTAAAGAAAATAATCTAAAAATTTATTGTCCAATAATATTCTTTATTCTTTTCAGCGTATTCAAATGAAAGCACTCTCTTTTCAATGGAAGCTAAACAAAAGGGTATAGTAATTTGAAAACTTATTTGTTAAAAATGTGTTTTATGATTCATGTAGAATTTTACCTTCCTAATGTTGTATTTCCAAATATTTGAAAAACATAAACCACAACATGAATCATAAAACATTTTTACATTCCAATTACTTAGAACATAATGCTGCATAAGTCTTAACATAATAAAACTACACAACATTCTGCAGTCTTTGTCAATGAGAAGCATATACTCCAGAACACCAGTAATATAGTATGAACTAAAATGCTTTGTTCTTATTATTACTGAAGAAAACTGATCAGATGATTCATAGTAATGTGTAAATGTAGAACAGTTTACTTAAGTTTTCAATGAAATTATGAAAATAAATCTACCAAAGATATCACTATTTTTTTAATGTGAAAACTGCTTGCTATAAGCCTTGAAATAAAATAATCCGTTCAGAAGAGATTAAAATCCTTAAGGGAAAAAAAAAGTCTATATTACCCTCAGTCCTGATTTTAAAAAACCAATATGCATTTTATATATATAATGGAGGTAGGTATGCATGCAAGCACGCATATCGGTACATGCACACACATATACAAACACACACACACCAATCAGTTTATGAAGGACATCAGTCAATATAATTTCGCAGTCCTTCCAAGTGATGGAGCTTGCCCTCAAAAATCAGTTCCATCACTTTTCTCAGTGACATATTCTTACTCTTTTCTACTTCTTTTGTCAGAAAGTCCTCTCCCATTGTTTGTCTCCTAAATCCTTAGATTAAGCCTGTCACCATTGCTACAATTTTTCAACATGGAAACAATCCACAAGGTAGCAGTTTCAGATTCTCCATTAAGTTAATATGTGAGCTAGGATTAAATTATGGGCTTTCTGATCCAAGTGCAACTCCCTATAAAATAGATCCATATTTTATGTAAACATAAAATAACAGTTCCTGTTGTTGTGGTATTGGATATTTGAAAGACAGTTAAGTGAGGAAACCAAGTATCAGTCTTTTTTTTTTAATTAACAAACCTGTAAATACTATTTTTAAAACTTCAAATCATAAAGTAATAAAAGTACACAAAAAGTAGTTAATATTTTTTGAGTATTAAATACATACTGGCCTTGTGGTTGTGCAAATGTTCCTCAAGTCATAAAGTAATTGAAATACGCAAATAGTAGCTAATACTTGGTGAGTTAAATACATAATGGCCTTGTGGATGTGCAAATGTTAAATGGCAATGTAAGAAACAGACATCCTAAGTTTATTTAAAAAGAAGAGATGAAGACAAACTGTTAGTCAGCATTTATCATTTATTAAAGTATTTGTTCTGATATTTCATTTGTGACACCTACTTACTAATCACCATGTAAAGTTTTTGTAGATTATATATACTGCAATTCATAATAAAAATGAAAGCTTAATATTTTCTGCACCAAGCTATTATTATTAAATGTTAAAAAGATTGGCTTGTTTACTTTCAAAGTTGAGTATTTGAGAAGAGATCATTTGGGTTTGGTAAATAGAAACAGGTCAGAGAGCATTTCACTTAAATTATTTCCCTTCATCATAAACAAAACAAAGCTTTTAAACTGTGTCATGCACAATAGTGTTGACATTTGCCAAATAATTCTTCCAACTACATACATTCATAAAATTCTCAAGTAAAGTTTTTAGACAGCAATGCCTTGGTTCTCATGAAAAGAGATATTAGTCAAAATATAAATTTCAGGTTGATATTTAGGCATTATTCCACCTCTTCCTTGCTTGTTTCTCCAACAGCAACAGTTGTCATTTTTCTCCTTCTTCTGTTTTCCTCCCTTAATCTGCTTATTTACCTAACCTGAGTAAAATGCAATAAGGATTCTATTCAGCTTCAGTAAATGCCTCCATGTCCATTAAAATCAGAATAGAGGTCTTGCATAACATCTTCCTCTTACATTCATACAGTGAGAAGAAAAATGAATGTCACAAGCATTTTTGATATAAAGTTATGGGAAAATATAAGTAGCTCTTAATACTTAAATTGCATCCTCATGAACAGATAAACCTCTCCACTGTGCTGCTAAGATCACTTAAAGAAAAAAATAAATACCTACTTGTATGGTATCAGCATGTTTAGAGTGTTTTTAAATGGACGTTAGTGATTTACTTTGTGTTACTCAATTTTCAAACAAATAGTCAAAGTACTGATTTAAAAGTACTGCAAAACATGCTTATGAAATATGCATTTCTAGATATCTTTCAAAGTGTTCATTGCTTTCCTGTGCGACCAAAGGGAAAGAAACTTGTAAGGAAAACATAATGGATCACACGGGTCTTAATGTGGACCTAAACAGAGAGTCACTGAGAATGAGTGGGCAGCCATACACATATTCTTAAATAAATAAATAATTCTAATTTATTTAACATAATTTAGAGAGGAGTCTGTCATAAACAAGAGAGGTGAAAAACCTGATAGTTTTCACACAAACTAAGAAATTAATTTAATCTGGACTATATGTTTTCCTACTTGCACTAGTGGATTAGAGCTCTACCAATTCATCCTCTATGTATCTGTATGAAGGTTTCAGTACAATACCTTCAATTATGTAATGCAATAGATCTGTGGAATATGTTGGAAAAGAATCAGTGATACCCCTGATTAAAAACATTTGATCTTGAATGACTATGAAAACTATCATCCCCTTTTTGGAATCGGATTAGATTGGATAAGGCTATTTGATACTTTCCTGCCACCGCCGCCCCCCACCGCCCCCCCCCCCCCGCTTGAATAATGATTCAACTTTAGCGTAAAGCAAAGTCAAACTCTTCTATGTAAATGAATTCTAATAAATAAAAAAAGTGGACAATTAAAATTGATCACATTATTGAGTACTTAAAACATTTAACTCTTGGGCAAAATGCACAATTGAGCATTTATAAATATTAAATCATGCTCTTTAGAGAGAGAATTGCTGTGGGAAATCTTTACTTGGACTTCCTTTCTTTCAACATCCAGAGTAACTATCACCTGAGTATTTCCTCACAAAGCATACATGTATTGCAGCTAGGGACACAAGTGATTACTGAGACCAACCATGAATTCTTTTTCTCACATTTTGCTAGTACAACATTACCTTATCTGTTTGATATGCTGTGGAACAAACATTCCAAGCCTAGTGCCTGGATTCCCACAATAAATATAGAATTAAAATGCAACTTTTTGACACCAGATGTTTAGCATTACTTTACATTTTGCTTTTTTGCAGTATTCTGAATTTATGCTCGTATCTCTACATTTAAAACAGCCAAATGCATCTAAATATTAAGAAAGAGAAATGTTATGAATTTGCCCTTGTTAGCTTTGTGTAATAATTGAATAATTGAATTGGACAATCACATACGTTGTTCCAAGCAGCATGGTGTAGAAAAGACATGTTATTGTGGCCTATTTTGAAAATGATCAGGGTGGATGTATTTTACAGATGAAGAAACCAGAGACAAATATTTGCTTCAGTTTGCATCCAGTGGAAATGGGGATTGTCAGAAATTCAGAGGAATGTTTCATACGTGGTAAAATGAAGAGAGTCTTGAGACTAATTGTGGTTAAAATTGTCTGCAAAATCTTTCTTAACATCCCAGGAGAACTTAGCTTAGGAAAAAAAAATTGCAGTGATGTTGAAAGAGAAAGAAACTTCAAAACAACATTTAGAAACCAGAACTGGCACAGATCAACATTCTGTGCCTAGAGGGAAGTTTTCAAATACTCACTGCAATATTGGCAAGCTTCCACTTATCGCAGTTTAGGGGGATACACTTAATTGAGTCTCTCATATATCTTGCAATTCTCCTTCAAATAAGCAGTATTTTAACAGTAATGTTTGTGCACATGTATATATCGTTCACAAAGAATCCAAAATCAGTAATATAATATCTTAAAATAATCTATACTTGCATTAATTGGGGCTGTGGTTTTGTCCTCGTCTGGAAGCTGAAGAAACCCCTAAACATTGATAATTACACTTTTTATTCCTATTGCACCACCAGTATTCTTTCCAAGTTTTTTTTCCTTTCATAAATAGGTGCTAACTATACCCACTAGTATAAAAGAATGACTGCTCCTAAAACTAATAGAAACAATACTTTAGAAATCTGTGATGTATTTAAAGAAATTTGTAAATTCTGTGACTGACAAAATTGCTGAGTCTGTAAGCAGTGAATAGCTAGAAGATTGCAAAGTTGTTGCAGGCAATCACTTGCTAATAAGTGAAAAGAAATACTCATTGTTTGAATACCGTGTATTGAAACAACGTGATACAACAGGTTTGTGGTCCACACATGTTTTGTATCAAAACTGTTGGCTGAGATGAGTATAAATATAAACAATATTCCCTTTAAAAATTATCAAACATATTGAGTAATATATGGATTCTGATATTGATTTGTAAAACACATTCACAGTTATTTTGCTGTTTATGGTATTGCACAGAATAGTTGCCTATTTACCTTGCAAACAGTACATTATAAAACAGGAATTTATTGTTATAATCTTTTGCTTTAAATATAGTAAGTAAAGGTGGTCCTTTGCTGTTTTATTTCTCACAAGTTTTTTTTAAATATGTTTTATTTGTATTTTCATAACAACAAATGATAAAAATTAAACTATACAGTACAAGTTGCATATTTCATGGGGGATGGTTGGTTTTTGGTTGTTTTGCTTGTTTTCTTAGGAGGGCTGGTAACTCATTTTGTTTCCCAACGTTTATGTCATCTGGATATTTAGTTTTCTATATAAATACAATTTATATTGTGATTTCTTTCCAGATTGTATTAATGTTTTGCCTTTTAATATTTATGATGGTAGACAAATTGGGGTATTGAAAAGTATCTCTGAATGCCACAGGTACTTAATCTACGTATGTAGTTTTATTCTGACCATGTCAGTGTTTTTTCAGATTAAAACTGCTAAAACAATACATTTTTTTCTTATTCCCCCAAGTACAAACTCTTCAGAATTCATAATTTCATAGCAATAAGGAAACAGCTGGATTCTTTGAATTTGTAACAGCCAGCAGGAGTGCGTAAAAGCAGGCAGAACACCAGCCAGTAGGGTGTAAAAGCTCTCTCTGTGCTGCAGTAGAGTGAAAGATAAGGGATTGTCATAGTGAAATCTACTTGGAATATGTTATAACAACAGAGTAAGAGCAGTGGTCCCATCTACCCTTACTATAGTTCTGCAATCCCATTTCAATGTAGGTTGTTGATAGTGAAATTATTTCAGAAATTGCAATATTGTGTTTCTTTTAATGTTTAGATACCATTGTCTCCTCTAGCTGTTGTGCAAGTTTGGACTACATTGTTACCTATCTCTTCAAGCACATAGCAAAAGAAGGAAAGAAGCCCCTGAGAACGAGGGAGATGTCCCAAGATGGGCAAAGATTACTGCATTTCATGCAGCAAAACTCTGAGGTGCTGCAGCAGGTAAACTCAGAATCACTGTTTTGCTTTTGTCTTTTTGAACTTTCTTTTTAAATTTTTTTTTTTACATTTAATAATACAGTTCCCTAAGTTTTACCACTGCAGTTACTAGTGACCCCATTTCAGTCATCCCCACAAGCTTCTGCATTATCCCCCAAAGCATCTCAGTTGTATGAGTTCAATGACCCAGGAATACGTCAATGAACTGATGTGGTCATAGAATTTTAGAAGCATTTACATACAATGGAATATAACTATCTTTTGGTGGAGTAGTCAGTGAAAATATCAACAGTGAGTACTGTGGTGGTGAAAAAAGCATTATAAGGGGCTGAAAATGTTAAAAGAAACCTTTTTTTTAAGGCCTTTCTGATAGCTGCATTTTGAATACTGTATAGACTTATAAAAGCTTTTTGTATCTTCCCTATAAGGGCAGTTGTTTAGGCATTATGGCATGCACTCCTTTGAATTTAGTTTTGAAAAAGTGCTTTGGAGCACACCAATGCATGAATAAAGTACTTGTCAGTGACTCTTTAAAGCAGATATTTTTGTTTCCAGGATTGTGAGGGTAAAGCAAAATCTTCCCCTGGAAGCAGAAGCAGCTGCTTCGATGAGTTGCCAAGTGCTTTATTATTGCTCTTTCGTGCACTGAAGCCGTATTTTGGAGTCAGATCTGAAGCGTTGCACAGTTTATTGGGCATATAGTTGTCAGCTTTTTAAAAAGTCAACTTGTAGCAACAAAAACTGGAGTTGTTAGATGTCTTCCAACAAAGACTGGATTGACATTTAGCAGGGATTCTTTAATTTAGATTTCTGTTTTGAGCAAGGGGGTTGGATTGAGTAGCCTAGTGGTGCTTTTAACTTAATGATTCCCCCGACATTAAAATATTTTCATATTATCTTGTTTTCAAAATAGTTTTTTTGCTACAATAATGAAAATATCATGAGAAAATAAAACATCAATTGGAATTGCGCTTCTCTAATACTAATAGGAGATAGAATGTACCTTGATAAAAGATTTAACGTGCTTCCAAATAACAGATGGGTAAGCATTTTAAGTAGATCCCTGTTAGCAAGGATCTCCCTAAAATAACTGCTTAAATTTATGGGTGTAATCAAATCACAGTAATATTATTTGTAGAGTTCTCATGATCTTTAGTAACCTGAAGATTGTGCTGATTATGAGGTACCAGCAATATGGTTGCCATTTAAGTGTACAAGATTTATCCTTCTTATTTATTGCTGCGATTACTTTGGGTGATCTTTGCCTCCAAATAAAACCAAATTGAGAAGTAATACATAACATAATATTTAAGTATGTATAGGACCTTTATTACTATCCTCGGTGATTCATCGCCATCACTGTTTTATATTGCAACTTCCTGGAGTAATCATTCTATTCAAGTAGAATAAAAGTTGATGAGAACCTAGAAATGTATTTCGCATTTGCCTGTTGCCGAGCGTTACAGCCTCACTCTAAAGTTCAGCTGTGTAATCGGGAAGATCAGGTACGTTGGCCTCAAACCCAGATTTTCCTACATTTGCTGTTCTTACAACCTTAATGTTCTATTTTGTGTCAATGATACTTTGCAGTCCTAAAATTTATAGCATATGAATAAGGTATGATATGTCTTTATTAGCTTCGCAATCTGTGGAATACATTATATTTAGTTTGAATGTAGGCTTTCAGGTACTCTTTTAAATATTTATGACCAGTCTCCAGTAGTCAGCATAAATATGATTTGCATTAGCACAAGTCACACTGCATTGAGTGCTTCTGATGTCAACCATTCAGTGTACTAATACCTGACATCATCTCCCGAGGTCATTGCCAATTTTGACCTCTCTCCTTCTGTACAGTTTCTCTACTCTCAGAAGCTCTTTTGAATTGATTTGAAATTTTGACTCTTCCCTTTATGAGGCAGTAAAATTGATAATTATTCAGATGGGAACTGAGTGCTGAGTGAAAAATCAATTCTACCCGCTCTCTGCTGCGTATAAAATTACTTCTGACTCTGCTGGTCTGAACAAATGGGCAAGGTAAAAGCAGCAGGCAGGAGTAGTAGAAAGACTTAGCTGGATAAAACTAATAGCCTAAAGGGATAGCTCTTTGAGATGAGGGAGTGAGCCAGTTGGGGGTGGTTATCAACAATGATGGGACTCATTGATTATATGTTTACATCAGATTTCCATTGGGTTATAAATCAGCCCCTGAATAGAAATAGAACCCTAGGCTTTGCATCTTACCAAAGGGACAGTGAATTAGATTATTCTCATTTTCACACTCAGATGAAAAGTGATCCATTGATTATTCATCGGCAGGCCATTAAACCATAGCTTTAGAGCTGATTTGACTATCATGCAGCCAAATGAACAAGACCGTTGCTTCACAACGAGAGGTTTCAGTTTTCTAGACAGCTGTGTCTTGTAAGTAATGCCTAACCCTATTAAAACAAAAGGGTTATTACAAATTGCTTAACAGTGCTAGAAAACTAGGCCCTAATGACTAATTGTACTGTGAGCTTAAAGAGACTTGTCAGTTCTTTAAAGTGATGCAATGAAGCTAAATATTCCCCCCAATTTGTCTGCTTTGATGGAAACACTGTTACATCATGTCTCTTTTTAAAGCAGGAAAGATGGGTCCCTAAATATTTGCACATCGTTAAGTGTTGAATTAATTGAGGAAAAGTATATAGGTCGTCCTCAACTTATGACCACAATTGAACCCAAGAAGAAATTTGTTAAGTGAGTTTTACCCCATTTTACGACTTTTCTTGCCACATTTGTTAAGTGAATCACGGTTGTTAAGTGAATCTGGCTTCCCCATTGACTTTGCTTGTTAGAAGGTTGCAAAAGGGGATCACAGGACCATGGGACACCACAACTGCCATAAATGTGAGTTAGTTGTCAAGCATCCAAATGTAAGTCACGTGACCATGGAAAGTAAGTTTGAAAAATGGTCATGTCACTTTTCTCAGTGTCGTTGTAACTTTGAACAGTCACTAAGTGAACTGTTGTAAGTCGAGAACTACCTGTAGTTGAGCATATGAAAATGCATTTTAATATATTGCTGCATGACAGTATTGCTGGACTATCTGTTCAAAAGTATTGCAGAAATTCGAGTTGCAAATCAAAAGTGTCATTTGTAACTCAGGTAGAATGAAAATCAGTTTATTTGGATTAAACAACTCTGCCCCGTCTTTCCATACCCACTGTTACATCAGGTATACCACCACCTTTTCTACTGACTTTTTTTTTTACCTTCAGTACCCTGTACCTCATCCAGCTATTCTTGATTGATTAATAGCAACAGGGGTAGTATTTTAGTGGGAAAGTACTCTTAAACTATAGGGCTTAAAAGGCATTGCAAATAACTGCATAGTCTTGCACTATCCTGATTTGTTATCCTTTGGGCTGCTGGATTATTGTGTGAGTAGCATGAGATCAATAGCTACGTGTAGTTTGAAATGGGTTACAGTTGGTTCTATAGAGAGATTATCATAGTATAAGGTGAAGGTCCATGTTTTTTTATATAAAGTTTTTTATTTTTTCATTTTCATAACATATAACCACATGCGTACTATTACATAGCCAACATTGTATTATATTATTAAATGTTTACGTCAATTCGTCTTGCCATCAACTCCCAAAAACAATTATTGGCTCTTCTGCTCTCCATACACCATATTTGTACCTTATCCATCACTTTCTTCTCTCTCTCTCTCTCTCCACCGCCTCCCTACTTCCTTTCTTCCCTGTGTCGCCCTTCTCTTCTCTACTTCCCCTTCCTCTCTCCTTCTCCTCTCTCCCCTTTCCACTCCTTTTTTCTCTACTCCTCTTCCCTTCCCTCTTCTATCACTCTCTTCTTCCCTTACCTCTCCCCTCTACTTTACACTATTCATCTCAAAATGCATTCTCTGCACACCATCCTCCAGGCAATCAGAAAAGGCAACTTCCTCATGTCAGTAGACTTGACCAAAGCTTACCTTCATATCCCCATCTTCATAGACCATCGAAAATATCTCTGCTTCTCCTATGGGGGGAGGCACTTCCAGTACCAAGCTCTTCTGTTCGGTCTATCCTCTGCCCCCAGGGTGTTCACAAAAGTACTGGCAGCATTAGCCGCCCACATCAGGTCATCCCCAGTTCGGATTCTCTGTTACCTGGACGACATCCTCTTGTTGTCCAGGTCTCCGGTTCAGACAGAAAGAGATCTCGCCCTCGCCATTCACATCTTGCGGAATCACAGGTTCGGAGTGAATCTCAAAAAGAGTCAACTCGTTCCCAGCACTCGCCTTCTTCACCTCAGGGTCTTGATAGACACCATGGTGGAGAAGGTGTTCCTATCCAACGACCGCATTCTCAGTCTGAGGGAACTTGTCAGGAAGGTACTACATCTATGCAAGACTTCCCTTCTTCTCTCTCAAGTCTTGGGCAAGATGATATCTTGCTTCGGGATTGTCCCATGGACCAGGTTTCACAGCAGGACTCTTCAATGGTTCATGCTTCCACATCAAAAGGCCAACAGGGCAGCTCTCCTTTCAGGGTCCCCCTTCCCAGACAGGTATTACACTTTCTCAAATGGTGGCAGTCCCTGGTGATTTTGCAAGGGACTTTGTTCGGAGAGCCATGTCATCTCATACTTACAATGGATGCATGTCTGACAGGATGGGGAGTACACATGCAGGACCTAGTTGCTCAGGGTCAGTGGTCCCTCGAAGAGAGCCAAAACAGCATAAAGTGGCTAGAATTGCGGGCGGTTCGCCTCGCTCTCAGATACTTCCACCACAGAGTTCAGGCCCGACACATATTGGGCCTCACGGACAATACGACGACCAAGGCACACATAAACAGACGGGGGGAACTTGTTCCTGGTCCCTGATGCAGGAGTCCAACCTGTTGTGCCAGTGGGCGGAATCTCACCTGTCATCTCTCAGGGCAGAACATATCTCAGGGGTCTCCAATGACCAAGCAGACTGGCTGAGCCGGACAACGATAGATTAGGTGGAGTGGAGCATCCATCTAAACCTCTTCCATTGGCTGACACTACAGTTTGGCCTCCCAGTCCTAGACCTGTTCGCGTGCAAACAACAACCAGGTACCCAAGTATTACTCGAGGTTCATGGAAGCAATTACCTCATCCGAATGTCTTCCAACTAATGTATCTTAAGCAACTCTAATTAATAAGATGTGGAATGCAACAATGGAGAAAGATCAAGAAAAAAGCACTTCTAGTCCACCTTAAATGGAGCTAATTCAACTAATCGGAAGAGAAGCTGATCTTTTGCAGAAAAAATTCATATTTGTCCATATTCCATATATTTTAACCTTTATTTAATTATCTTTCCATTATCATAATCAATCAGTTAGCAACTTAATTTTATTATCATATTTAGAAGTAAACCCCTTATCTCAGCTTTGTATTTTCCTATATAACAGTTTCTAGTTGTCTGATTTTTCCTAGTAAATCTTTTGTCCCGCTTCTCTATTCCTGCCTTCTCCCTTTTCTTTCTTTTGACATATCCACCTTCAATTTTCACAAACCACCGTCAAAGAAATCTTCTAGTCCACCTTAAATGTAGCTAATTCAACTAATCGGAAGAGAAGCTGGAGCCATCTTGATCTTTTGCAGAAATTTTTTTTCCCCCAGCTCTTGACCTTGTTATTATTTTTCCCCTTGCCATTCTTCACCTCTTGTTGGCCACAGTTGCTCAAAATATATCAATTGGAACACACCTGCATACAGCCAGACCCAGGTATGTTTCTTTCACCTGCTGCTTTTCCAAGTTCTCATTTATGGCAGTTGGTTAATTAAAACTTCCAGCACAGGCAAGATTAGGTTATCAGTTGTCAATGAGAAAAAAGTGCTTTTTTCTTGATCTTTCTCCGTTGTTGCATTCCACATCTTATTAATTAGAGTTGCTTAAGATATATTAGTTGGAAGACATTCAGATGAGGTAATTGCTTCGGAATGTTTGGTTTCTATTTCAAATCCAAAACCAAATTTAAAGTTTGTATTTGAGTGGGTTTGTCACTTCTCTGCTTTCTCCCTTCCCATCCAAATTGTTTCAAACAAATGTCTTTTTTGGGGGGGAACTAGTGTTTCAACCCTCCATTTTCCTTTCTTTCTTTCCTTTTGCCAAAATCCAGATCTGTCTATTAATATTATTTGTACTCTCAAGTTTCTTTGCCTTTTCCAAGTTTTGATTTATGACTGTGGGTTAAATGAATTTTCTTACCAGTCTTTCATCTCGACCTCACCCTCCCGTTTAGTTGTTTTGGCTGGAAGCCAGGTTCTTGTACAGCCATGTTACCATGCTGCCTCCCCTACTCCGATTCAGAGGGCAAATTTCTGACCTGTGAGGGACCTGTTGCTTCCCCCTGGGTCTGATGATACACTGCCCCTTCTTCGCCCCCCCCCCCCTCCAGGGGGGTTCTGATCAAAAAAAGGATCCCTGGAATTGGTTTGTCAGACAGGGTTCATGTGAGGCTCTTCAGGCTCACATCCCCCACATCTGTCCAGCTGGAGAACTTCCTGTCGAATCCAGGTAAAGGTCCATCTTAAGCTTTTGCAGGAGCAGAAGATCTATGACAGCCCAGTTAAACAACCAATTAGCATTATTCTTATGAGGATAAAAAAGATCTAAAAGAATTGAGACAGGTGACAAATGTTGGTGAGGTTCCTCCACAGTTTTACACCAACTGATAGCTGATTTCTGTCTATACGAATGTGATAAATCAAAGGAGGAAAGGAAAGTGGGCAATGGGTACAGAATATCTCTTTGTGGCTTCATAGTGACTCAGAGGTATAGCATCCTTGGGCAGGAAGCCTAGCCAGAAAAACATATCACCTGGGGAAAGCTAGTGGCTTCATAATCCACTTTGCACCTAGCCAGATTCCACGTAGTCCTTGCCACTTCTTCTTATTCATTTATTTGTTAGATTTCCTTTCCACCGTTCAAGGCAGCATGTTCTCCCTCCATCATCCCCTCCTCCATCATCCCCTCCTCACCCCCCACCCCCATAATAAGTAGGCTGGACCAAGAGAGTATGCCTGGCTCAAAATCACCCAGTGAGCTTCCCAGTCTGAGGGTTGACTTGAACCTATGGTTTCCCAGTCCACCATTTCCATCACTGGGTCACACTGCACCCCTCCCCAAAGGAGTTATGCCTCCTGGTATTTCAGAAGTAGATTAGGAAAAATATCTTAACACCAAGGATAAGTAAATTTTGCAAATAATTTATGAGAGGGTTCAGTGACTTAATATGATCACATAGCAAAACATGGAATGTTCCGGTGCATCCTTATTTGGCTCCCTTGGTTTATCCAAAAAGCTGATCCTCTGCTACAGTCTTGAGTCTAGAAATAATAGTATTTAAAACATAAAATGTTATTAAGAATTTTATACAAAAGGCACTTATACAATTTGAACATAGAACAGCAGCTCTCAAGCATGGAACACATAGTAGGATTGAAAAATGCATTTTAAGATTTTACCAGCTTCAGTCGGCCAGTTTTTATTTATTGGTGAAATGAAATCTAAATAGAAAGCATGTGGGATTGTTGTTACTTGCAGAAATGAAACTATATATTCTCTGTAAATAAGTGAAAGGACATGCAAACCTATTTGCATACTGTATATACTCGAGTATAAGCCTAGTTTTTCCGCCCACTTTTTGGGCTGAAAAAAGCCGCCTCGGCTTATACTCGAGTCAGTGAAAAATTTGCCCGAAATGGAGGAGAAAAAGGGGCGGGGCCATGCCGCTGGGTGACACTCGTGAATGGCCCAGTGCCCGTGAGTTTCCCCTCCCTCTGTGTCAGTTTGCCGCGCAGCGCGCACCGCACCATCCCCCCTCCTCACGTTCTAATGTAATGCAGGGCTGTCTTACGATTCCCCTTCCTCCCCCTCCTGCCGCTCTGCAACAATGTCCCACCTCCTCCTTGTTATGGCAAGCAGCCACATAGCGATGTCCCACCTCCTCTGGTACAGTGATCCAATGATAGGAATCACTGTGCCGTGTGTCATAGGAGGCGGGACATCGCTCCCGCGGCTGCACGGGACATCATCATCACAGCGGGACATCAGCATCATGAGGTGAGTGAAGTATTTCATTGAATACACCGCTAGTTTACTGTTTTTCTTTGAAATAAATATTCAAAAACATTATTGGTATCTATTTTTATTTTTGAAATTTACCGGTAGCTGCTGCATTTCCCACCCTAGGCTTATACTCGAGTCAATAACTTTTCCAGTTTTTTGTGGTAAAATTAGGTGCCTCGGCTTATATTCGGGTCGGCCTATACTCGAGTATATACGGTATTTTCTAATTTGGTTTATATGATTGACTTTTTTGTTGAATTTATATTTACCAGAAGGCTCCTGGATTGGGGCTGAAAGGCGAAAGCAGAAGCAATACACTCCATCCCGTATTTGGATTGCCCTGATAGACCGGTTCCACTGGAAAAACACATGATTGTCTTTTGTTTCATATTCCTGTCAGTCTCACTTTTAAGTGCTAATGTTGCCTTTTGAAGTGCAGTGAAACATGGTCTTTTTAATCATTCGTCAACTTGTTTGTTCTTTTGTTTAAAATGCTTCAGTTTCTATAAAGATTAAACAAAAGCCAGTGCCGTCCAATTGTTCTTTTTTTTAAAAAAAAAAAGCCTTAAATTTTAATCCACTAATGTTTGAGTAGCCTCTATAAACTATAACTCTAACAAGTTGCTATAATGTAAATAGAAACCTTGTTAATCTTTTCTATGCAATTTAATTTTTTTGTTAAAAAAAGTGAAAATACACATTTTCACATCATGCACCTCATAGTTCAATTCAGTCTTACTCAGCTACCTCTCTTTATGGTAGCTCATATTTTTACACTTTCTAATACTTGGATATGTTGCACGGTTTGTTTTTTGCAATTAAAGTTCTGGCTGCTCTTAGTGAAAGCTAGTGAAGTAGCAGCATACCAAGAAAGATAACTTATAGTTTATCAAGCAATTAAAAATTAGTCTCCGTTACCTTACCAGGCAAAACACTAATATAGGGATCGTAGTGTTTCACTGTGATCTTTTTCAAAATTAGTAGAATTTTGACCGTCCGTTTGGATTTAGAGAAATGTTCAGTGCCCCTTATCTTTTGTGGCTGTCTTTATTATTTTCCCACCCTCAGGGGAGAGGGGAAAAGGCCAGCATGATAGAGTGACTGGTTTTGTTTTTTTTAAGTAGTGAAACCTTTTCAGCTGACATTTGTAGTTGCTTCTCCACTAAACTGCCATTCAGCTAGACAGCGTCACTAGCATTTGACAGAAATGAGAATGGGACAGAGTGGTAATAATAGATCATTAATATGTGCACAATAGGTCATCAGCATTGCTGCGTAGCAATTATGCGACTTTGAAGAAAGCTTTACTTTAAAAACCAAACCGGTGGGTAAAATATGTGTATCTATTCTATCCTAGGTTGAGCAGAAATTACGACTATTATGAGCTTACATGAAGAGAGTAATGTCAGTCCAGGCTCTCTTCTAAATTGAGGATGTTCTCCCTGTTTTTTAATATTAATACTTATACACAACACTGGAGTTAGGTTAGAAAATTATACCATGAATTCCCATGAAGCTCAGTCCAAAAAGATGTCCCTTAGACTAAGAAAAAAAAGATGTAATTCTCATACTTGAGATAATGTGGGGGAAATCGGTGGGTAAACTTTCACAAATGTAAATTAAAGTAAAGAAACACACTCTAACAACACAATACTGTAAGCCTTGAAACCCCAAAAGGCAATTGCATCTTTGGATGCTTAATAATCTTTGGATGGCAGCTATACCTGTTTATGTTATAAACATGTTTGAGGTGGTATCATATTAGATTTTAGGATATCGTATCTCTGTTTACAATTTTATCGGATTTAATTATATAAACCAGTGTTATTATTTTTTTAAAAAAAATGAAGAACAAAAATATAACTGCTTTGGGCCAAATCAACTGAGATTTGAGTGAGTACAGAGCCAGAAAAAGCACTATATTGAATGAAGCACCATATTGAAAATTCATCCCAATGCCATTTATTTTATTGTTTGACATTAATTTGGGCTTTTCAGCTATTGATTGATAGTTTAATATCATCAATAATTTTAAAGAAACTAACCTTGACAATACATGTAAATTGTTATATATCGATTGCTCTACTTTTGCACTTAAAATAATTTACATTTCTTACTCAACTTGACAGAGTAACCCTGTGTACAAAACAAAAGTTCCAGAAGTTTTGATGCAGATATAAGGCAAATGTCTTTCAACTTATGCCACTTAAAATTGGGTAAAATTACAACATACCTAAATGATGAACACAAATGTTTACAGAATAATCTGCTATTTTATTCCAGAGTCTTTTTGTGCATTGTTCTAGCTACTTAAGTCATTTGCATCCCTTAAAACACGGAGTTAAATCATTCTGATAGGACCATTACTGTCTAAATGAAGCATATGAAACAGTTAACAATACAGTTTTGTGGGCAGCAGGAGTGACATTCACAACTGTGGCAAAGTCCGTATGGCTGGAGACAAAAAAGTGTATAATTCGGCTTTCAAAAAAAAAAGTTGCTAGAGGTGTCAATAGGACGAGGTGTACCCTCAGGCTAGGCAGCTGGTGTCTATATGCTTTTTGTTTATCAGTTTCTGGTTTTCGTACCCTTTAGGCCCACAGATGAAATAATTGCTCCTACAGGGTCAACTGCTGGTCGAAGCAAAGTAAGAAAAGACCTTTGCGTTCAACTACGTCAGCCGTCATTTTAGCGCAGCTGGCACCTGCTACTGGTGCACAGCAGGAGGGTTAAAGGTCAAAGAGGCAGTTGTTCTAAACTCAGTGATGGCTTAAAGGGACTTGTAGATTAATCTGCTTTATTAACTTCCGTATATTAGATAACTATTGCTGTGAATGAAAGCATGTCTTTCTGAATAAGTACTATCACCTCTTTCCCTTTTAAATTGGCTTTTGAGTAATGAATATTAAATAGAATGCGTTTCAAGGGTAATTAAATGAAAACATTAGGATGCTAGTGTTTGCATCTTATTTGTAACTTTGTTGCATATTTATAATGCACTGCTTGATTTTGATAGTACATTTGGAGGAATACTAAGTGCAAAGAATTTAAGAAATACAGTTCCTTCCTGTTAACTCGGTAATGGGAGCTTTCTCTGTAGGTTTTTTTGATGAAATTATAATTCTAGTAGGGCTGGCATGGCAAAATTTGTTTTGCTTTACTTGGGTCTTCTTTTACAAGTTTATTTCTCTCCTCTGAAGATAATGAAAAGTTTGAAACAGTCAAAGCTATTTCCATTTTGACTCCAGAATACAATGGATGTGGCCAAATGGCAAGTTGAACATTTAACTGAATTCTACTTCAGCTGTTGACCATACTCCCCTGTTTTAAAACAACTAATCTGCCTTCTGCCTTCCTCTAAAAACAAAGATTGTTATTTATTTTGTAAAATGTATGTAAGAGATTTCATATTCAGTGTCTGAAAAACAAATTGCAATGGAAGATTGCATCTTTCATTCCTAGACAATTTTAATTAGCTGACCATTGTTGAATATTTTTTTCTGTTTTAAATGGAGCCGTTCTGTATAGGTGACATCATCATATAGGTAATACATAATCAATTTCTGATTTAAAAAGCCTATATTAAATTTATGGAAACAAGTATTTTAAGTTATTCTTATATTACACTTCATCCCACTACCTGTCTCTCTTTCACTCTCAGAATGAATAAGAGTTTAAAGTGAAATCTGCTGAATCTGTCTGCTGAATCCCTTAAGTAGGGATAAGTGATCTATGTCTCCAAGACTACAAATTTCCCATGAATATTTTTGAGTGGTTTTTGAACTTTGCCAACTGTGATCCCCCTTAGGCCATTGTATAGGAAATAAGGAGAGAAGGAAGAAACAATATATATATATATAATTTAAAAAAGCAGCCATACCTATTTATGTTCCTCTGTTTATAGCAATAGCAATAGCACTTGGACTTATATACCACTTCACGGTGCTTTATAGACCTCTCTAAGCAGTTTACAGAGTCAGCATATTGTCCCCAACAATCTAGGTCCTCATTTTACCCACTTCAGAAGGATGGAAGGCTGAGTCAACCTTGAGCCTGGTGTGATTTGAACTGCCAAATTGCAGGCAGCTGGCAGGCAGCAGAAGTAGCCTGTAGTACTTCACTCTAACCATTGCAGCACCACGACTCATATCCCACCAAATTGTTTCTCAACCTTGGGAACTTTAGATGTTTGAACTTCAACTCCTGGGATTTCCCAGCCAGCATGTTGAAGTGAGAGTCCACACATTTCTCAATGTTCCCAAGGTTGAGTAGTGTCTTAGCTTGTATTTATTGAATAAGATACTGTAGGATTCCATAACTTGTCTGACATCCTTGTTTCTTTCTTTGCATTACATAAACTATGAATGCTGGTGTAGAGGAGGACTCTGCTGCTGAGTTATGTTCGGTATCTGTGGGGTTGTATTGTCATTGGAGCAGCAAAAATAGAAGCCTTTGTTTAATTTATTTCATATGAATTCACAGAAGGTCAATCAACTTTCTTTTGCCATGAAGAACAATATTCTGTTCTGCAGTAAACATTTTCATGAACATCAGCTAATCAGAGAAATCCAAGAAGATGAACACATTAGTATAGTAGTTACAGAGAAAAGAAATATCCAGGAAGATTTAAATCCTTCTGTTAGATAGTAGATATGCAAAATTATGTGGAATTATATGAAATGAAAAAATATGATTACTTTTTATTGTGCAATATGTAGGTGTGATTGCCAACTTCATGGTGTCTGTATTTCATCTTTTTGATTAAGTACCTCAGCAGTCATTTTATGAGAATATTGCAAGTTGCAAGTTTGTCACAGGGCAAGTTTTAGAACAAAGTGTTTAAAAAGAGTTTTAAAGCAAAGACACTATAAGTGGATGCATTGAGAAATGCAAATTTCCAGCATGTCTCCTAAATACTACCTTGCTTAATGATGATCCTTTGGGAGCCTCTTTGCTCAATAAGAAATTTAAAACTTAGGCAGATCTGCTAAATCTTATTAAGCATCATAGGTTTTAGTAATACTTAGTTGTATATAAGAAAGTGAATAAGTTTAAAAATTGATTCCAAATAAGAATCACTACAAAGTAAGAACTTATGAGATGGGCAGGAAAAGTAATCCCCACATTCTTTCTCTTCCTACTCTCGATTTGAAAAATGTATTCCACAATATTGTACTTTAATTGAGGCGCTGCATTTAATATCAGCCCAGCCAGATGATCAGCTGTAGTCCAGAGTACCTGGAAGGTGTCATCCTGAAAAACTTGTAGTTTCAGCAGCCTGATAAATATAATCTTTTTCAGAACAATTTCTAATAGAAAAAAGTAGAGAAGTTCCTTTGCCATTATCATGTACTGAAAAAGGATGGCATAGATTCTGTAACCAGTTATGAGTAAAATGGATAAGAGAGGTTCCAGCAGAAGTTTAGGGACAGATACAAAGTGATTGGTTGTCTAAAAACATGTTTTTCTATGACCCTGCTGCCAAGTCCATTATTAGAAAAGGCATGATAGGCTGGTCTTCAAAAGAATAGGCTGCCTGTACCTTTTCTTCTCTCAAGAGACCCTTGTAACGGATTATGTTTTTTCCCCTTCTCATTAATCACATGATACTGATTTTCCAAAGACACAATGCTCTTCAATCCCTGGAAATTCAGGGTAGACACATTGGGAGTAATTTCAACAAAGGCTTATGCTTGCATTGCCCAAAGGAGAAAAATGTTTGACCAGTACCTCAAGTTCATCATAACCTCCAACATGTAGCATTTATGCACTGTCAGGAAATGACTTCTGTGAATTTTCAGGTTGAAGAATGCCAAACAACACCCCAATCGACTATTCAGCGAATCCTTTATGCCATCAGTTATTCCAGCCTTGCGGGAGAAAAATCTGCACATTGAAAATCACAGATAGATACAAAGTTTGGAAATGTCTGTCAGTTGTTTTGCTTACCCAAACAGTTTGGGTAGAATTTTGAATAGATAAGAGCAAAAAGGCAAAATAATAATAATCTGATTTTGTGTTGCTTCACAATGAATAGCATCATGAAGCAACACAAAACCAGCAACCAGAACTAAAATAAATAAAATAAAGTGACCTAGAACTAAGGAGAAATTTCCTAACTATGAGAGCAATCAACCAATGGAGCGATTTGCCTTCAGAGTTTGTGGATGCTCCATCACTGGAGACTTTCAAAAAAGCAATTGGACAACCATTTATCTGAAATGGTATAGGATCGTGATGGCAAACCTGTGGCACATACAGAGCCCTCTCTGCGGGCATGCAAGCTGTTGCCCCAGCTCAGCTCCACTGCGTATGCACGCGTGCCTCCCACCGGCCAGCTGATTTTCAGGTCTCTGCGCATGCAGGAAATATGCATGCATGCACAGAGGGTGGAGACATGCATGTGTGGGGGCAGGGGTTGCGCATGCATGCGTGGGTGGGTGCCCCCCTCACCCCATTTTTGGTCCCAGGAAGCTTCAGGGAGGCGGGGGGAGAGCAGGGAGGGTCACGTATGCATTTGCTGGGGCGGAGCACATGGGGGTGTTGCACGCACATTGCATTATGGGTGTGGGCACGCACATGTGCTTTTGGCACGCAAGGACAAAAAGATTAGCCATCACTGGTATAGGGTCTCCTGCTCAAGCAAAGGGTTGGACTAGAAAACTTCCAAGGTCCCTTCCAATGATTATTCTATGTTCTATGCATGTGGCCCAATCTTCACTTTCATAAGAGGAAGTCTCAGCAATATTCTCTTGAGCTGAGTTAACACAGCAGCAAAAGCACCTAAGTCTTGTCTTATTATAAGCTCTCTCTCTCAAGACTTGTTTTTATGTGCAGCAGATGGATTATAGCTATCGTTTTTAAGGAAGTCACACTTCTATTTCCTGCCTTCCCATTTCAGATGGATTTACGTTCAGATTAAAGATTTGCTTTAATACCTTGTCAGCTCTTTCAAGGGCTTGCCAGCTGTCAATATTGTAGTTTCTGTAATAAAATGTAAGGATGATAAACTACTAGCTTTTTAATCAGTAAAGAAATACCATTACATATTATTTGATAATGTAAACTGAGAGACATAAGTCTGAGCGTTATTTTCTAAATGTCTTCCTGAATCAAGGAAGAAAATAATTGGGAAGTGCAATTATAATTGCCTTATATCTGGTCTGATATTTTTTTCCCATCTCATCCAGAAGTGAGCAGGTTTGGGCAATCTTTTCTGCATAGTTATACAAATGCCAGTCTCACTATTCCTTTTACACTCCCAGGAACCCTTTGCAGGTGTGCCTGTTATTTTCTTGCTATGATAATATCAGTAGAAAAAAGCCATCTCAGTTACATTAAAGTTATTTTAACCTCAACTATGTAGCATTGTCGGAAGAGTAGAGTCCTTTAAGATTAAAGCCTTGGTGTGCTTTGTCTTTCATCCTTTTAATTAGAGATGCTAGGTTTTCTGCATTCAAAATACATTTTAAAAAAAAGTGATAAGCAGAGATCATTCTCACACAAACAGAACAGATAGATAGATGGAGAGACCAGAACTGGATGTTACTGAAAATTTAAAAAGAAAACATAAGAAATGCTCATCCCGTCCAAAAGAGTTTCAGTTTCAACCCTTTATATAAAGTCAGGAGAAACAGGAACAAGAATTTGAACATTGAATATAGTGAAAGTAAAACATGCATTTGATATAGAGCTACCACTGAGATTCTTTCATAATGGCTTTTTAGCTTTTCTATAATACACAAGAAATTCTTAAATTTCTAATATTCATTTGATTTTGGTCTAGCTTGCTAGGGAGAAGTCTGATAGCCATGTCCTTTTCAAGCCCAGTCCTTTTTCAGTATAAAGGTAAATGTGAAGGTTCCCCTTGCACATATGTGCTAGTCGTTCCTGACTCTAGAAATAAAAACATACTTTTAAGCAATCTATTCATATGGTTTTACTGGGAATTCTGGGAACTGCAGTTCCAATACATCTTGGATGTAGGAAAGATGGATAGTTTAAAGACGTAAAGGTCAAATTATATATTGCTTGCAAATGATATGCTTCATATTACTTTCTTGCAGAAAACAAATACTCAATGTGGAGGAGTGATTGCATCTTTTCTTTAAAAATACAGATTTGGATCCTGATTCTGGAACAAATAATTTGAGGAATGGCAGATTAGTGAGCAGGAAAAAGAGCTGGATTGTCTATTTTCTCTGATCTAAATTGCCTTCTCCTAGCTATCATATCTTTTCCATTTCAGAAAGGGATATTAGCTCATATTTTTGCCCTAAATTGTGTGCATTGTGTGCACAGCATTGCTTTAATGCAAATGAAATGTTTTTTTAAAGAGCAGGTAGACAACATGTTGTTTTTAATTAATTTTGAGGACCTCTGAAGCTACAAGAATGTCTTGCAAGTGTTGAAAGTTAAAAAGAGGACTTCAGGTTTTTTACTCCTGTTTTAAAATTGTAAAGAGGACAAAGGTCCTTCAAAGATATAACAGATTGTATTGTACTTCTTCTTTGTGACAGTTTGTCTCCAGTTTTCGTGCCTTAACATCAAACCACAATTCCATTAGAGAAATGTTTTTTTTTTTTAATTAAGGATCCTAACTTTGTCCTTCTTCCTTTGCTTATTCAAATAACCAACCATTAAGTGGTTCTATTGTTCAACCAGTTCTTTCATTAATTTGGGAAGAAAGGACAAAAACTGATAGTGATTGCTGTTGTTTTTTCCTCTTCCATTCTACTTATCTATGTTCCATTGATAGATTTGCTTTTTGCAAATCTAAACCTTCTGAATTGCAATTCTTTTTGAATCCATTGTTTACCAACTCCTTCCCACTTACTACTGTATATCTGTGTGAAAATATAAATAAAGTGCTGCTTAAAATAAAGACTTCTTATATCTAAAGTGGTTTACAGAACTTAAACACACCTCCCCACCCCCTCTTTTAGCCATGGGGATCCAAGAGTGGTATACAGCCCTTGGGGTGGCTGGTGCCTTGAGGACTCCCTCTTCATCTTTTAACAATATTTGTATATTTTTCATTTGTTTTATGCTCTCTTTTATTGTAAATCTACCAGTCATTTATATAGTGAGCTGTATGGTGTATAAATTTGATTGGTTGGTTGGTTAGTTGAAATCAGCTTATTAGCTGGTTTGACTTCAAGATGACATAATATTGTTTCTCAAGATTTACACTGGAAATTTTTCATTATCCCCTATAAAATATTCTCTACTTTGGTACAAAGGTCTTTATTTATATGACAAGTTACAATTGTACAAGGTAATGCAAGATGGAGTGCCACTTTTATTTTTATATACCTTAGAAACAAACGGATGAGACAAAGGTTACAGTTAGACTTTTTCTCTGAGTATTAAAGGTGCTAAATTCAATAATGGTTCCATATGTACATTCTGTTGGGTCCATCTTGCCCAGTATTGTCTGAGACACAGGCAACAGATTTCCAAAGCCTCAGGCAAAGGAATATCTTTACCCCTGAGATCCCCCCCCCCACATTTTTTTTAAAGTTGCCAGGGATTGAAATTGAATCTTCTTCAGTCTGCTAAGACGGTTTGGTTTTGTTCTGTTTTGTTTTGTTTTTGCCTGTGTTGATTAGAAGAGAAATGTTTCAGCTCAGAGCTGGACAGATTTCAGGCTTGAAGGACCAAGGTTGATTGAATAGGGATTGAGTGCAAAATAGCAAGAACAATAGAGAATTACACATTTTATGTAAAATTGTCATTTTATTTTCTTCTATGAAGATATTGGACAAACTCTACAGGTTTTTTGTAAATTCCCAGAAGACTTCCAATAGATACTTTTCTATCATCTGTTACCTGTCATAAATATTTCCTGTAGGTAGGAAATTTCAGCATCAAGAGTGTTTAAATTATTGGGGAAATTTTAGGAAATTATTGATGAAATAAACAAACCTTATTTCTTGATTCTCTGATAATAGGTATAGAAATAAACATGGAAATGTAAGAGAGTGAAGGTTTTTTTTTTGGGGGGGGGGGAATTAACATACACTTTAATGACCAAAGAAGCTTATAGCTAACAAACAGGTCAATTGCAAATTAATCTGTTTCAGGAAATATTTGCCAGAAGCCATTGTTACTTGCCTATAGATGAAGTGCTTCATTTTGTTTACTGTGTATGGAATTCAGGTATGAAATTGGTTGCTAGGATCATAGAAACATCATCAGATACTTACATTGGCACTATATCATGTGAGTCTTATCTATTTTCTGAAGTGCTATACCAGTGAAGTCCAGTGACTGCTGGGGGCTTACCTTCCCTGTACTATATATATTTGTTGTAGAGGTGCTAACGACATCTGTCTCTTTCAACCAATTTTCAAAGAAAAGTCAATGAATTTGAGTCTCTTTCAAAATCTACTTTGCCCCGGTCCTAGACTGCATGGAGTTCCAACCTCCCATAACCAGTGTCAATCGATTAAATAAGGTTGCTCGGTGATGAACAATGTGTGGGAACTATACACAGCAGTTTGTGATTGATGCAATTGTTAATATATACTAATAGGGAATTGAAGAATGGAGTGCTGAACATATTAAACTGTCTCATACTGATTTATATCATACAGGTCTCTATCCAAGCTGGTCTTTGAGGTCCTAAATAGAGTTTTCCTAGGCTTGTTTGTGAACAGTACCTAGCCTGTCTAACTTGAGGAGGTTACCCTGAGATGCTTAACACAAACTATATCAGAGTCACTCTGTGATGGAGATAGGTGGTTTCTAAATAGTGTGTGTATGTGTGTGTGTGAGAGAGAGAGAGAGAGAAAGAGAAAGAGAAAGAGAGAAAGAAAGAATATGGGCTGCTCCTGAGACGGAAGTTTACTTACAGTGATCAGTACATGAGGATCCACACTGCAGAAGCTGTTATTTTTATTTCTGTTTCAGCTAGTGATAGTTTGGGTGAAGAGCTTGAACTTCTTTGCTAATTGTGAACGATGACACATGATATGCTTTTACATCTTTATCATACTGGGTAGGAATGAGAATATCTATACACAGCGATTAGAAGTACAGTAATCTGATTAGGCTGGAAGGATTATAAAATGCAATGTTAATAGGGTGCACTAGGAGTATTATTTACATGGTTGCAATAAAAAAAAATTACCTTTTATACTCTGCTAATGACATGTTTGGCTTCAATTCTCCCACATATCTAAAGCTTCAACTCTATTTTACCAGAGAAACTGACCTTTTTTTCTGGAGTAAAAAGACCTACCTTTCATCAAGGTTCAATCCAGAGGGCAATGCTCAATTCTGGATCATTCACCTATGAAAAAGACAGGCAATAAATTCAAATTTTTCATTTCCTTCAAGTTTTCTTGACTTGTGAACTATTCAAAAAACCTTTTATCATTGTTGCCTTCATCTGAATCTTTTTGAATTTGTTGGTACTTCCATAAAATATTATACTCAAAATTAGACATGGCATGTGCTCTCCCTCTCCAATGTCTAAGTGGAGCAAAAGAAAGCTCCATTATTATCTCCCTTATCTTGTATATTGAAAAGCAATGTACAATGGCATCTTTCTCCCCTCCTCTTTTATAGCAAAAACATCAGAGTGCTAACTCAGGTTTAAAATGTTCCATGTTAATCCTGTTCATACATACGCACACCATAAATGTTCATTTGTTTCTAAATTTTGTTCATATTCTCCATTTATTACAATTTTTCCCAAAATCGCAGGTTTGTCTCCAATTCATCATAATTAGTTTCCTGAAACCTATTACAAACTTGGAACAATGGCCTGCTACAACATCTGGATTGTCACTTTTCCTCTGAGTTGGTATCCCTTTGTGGAATAGCCTACCCTCCATGACACTCCAGGTAGCCATGCTAACCTGACTCTTAAAAAACTCACTTTGGACTTTAGCGAAAGTCTAAAAGTCTCTTAATGATTTTTTAAAATATTACTTATAAAGAACATTCAAAACAGATTTCTAATTCAGGTTTGGTAAATTCAAATTATGATTCCAATAGAAATGAATTTAGGCCAGCTGGACAAATTATTCTGCTGTTACTATGATATGTAAGTTTACCCATCCCTGTTTTTATTTCTATTCTGGCTTTTTATTTTAGTCTAAATATTTTTATTATTACATTCCATCTTGGAGATATTTTCAAATAAAATATATAAATACTTTGTTTACATAATTTATGCAAAATACATAAATTTAATTTTTGTGAGCATCTTGCTTTATCTGCAACACAGTCTTCTATGCAATTATATATTCCTGTTATTTTGGAGACTGGTGTCTAAGTAAATGGGTCAGCACCTGGCTAGTTTCTTTTTTTTTTTTTTGCATCTACCTTGTGTTGCTTTTAATATTTTATCTGAGTTAAAAAAAAAGTTTATAGTTCAGCTTGGCTAGTTATCCACCCTGTCAAAATCACAGGCCAGCAGCAATCTTTGAATTCACATTTAGCTTTGTATTAAGCTCATAATAAAGGGGAGCAAGACAATTCTTGTGTGTGATGTTCTCCTCTTAAATTTATATATTTCTTTCAAAGCAAACTATATTACTGGAAAACTTCAGAAAATTGGGCAAAATTAGAAGCTGATACACAAAATCAGATATTCATTCAGGGCCATTTTACATTTCATGGGTAATCACAGTGAGCATTTTATCTCGTAGACCGTTGGACGCTAGTATTGCAGATGAAAAGCAATGGCAGATTTTGAAGATTATGAATTCTGCTTTAGATTCAAGCCATTGATGCCTTGCCTACTATTGCCTGCTCATGCTCTTGCCTACTGTTGCCTGAAATGCTTTAACAATGAAAACGCTGCAGAATGAAACAAGCACTCTGTTTCACTAAGCAGCTTCTAAATTCTATACACCAGAGACAAATTTTAAGCTCTTATCTAAGATTAGTTGGAAATGAAGCCAGCTTAAGAAGCCACCATCCAAGCCAATTTCAAAATAGACAATGGAATTGGCCAGTACTCTGTCCAGACAGAGGTAACCACACCTCCAATTTTTGAATTCTTAATCTCTCCCACTTGTGCTGAAAAGTAAGCACCAGTAACTTTCCTTTCCTTAGGTAGGTCTTTAAAGACTTGCCATTTCGATTTGCATGAGCAACAGCTTCCAAGAGACATAGATTCATACATTTGGAAGAGATCTTCAAAGTCATCTAGACCAATCCCTTTACACTTTTCAGTGATCCATCAGTAGAGAGGAAACTATCATCTCAATATATGAGCCTTCAGCTTGAAGGGTAAATTGGAATCATAGAAGAAAAAACCTTAAAGTTTCTTCATCTGGAAATCTTCAGGTCTCAGTTTAAATTAGCTTTGTTCCATTGAAACTAAAATAAAGAGACCAAAGTAACTTTCCCCCCATAAATCCCAGGGGGTTTATATGGTTTGGGCTCTTAGATTCTTTCTTTCTTTCTCCTCCTCAAACAAACATTATGATTCCAATGAGTTAGCAGTTAGCTAGTTAGCAGTTAGACATATACCGCTTCATAAGGCTTTCAGCCCTCTCTAAGCGGTTTACAGAGTCAGCAACTTGCCCCCACAGTCTGGGTCCTCATTTTACCCACCTCGGAAGGATGGAAGGCTGAGTCAACCTTGAGCCGGTGAGATTTGAACCGCCGAACTGCAGCTAACAGTCAGCTGAAGTGGCTGCAATACTGCACTCTAACCACTGCGCCACCTCGGCTCACAGTTTAACTATTCCCAGTTTCATTGGTTTTGGTGGCAACAGGGCGCCATATACAGTAGAACCTCTGGTCATGAACGCTTCTGACCACAACCAAATCGTGGTTTGTTTGTTTTCGTAAGGGCCAAATTTCCTGTTGTTCGTTTACAAACAACAGCGTTCCATTTGTGGCCGCTGCATTAATTTTGGTTAGGTTTGGGTCGTGACCAAATCGGGTTGTGATTAAAGTTATGGAATGAGTAGATCAGAGGTTCTACTGTAAATTATGATGATCCAAGACTTTGTGGCGTGCATTTGTGTGGAAATTAAAAGGAGTACCTGGAAGACATAAAGGTCAGCTGGTTAGTTTTGTTTCTCCTGCCTCTGGTTAAGAGTAGTTTATAACCTGGGCAGGCTGAAAGTGTTTATAACAATTGGAAAGGAAGCTTGATTCTTAGCAGTATCTAGTGCAAAGCTGGATCGAGTGAACCCAGAGAGAAGTTTAGATGGCTAGCTAAAGCAGTGGATTTCTGGACCTGGTCTACCAGCTGCCCCTTTTAGGAAATTACTTACTGGAGAAGAATTCATCATTTTCTCCCCACCCCGCCACCCAACAGCTGCTTCTCCATTTTCAGATTTTCCACCGCAGCTAAAATGGAATTACTTTCCCTACAATTTACGAGACCTTTTGCCACAATGTCCTAAGCATGTTGTTGAAGTCCAACAAGCTAAAGATATCCTATATGTAGCCAGAATCTGAGACCGTTAAGTCTATGTCCCCAAATAAGGAGCTGATTTAAACAAATTATTGCTGGGGGGAAATATTGTATTTAAAAGATTGTGGTAGGAATTAGTCAGAGATGTTCCCAAGGTTTTTTTTTTTTTTTCCAGGTAAATCACCACAATGGGTGAATTAATAGATGGAATGCCAGAGCATTCATATACAATGTTAAAGCAACAAGAAGTATATTCTTTTTTTTATCTGAGCTTTTGTAGTAGATTTTATATCAAAATAATGTAGAAATGTTATTTTTCCATGGGCAAATTATTAAAATTATTTTAATATTGGGGTATGTATATAGAGCAAAGGCATTTTAGCATATTTCATACACAATCCATTGTGTCCCTTTATTTTATAAAAGCTATGAGCGTGGACAATGGCTTGCTCTCCACATGTACTGACAGCAATAAAGTAAAGCCTTGCTTTTATTCTACAGTGTACTTTTTGTGCTGAAGTTTCAAGTAATCTTTGATAATTTCCTTGTTCTGAGTGATTTGCAGGGCTCCGAATATCTCTTTTCATTTAGTGAAACATGTTGTTTGACTTATTCTTGGGCAGTTATTACAGTCTGGCTTGCAGTGTGTGGTTAGTTCTCTAGGGACTCAGTTCACTGTTACTTCTTGGCCTTGGAAAAATAATTTAAGGTTTTTTCCCCATTTTCTTTGTGTTTGATATTGGGTTGGATGCTTTATTTATAACAGTAGTATGTTACAGCTTAATGGACAGATTTTATAAGTGTAATACTCTAAACCTGATTAAGCATTATCTGCTGTTTGTGCTAAAGGGTACTGTGCTGTCAATGTGAGTGTTCTGCCTTCTTTGCTTGTTTATTTTATACTCTTTTGGAGGCAGGTGTTTAAAATTTCAAAGCAAATTATGGACAATGATAAAAGTGCCTTCAAAATCTTTAACTGCATCCTGCCCAGAATTGATCCGGTATCTCTTAATAGGCTGTGCAAATATTTATCTGAAGGGTAACAATGTGATTACTGACTGATTTAGGAATAATCATTTTTTACAATTCCTCGTCTATGAATTCTCTCTTTAATATTTTGTATATTCCAGAAGAGCTTTGCTGTCTGTTTTTTAAGCCTCATACTAAATCCAAATTCCAGCACTGTGGTCAAAGATGTATAATGAGCATATTAAATATTTCAACACATACTTTTTTTCTGAAGAAAATTCTTTCTTTCTTTCAGATGATGTCCATCCTTATGAACACTATAATTTTTGAGGATTGTAGAAATCAATGGTCTGTATCAAGACCACTCTTGGGTCTCATACTCCTCAATGGAAAAGTAAGTATCCCATAGCTATAAATGGCACGTCTACTTGTAGACATAGCACTGAATTCTGCTAAAAAAAACCTGAATTCTGCATCCCCTTTTAAGGGAATCTGAATAGAAATGCTCAAAAAGTGTAAACTTGAACTCATGATGTCCTGTTCTGATAGCAAAAGCTGTTGAATCCATTGCCTTCCTTGAATATAAGATAAGCATACATGATTTGTCTAAGATGAGCATCATGACACTTGGTTTCTGAACATTAATTTCCACATTTACAAAATATCACAAGACATTGTCTGCATTTTATAGTTGTTATTTCTATTATTTTATTGTTGTGATAGCTCACCAAAATTTCCATTATATTAAGAGCTGCTGGGAGATTGCACATCCTCATTCATCTCCAGTAATAGATCATCCATTGGGAAGTTTCAATCCTAAATTTCAGTGGAGGTCAAAGTAGGTTCTAACTCAGATGGCATCAACTAGTGCCTGTTATTATGTAGAACAGAGGAGGGTGATCAACAATTCCTATGAGAACTCCTAGAGCTGAGATGTTGTATGTTGCATCTCAGAACAGTCTTGCTCTTCCGCAGTGATAGAAGCAAAATCCAATAATACAAATCAATTACTCGTGCTAAGCAAGAATTAAAAGAGGAACTATAGATGATTGGTTAGCAGCAATTTGAATTTATTATGACCTGGCTGGAAAGTTTGATCTTCAGGATTGAAAGCATATTTTTCTTAAGAAATTATCATTTGTAATTTGATATCATCCTGTAAAGTAGCAACTTGGCCATCAGCCCATACTTTCATATAGTATTACCTATGTTATGGAATTGTGATCTAATGAGGCCATGCCATAGTTGATCAGTATTGCACAATATTTTCTCTTAAATGTTTCATATTGATTGTTGAATAGTTCTGTAAGATTGGAGATGATCTCACATACTCAAGGTAGCCTCTTCATTTACTCTTCTGCTTTGCAAATAAGTGTCCTTTCCTTTCCTTTTATGGAGCAACCAGGCTCATTGTATACTCAGTGTATGCACAAACCTGTTTTAATATTTTGATGTTGATATGTATTTAGCCCAAATCTTTGCTACACTTCATTTTGTTACTGTCCTGGGGATAATTCAGACTCTCTTATATAATGAGTGTTTTTCAAAATATTTCACCATGCTCTCCTGTATTCAATCAATTCCCCGCACCTGAGCCTCGCAAAGAAAACAGTTCCCAACAAAAATTCTGAAGTTTCCAAGCTACCATTAAAACCTTTGGGTGGTTTTTAGCCATTGAAACTCGGTCTTGGTGGCTCCAGTATTTTTCATATCATTGGGTTTTGCGAGGGTTGCACTTGGCATCTGGACTTCAAGCCGAAGTTGGATAACAGAAAGAAACCTGTTTCTTTCAGTAGAGTACAATACAATATCAGCTATTCTGTACATGTACAAGCTTGCAGCAGATGCTAAGGGATTGTTTCTGATGATATTGACCTGGAGTGTTCTCCATACTTCAATGCAAGTTTTGACTTTATTCCAAATCTATTTATCTCCTGGGCAGTCACAAGTGGCAGTGCATTACTGCTTTGGAGAATGAATTGTCTATACAATAAGATGGTGCTGGGAAAATATAAGACACTAAGATTAGCAGCAGCCGCATACATTAAAATTCAAACTGAAATCCCAGCTCTGGTAGGAAACTAATAGAAGAAGAAAATATATCAAGTATAGAAGCGCCGTCTCATCATTCACCTGTGCTGAAGGATCCAATTTTAACCATATCCAATAGCACTGTCATTCATCTTCTTGGTGTATTATTGTGATTTAAATCCAAGCTCCATACGAGAAGCAGTTCTTTTAAAATGATTGAGAGGGAATAAGGGCAAATTCAGTGTTTAGAAAAAGTTTATGACATCACAATATTATCCTTTACAGATGGAAGCAATATTTCCTACTTTGGGAGGAAAACTAATCATTTTCTATCTGCCCCGAGTCACTGCATCATTATAAAAGGTGGAAATAAGTAGTCTTATGCATTCCCAATCTTGTTCTTGGCAACACTTTTGTTTAGCCAATGTCTCTGATTTATAGTATTAAATATTAGCCTGGCTCTATATTAATTATGTGGTTTTGATTTTAGCAGCTTTAGTGTAAGAAGGAATTAAATATTTCACAAGGAAATATAGCTGTGCAATCATGAATAGTAAGAAATATGAGACTAGCACAATTTTCCTTCTTCTGGAACAATATTGCATTCTAATGATCATGGCGCAGGTTCATTGTAAAATGTATCTGTATGGCATTATTTATCTACAAATCCTGAGCAGATTCTGAGTTTGCCTGAATTAAGAATGCGGTGTGGGGCCGGAGGACTTTAAGAAATCTATTTATTGAAGATATGGGTGACAACCAACAGCAAACGTGCTATGTGCTTGTAACATTCACTGCTACGTTTCCTTAAAAATCCAGTCGTATGGTAATTGGAGCCAGTTTATTTCAGTTTTGTTGCAAAATTAGATGCTATGTGGAGATACGTCTTTCTCAAGCCAGTGGCACTTTTGTGGAAGTACATTGCTTGATTTCCTTCTGGAAAATGTGCAGTGACAGGGAGGAACTCTGCCGTAGATTATATAATGAACTTTTCCATTTACATTGCTGACTTTAGATTATGGAAATTTATGTTCAACTGGAGGACACCATGTTGATGATGTGCTTGGTTTTTGGAATTATTATTGCTATTACAGCACATGTACTAATTTTCAAAATTTCTAATCTAGAAATATTCTAGGATATTATTTCTGGATTCATATTAATAAATCATTGTTCTTTTTTTAAAACTAAGTACAGTTACAAGAAGTCATTAATGCCATTCTACAATTAAATTGTAGAAGTGCTAAAATTTCCTATGTAGCTTGTGTGCTATATTACAGCAGTCCCCAACTTTTCCAGTATTGCAGATCCGGGGGGGGGGGGGTTTCACTTGCACAGCCCGGTTTCCAACAGGCCGCAGTCCAGTACCAGGCCACAGCCCTGGAGTTGGCCACTCCTGCTGTAGTGGTTTTATTGTTGGGTTGGGTACAGAAGAGATTCGGGTTCTGAATCTGCCTTTGGGCCATTCCCTCTTAACTCAAGCTACTCCACAGGGAGGTTGTATGAAGAATAAGTAGATCTTAGATGTGCTTAGATATAAATACATACCAAATAAAAAGAATGCTGCTGCTCTTCCTATTATTTAATGTATTACATAAACCATCTTTTAGAATTCTGCCTCCGACTTGGTGTCTTTCAATTTTTGTATGACTTAAATGCAACTAGCACTTTCTGGACTGTGCTCCATTAATCTTGTCCTTTTTGCCCTGTTGGCACTGGGATACAAGGGACCTACATATTTTCTCAAGCTGTTGTTTTAATGTGGCTTAATAGGTGAAAAATATCTATGTGAATGTCCCAGTGCTATAAGTTGGATTAAATCATCTTGAGACATCTTTCCCGCCATAGAACAGTATCGTCTTGAAAGGCAGTGGAAATTAGGCAATCATTCTCCCCAAACTGAACTGCTTTGTAGTCAGGGTTTGACAATCACTGATCCGCTAAATTCAGTCATTTTTATTGTATTATTTTGCCCATTGTCTTGTCAGTACTTCAGTGAATTAAGGGCAAGTTTGATAAACAGCCAGCCTTCTGAAAAGCAAGAGTTCCTTCATCAGTGCTTTAGAAACCTAATGGAAGGAGTCGAGCAAAACCTGCTGGTAAAAAACAGAGACAGGTGAGACAAACAAATATCTAAAGGTAAAATGATAAATTTTAGCATGCATTAACTTTCATTTTGAGGGGTTATACAACATACGTTAAAAGCTATAAATTCAGGTTTGTTTTATTACTTACTGCATTTATATTCTGCATTTTCTTGGAAAGCTTAAGGCACTGTCTTGCGGTTTGGGGGAGGGGGAGGAGGGGGATTTCACCTACTTCCTTCCACAGAAGAAATGCTGTGATGTCGGTTAGCCTGAGAAAGGACTGCCTAAAGCCATTCCAGGGAACTTAATGGACAACTGGGAAATATTTTCTCAAGAGGATGTATACTTCTGCACTGCTGTTTCTAACATGGGGTCTTTAAGCCTAATTTAAAACATCCTTCCTAAAATAGTTATAAAACCATATAAATGAATTCATGAATGGCAAGAGGAAAGAAATGTCTTCAACATCTATAGGTGCTCCTCAACTTACAACTGTAATCGAGCCCAGAGTTATAGTTATAAGTTATTGCAGTTGTAAGTCATCATATGACTGGACTCATGATGAGTTCAGCCATATGATGACTTACAACTGCAATTGTAAGCATTTTTTTGTAGCAGTCATTAAGCAAATCCATTAACCTAGTGGGCGGGTGTTATCAGAAGCCAGAAGCCAAAAGTAAAACCCAAAACTGGCAAAAACCTCCCAAAAAACATGGTTACATAACTCAAGATGCTGAAAACGGCCATACAGGTCAGCAGTCATGTCACCAAGAGGGGCTGCAGCCATTGTAATTGTAAAATTCGGTCCTAAGTAGCTTTTGAGGGATCTGTCGTAACTTCAGACAGTTGTATGTCAAGGACTACTTGTATTTAAAAGAATGTAGGCTCCTCAACATTTTGGGAGGAAGAGATGGGGGGGAGGGGCAGAGATGTATTCCAGAGGACTAAGAATACAAGCAAGAAGATCTGCCTTCAAGTGATTTCAAGTTGACATGCTGACAAAATGTAGCAAAGCTTCCTGTGAAGAACTTGGTGATTCAACCAGGTTTTTGATAGTGAAAGAAATCAGGCAGGTGTTCTCTGAAGCCTTATATATATTAAAAAAAACAAAACCATGGCTTGCCTAGGTAAATCGTTGGTACTCATTGAAGGTGCTTCAGTATGGATACATATGGGCATAATCAAATACCTAGAGCAGCTTCATCTTCTGAACCATATAGATTTAATATAGCATGAGATTGCAAGTACATAAACATCAGTGAGGTAGATAAACAGTCCATATTCGGAGAAGAATATAGTTGATATATTTGCCAAGTCTGGAAGTAGGTATTCTCGCCTTAAGGTCACCAGGACCTCCTATAATGACTCCAGAAGCCGGAATGGGACAACCCGCCACAGCCAACTCAACAGGGCCAACTTTCTGCAGGACAACTCACCATAGGACAACTTGCCACAGGACAATTCAACAAATACAAAAGTTAAATTAATTTCAACAGAACCCTGGCCAATAATAAAATAAAATCAATCCAGAAATAACAAGAGTTGCAATAATTTCAATGAAAATATGGTCACCGATAAGAAAACTGAATGAAGCGATTAATGCAACATTGAATTGTCCTGTGTCAAATTATCCTGTGGTGAGTTGGCCATGGCAAGTTGGCCAGGGCAACTTGTCTTAGAACCTCCAGTAGCACCCCAAAACTATATACCTTTTCTTTCTAAAGGGATGCAACTATTTAAAATAAGTGGCTTTTCCAATTTTCCAATTCCGGTATTCCTCCTAAGATCTCTATTAGTATCTCATTCCATTGGTCCAGTCACTTTACCTAGAGCAGTGTTTCTCTGCTGGCTGGGGAATTCTGGGAGTTGAAGTCCAGACATCTTCAAGTTGACAAGATTGAGAAACACTGACCTAGAGACTTGATTCAGAATATGGACATCTCTTTTTGTTCTACAGGACATGCATATGGGGAAAATACTACATTTTTAAAAAGTAAACCCCATGTGATTTCTCATTCTTTTATATTACATGTATATTATTATTCTCAACACTTTTCTGTAGAGCAGCTTCCCAGAAGTTATATAGCCTATTTTTGTTGTTCTCATAATATTTTAATGCAAGCGATAACATTGAAAAGTTTAACCGCATTGGCATTCAGCAGGTAATATAAGAAGTCGCCTGTAAGATGAATGATCACCTGGAAGTCATGTTACTTTGCTAAAATATTTCATTCTCTTTCGAAGTTAAATTCCCCCGATCCAGAGCCCTCCAGAAGAACAGCTGAATAATCTCTGGCCATTGACCATAGTACCTCAGACATATGAAAATGGTAGCTCAAAACATCTGGAGGCCATCTAGGTCCATGATGGTGAACCTATGGCATGCGTGCCAGAGGTGGCATGCAGAGCCCTCTCTGCTGGCACGCGCACCATCAACCTAGTCAGATCTCGGTGGCATTTGTTTCGTGAGCTTCTGTTTCCCTGCAAACGATGAAACAAGCTCACGAAAGAAAAATATCTTGCCTCTTGCTGTGCTGCCGGTGTTGGGATGCCCAGCCTCCTGCCCGCCAGCTGGTCTTCGGGTCTCTGCTGCACATGCCCGCACATGTCCACTTGCATGTTTACACATATGTATGTCCATGCATGTGCATGTCTGCACATGTGCGCATGTCCTCCTGTGCGCACCCACATGTCAGTGCGTGCACACGTTCATGCCTGCATGCACACCTTTCCATTTGGGCATGTGTGGACGCACAGTTTGGGCACTCGGTGTCTAAAAGGTTCACCATCACTGATCTAGATGTCCACACCTGCCATAGAAGTGATACAATTATTGCCTGGGAAGCAGCACTAACATTAAATAGCTGAAAATTTGTTTCCAGCGGTGTAATAGAAGGTTAAAAAGTCTAGTTTTTAATTATGGAGAGAAAATGTATTAAGTACCGTATTTTTCAGAGGATAAGATGCACCTTTTTCCCTCAAAAAAGAGGCTGAAAATCTTATACACTGAATACAGCATTTTTTGCCTCCTGAAGCCCTGCCCTCTTCACCAAAATGGCCGTGCAGAGCCTGTAGGAGGCTTTCAGAGAGACCCTGGGGGCTGGGGAGGGCAGAAATGAGTGGAAAATGGTCCATTTTTTGTTTAATTTTGGCCCCCCAGCCCCCAGGGGTACTCTATAAGCCTCCTAAAGGCTATGCATGCAATTTTTTGACAAAAAACGGGCCCGTTTTTTGCTCATTTGGGGGAGGAGCACCTCCCCAGGAGCACTCTACAAGCCCCCTATAAAGGCTATTCATGCCTTTGGGGGGTGGGGGAACAGGCTGTTTTTGGGAAGTTTGGAGAGTGCAAAAACTTTTTTTTTTAATTTGCGTCTTCAAAACTTTGGTGTGTCTTATACTCCGAAAAATATGGTACATAAGGAGCAATCACGTGGATTCAATTGTCAGTAAAGATAAGCATATACCCAAGAAAGCACATTCTTTCATAACCCTGTTCAGTTCTCTCAATCTGAGGAACAGAAGGAAAATGTTTCAACCTTATTGTATCATCAGAAAATTCTGTTTTATGCTATACTTTTATTTTGTGAGCTATCCAGAGACCTTATCCTGGGAAGTGCAATAAAAATATAAATAGCATATATATATATATTATTTTTTAAGAATTTAAACCCTATTGAAAGAAAAAATATAATTCAAACCATGATGCTAAGGGTGTTCAGGAAACAATGAGAAGACTTTGGCTGGTGTGAAAAAATGATGTGCCATGTCAGTGACTGGTAATTTCTGATCATTTTATAATAGATGCCAAAAAAAAAGACATCTGTATCTTTGTTTTCGGAATTCTGCCACTTATTGTTTGAGGGATCAGATTATATTATTCTAAACGATTTAACAGGAAAGATATTTTACATGTTACTCTTTGATTACAGGTTCACCCAGAATATGTCCATCTTCCGCAGAGATATGGCTGAAACCTTGCGTTGTGACGGTGTATCAGAATCAAGTAGTACAGAAATGATGAGCTGATACAGAGCTGGAAATGTGTTTAAATAATAATGAACAAACCTTGAAGTTGGGCACCATTCTATATTGCTGGATAGATTTTGATTTTCATAGTAAATATTTTTTAAAGACTGCCTTTTTGTATCTTGGGCATAAATGTAAGGATTCGTAACATTGGGAGCAATCTAAACTCAAATGTGACATAAAGAACCATGTTGCATTCCCTTATCCAGATTTCTAACTCTTTTTCTTAGTTACATGATGCAGAAAGAAAAATTAACCAAAGAACAAAATAATATATGTATTTCTCCCCTTTGAAACTGCAGCTATTGAGATTTTTATTTCTAAAATCCAATTAATGCAGCTTCTCAAAATTTCTTTGAAGGGCAGTGATGCATCCATTTCTCTCATATTTTTATTCAAGCCTTCAGAATGACTGGAAGCATAATTTTGCAACTAGATGACTACATGTACCCTCTCTCTCTCTCTCTTTTTTTCAAATGTTCATCTTAAATGCATTGTCAATAAGAAAAATATTAACAGAAAGAAAATTTCTTGGCCTAAATAAAAGTGAATGTACTGAAATTAGTACTTTATAAAACTTACAAATGAGAATACATTCTTTAGTAGAATATTAATAAAATGTTGTTTCACAAAAATGCATCTCAAGGTATTTCATTCTCAGAAAAATGTCGTATGTGTTTTTAAATTGTAAAATGTTATATGAACAGGCTGTAAATCAATTACTTCTGTAAACAGCCACCCAATAAGCGTGTAACACTCTCTTAGCTCACTAAAATACTTCATTTGTGTGCCAGAATATGTTTTTTTGTATTTTAAGCCCTACCTTAGGGAGGCTAACCAAAAATAAGTAGAATAGTCATATTTCGTAATTCAAGAGCTGTGGTATTAATTACTGATGAAATGCCCAAATGACATGAAAGTGTGATGGCAAAAAAAAAGAATTTTAGGGGCTGGCATCAATGGTTTAATCTCAAAAGCTGGATTAACACTATCCTTGTAGAGTGTTTTGTAGAGCCTATTCACATCAGTAGCGAAGCAGAGTTTGGAAAACAAGAGAAACGATTTATGGAACGATACAGTAATAAGCTATACATTGTGTGGCAAGCAGTGCAACTTCCTTTCAGTCATTTAATTAAATTACTATCACAGGCAGCCTCTATCTTACTCCTCGTAAGTAGAACCTCCATCTTTCCACGTGTTCTTGTATAAAAGATGAATTGTCCTCCAGTAATTCATGCTGGGGTGTTTTTTCACCTTTATTTCGAGGAGATCACACATATCCTTTGAGAGGGTCATTTTTCTTTTCACCTGAGAAATTAGCCTTGAGTAGCCAATTCTAAAGGAAACGTTCCCTCATATGGAATGTTTTCTACTAATAGATATTGTTGGAGTCTCTAGATTTGATTAATTTGCATGTATGCATCACTTGCATTTTAAGAAATGTTCCTTTAATTCCATTAATTTGTGCTTGAGAAGTACTACAATCTGCAAAGTGGCATGGTTTCATGTTCTACACAAAACATTGACGTTTAAGGTAAGCAGTTGAAAGTCAGAATCTGTAAGCCTGTCTTGTTTTTGTTTTCTGATTTTAGGTTATGCTAGACTGACACTGCTTTTACAGTAACCTTAGCAGGTCAGTATAGTAATTTTAATTCAGCCCTGATTTTGACTTAGAAATCAAGTGCCATTCCAAAATTTTTCTTTTCTTCTTTGGCAATAAATGACACTTAATTTTGCATACATAAATACCCAGGGCTAAAACTATTAGGTCTTCTTGCATGCACACACACTCTTGAAAGAATCAGGGAGGTTGGGAGGGAGCAAGTGAGCTGTTGCTTTGTTTATCCAGCAAGGCATTTCATGCAGTCGAAAACTTTAAACACTATTGTGCATCAACAAGCACTGAGCAGAGCTGACAGTATGGACTAGAAACAGGAAGCAGCCTATTTCTAGTCCCCACTGCAAGAAGAGCCAAGCCAGATTTCTGTTAATTCTTGGATGCAGTGGATGCATATAGGTCTGATAATAAGAAATACGTTGTATGAAAGATCTGTTCATTTGCTTCTATAATTTGGTAGTTTGCAGCCAGTCTTTTATAAGAGAACTGTCTAAAAGGAATGTTGTTAATTTTTACTGGCCAAGTATGTAATCCAGAGAGCTCAGAGATTATAGATGTGTTATAGGCAGGGGAGGTTTATTTTCAGGCCTTTTGGTTGCCTGGCATTTGGGCTACTATGTTATATAGTATAACTATAACTGGTTTGCTCTGTGCGGCAGCTCTGGTTTTTCCTGTGCTAGTTTCAGGCTTTGCTGCATTTGATTTTGTCTGTTTACGTTGATTTGATTTGACAAATTTTATTTGCACTTTTATTGTCCACTGCTGTGTGAGCTGTTAACTATGGAGTAACTAATATATGTTAGACATTAGAAAATAATGGCCCTAAATATGGCGAAATGAGAAACAAAGACATTGATAAAATGGGTAATTGTGTTTTTATTTGGCCATAGGATAGAGCAGAGGGGCTTTATGCTGATGGGTCCAGAACTCCCAGAATTCCCCAGCCAGCCATGCTGGGAGTTGAAGTCCACAAGTCTTAAAGTTGCCAAGGTTTGGACACCCCTGATATAGATTCGCACTCCTTCTTGACACTTTTGCAAGTGGCTGGCAGCCTGACTTAATATCGTATGAAAATAGCCTCCTTTGAATGCCCAGTTTAAATTTCGTTACAAGTTGTGTTTTGTGATACACTGAATTCTGAGATGCCAGGCCAAGGAACTGTATTCTGCCCAATTCTTGGTTTCAGGGTACAAGTTCCCCAAATCAAAAGTGTTTTCTTCCTGCTCCTCTGATTACCTCTAGCTGTGAGTGAAAAGCCATCCCTTCATGAATCTTCATTGGCTCCAAACATTTTTAATTAAATTATTAAGTATTATAAAATACAAAATATAAAAGTAAATAGAGGAACATTAAGGAAGGAGGGGAAAGAGGGAAGGGAAGTGGGGAAGGACAGGAAAAAGAGAAGAAAAAGAAGCATTGACTTCCGACTCTTCTCTGTTGCAGTAAAATAAAACTTCAAGTCACAGCTTTTTGCTTTTCCATAACGATATAAACAAGTCATTTCTATAAAGATCTATCCATCTAATCTGTAAAACCCAAAGTCAAGAGTTACACAAAATTCAGACGCGGTTTCCATGTGGAAACAAAAGTACTTATATTCTTTTATTTAATCAGAGTAGTCAGTTTTGCCATTTCAGCCAACTCCATAAACTTCTCTCATGATATTGTGGAGGCTGAAATGGGAAGGAATAGAGCTGCTAACTTCTCGTTCCTTTGTCATCAGAAGAAAACTTTCAATGTTCACAAATTGGTGAACACAACTTTTTGTTGGTTTAAGTTCTGAATTTAATGACTTCCTGATGTAATGTTATTTGCACCCTAAGGCAGTGTTTCTCAACCTTGAAGCTGGGTGGACTTCAACTCCCATAATTCTCCAGCCGGCAACTCCCTAAGATAGGGATGGAGAACTATGGCCCTTTTATGACTAGTGGACTTCAACTCCAGAATTCTGGAAGTTGAAGTCCACAAGTCCTAAAGGAGCCATAGTTCCTTCCCCACCTCTGCCTTAATGCATTGGAATCCATTCAAGAGATTCACAAAACAGATTCAAAGTAACAGTTAATGTGAAATTTGGGAGACATATTTTGAGGTTTCTCACCCCGTATTGCAAATTGTGAGAATAAAACTGATGATAGAGAAATATATCTGTCTTTAGAAATGGAAATGAGTGTCAGTCTCCTTCCCCTTAGCGTATGAATTGATTATTCTGGAAAGCACTCTTTCCAATACCATATATCTTCCATAGCTCTGAGCCAGATGGGTATAATGAAGGGAAAATAATTGTAATGGGGAATTATTGTAAAAGGTAATAAGTATTGGGCCATAGTAGTATCCTCTGAATTGAGCATCTTGGAACTTAAATTGAAACAGTAAATTTAACAAATTGGGATTTTCAGTTGGAGAAAAGACACGGTTTTTCCCACTAAACACCTTAGAGCAACAAGATGAAATCAGACATAAGCCACAAAGAGAAATAACAAGAATCCTTTGTTTTGTAGCCCAGGGAATACAGTATTACTTGCCTGTCAAGAAAGGAGAATGCGGAGAATTAGGCAAACGTAGGTGCCCGGGGGGGTGGGGGAATCACATTAATATAGTCTGCTTGCATAACAGTGTTTCAGAGGAATTCAACTCTAGGTCCATATTCAGTTGTTGTATCTTCAACTTGTTAATGTTTCATTGTGGTATGTGTTTATGGTGACAGCAAACCTTTCAAACTATCCAGAAATGCCATGCTTCCTTGCCATATTAAAAAATAATGGTGCTGTAGATTTTATGTATCTTAGTTTAGATTGCTGTTAAGAGCAGTGCTTTGATGATATCCTTCTCAAGGTTTACAGAAAAGTGTAATAAAATATGTAAGTTACATTTCTACAAACTCAAGGCCCATCATATATTTATAAGTGTGAGATCCGAACAGTATCACGATAAATAAACCCTAATGGATATCTGCACCATCCACTCTAATGCAATTTGCCCAACAAAAGTGTTTGAAAAAGAGCTCTATTTACTAGAGGAGAAAAATATGGCAAGAGAAAACGTTGTATGAAATACAAAGGAAAAAGGGAACGCAGAAATAAGTTAGTTTGCTGATGGGTAACTATTCTTTCATAGAGCTGTATATCGATAGACTTGCAAAACAGTTTCCCCCTTAAAATAATTTGTTATTGAGATGCTTGATAGAATGAACTAAATTTCAAACTGGCTTTTTTAAAAAACCTTTTTAAACGTAATAGTTTTTTTAAACTATTGACAAACTTTGCTACTCTTGATGCCATTTAATATGGTGCGGCTAGTTATTTCTACCAAGTAACAAACCTGTGGAGCACCATTGTCCACCTCTAGCCTAAATAATGCTCTACTAATTGATTTTACCCTGGTCCTGAGATTGTGGCCAATGTCAGACGTGCCTCCATCAATAACCAAGAAAGAAAACTCCCAACTCCATTTTTTATGGAATTAAAATGCTTTTAATGGTTATGAAAAGATAGCAACAAAAGTAAAGCAAGATCTGATCCAGAAAGGTGCAAACAAGTACATATCAAATGATAACCCAGCCCCCTCCCTCCAATGACCCCACCCCAGTGTCCAATCTGCAACTCCCTTAGGTGTCATGTGGATTGCAACTCCAAAAGGCATCATCATGTTGGTATGCAGGACGGTTGACCTTGACCAGGTCCAAACACCAGCCACCAGCATGCGCAGAAGATGGTGAGAAGAAAACTCCTTTTTCCATATCACCTCCTGTACTATTTATTCCCATCCCAAATACCATGCCCCCACCCTCCCTGTTTCTATAGCAGCCCATAGCAAGTAAGCGAAGCAGAGACTGACAGCCATTCTGATTGCTAATATAGACAACATTTGCAGCAAGACAAATGAAAACCACGAGCAACAGATTTTTTCAGTTTAAAAAAGAATTACCTATCAGGTCCTCACTTGCTCTTTCATGTATAGTTTTCCTTATTTTTGCAACTATTAAACCCCAAGCAGAAAGTAGCTCATACAGGTGAGGGACACTTAGTCCGGAAGGAGAGCGTTAGGTAAGCTCCCCGTTGGGAGAACGAGTACGTTCAGTGAAGCATTGTGAGAGTTGTGTTGGAGAACACACAAACCAGCATACAGAGACACTGCAGTTTAAATAGGCTTTTACTTTCGTGGAAATAGAGGTATCAGAGTTCATCAAACAGTCCAAGTCAAACACGGATAACACAGTCAGTTATCAACATCCTTCAGTTAAGGGATAATCCAAATAACACAGTCCAGTAACATAATCAGTCCAGTACACAAAGTTTGCTAGCAGTTGCAAAACTTACAATAGCTCACAGCACTCAGATCAGATCAGCCCAGCATCTAATGAACAGAGAGAGAACTAACAGTCGTTCTGGCTCCCTCTTATGGCCGATTGTAGAAAACAGCAACCAATCACATTTTACAGTATGATTTAAAGAAACAAGTACAGCATTGTTACATGAGTTATATATTGCCAACCCAACCATTAGATTATATTCCAAACAGAGAGGTCTATTAATCACTTTCTTGGAGCTGCATTGGAGCTCCACAAATTAATAGGAAAGCCATCTTGTCTGGAAGGGATGCAAATACTGGTGTCAGCACAATCTGACCAGTAAGAGCCTAA